>NC_092731.1:32454595-32780845 GCF_047496885.1 Scyliorhinus torazame
GGAAGAAGGGAGGGGGAGGGGAGGAAGGAGGGGGAGAGGGGGGAAAGAAGGAGGACGGGGGAAAGAACATAGAACAATACAGCGCAGTACAGGCCCTCATCGGCCCACGATGTTGCACCGAAACAAAAGCCATCTAACCTACACTATGCCATTATCATCCATATGTTTATCCAATAAACTTTTAAATGCCCTCAATGTTTGGCGAGTTCACTACTGTAGCAGGTAGGCATTCCACGGCCTCACTACTCTGTGCGTAAAGAACCTACCTCTGACCTCTGTCCTATATCTATTACCCCTCAGTTTAAAGTTATGTCCCCTCGTGCCAGCCATATCCATCCGCCGGAGAAGGCTCTCACTGTCCACCCTATCCAACCCCCTGATCATTTTGTATGCTCAGAAGAGGAGGGGGGAAAGAAGGAGGGGGAGGAAAGAAGGAGGGGGGGGGGGAAAGAAGGAGGGGAGGAAAGAAGGAGGGAGGGGGCAAAGAAGGAGGGGGGAGGGAAAGAAGGAGGAGGGGGGGAAGAAGGAGGAGAGGGGGGAAGAAGGAGGGGGGGGAAAGAAGGAGGAGGGGGGGGAAGAAGGAGGGGGGGAAAGAAGGAGGAGGGGGGAAAGAAGGAGGAGGGGGGAAAGAAGGAGGAGGGGGAGGAAAGAAGGAGGAGGGGGAGGAAAGAAGGAGGAGGGGGGGAAAGAAAGAGGAGGGAGGAAAGAAGGGGGGGAAGAAGGAGGGGGGGAGGAAAGAAGGAGGGGGGAGGAAAGAAGGGAGGGGGAGGGGGTGAAAGAAGGAGGGGGAGGGGGGAAAGAAGGAGGGGGAGGGGGGGAAAGAAGGAGGGGGAGGAAAGGAGGGGGGAAAGAAGCGGGGGGGAAAGAAGGAGGGGGGAAGAAGGAGGGGGAGGAAAGAAGGGGGTGGGAAAGAAGGGGGGGAAGAAGGGGGGAAAGAAGGAGGAGGGGGAAAAGAAGGAGGGGGAGGAAAGAAGGAGGGGGGAAAGAAGGAGGGGGAGTGAAGAAGGAGGGAGGAAAGAAGGAGGGAGGGGGCAAAGAAGGAGAGGGAGGGAAAGAAGGAGGGGGAGGGAAAGAAGGAGGGGGAGGAAAGAAGGAGGGGGGTGGGAAAGAAGGAGGGGGAGGGAAAGAAGGAGGGGGGAAAGGAGGGGGGAAAGGAGGGGGGAAAGAAGGAGGGGGAAGGGGGAGGGGAGGGGGGAAGGGGAGGGGAGGGGGGAAGGGGGAGGGGAGGGGGGAAAGGGGAGGAGGGAGGGGGAGGGGGGAAAGGGGAGATGGGAAAGAGATAGGGGGGGATAGGAGGGGGAGGGGGGAAAGAGGAGGGGGAGGGGGGAAAGAGGAGGGGGGAGGGGGAAAGAGGAGGGGAAGGGGGGAAAGAGGAGGGGGAGAAAGAGATGGGGGGAAGAGGAGGGGGAGGGGGGAAGAGGAGGGGGGAAGAGGAGGGGGAGGGGGGAAGAGGAGGGGGAGGGGGGGAAGAGGAGGGGGAAAGAGGAGGAGGGGGAGGGGGGAAAGAGGAGGGGGAGGGGGGAAGAGGAGGGGGAGGGGGAAGAGGAGGGGGAGGGGGGAAGAGGAGGGGGGAAAGAGGAGGAGGGAAGAGAGGGGAGGGGGGAAGAGGAGGGGGAGGGGGGGAGGGGAGGGGGGGGAGGGAAAGAGGAGGGGGAGGGGAAAGAGGAGGGGGAAAGAGGAGGGGGAGGGGGGAAAGGGAGGGGGGAACGAGGAGGGGGGAAAGGGGAGGGGGAGGGGAGGGGGGAAGGGGAGGGGAGGGGGAAGGGGGAGGGGAGGGGGGAAAGGGGAGGAGGGAGGGGGAGGGGGGAAAGGGGAGATGGGAAAGAGATAGGGGGGGAGAGGAGGGGGAGGGGGGGAAAGAGGAGGGGGAGGGGGGAAAGAGGAGGGGGAGGGGGAAAGAGGAGGGGAAGGGGGGAAAGAGGAGGGGGAGAAAGAGATGGGGGGAAGAGGAGGGGGGAGGGGGGAAGAGGAGGGGGGAAGAGGAGGGGGAGGGGGGAAGAGGAGGGGGAGGGGGGAAGAGGAGGGGGAAAGAGGAGGAGGGGGAGGGGGGGAAAGAGGAGGGGGAGGGGGAAGAGGAGGGGGAGGGGGAAGAGGAGGGGGGAGGGGGGAAGAGGAGGGGGGAAGAGGAGGAGGGGGAAAGAGGAGGGGGAGGGGGGAAGAGGAGGGGGGAGGGGGGAAAGAGGAGGGGGAGGGGGAAGAGGAGGGGAAAGAGGAGGGGGAGGGGGGAAAGGGAGGGGGGAACGAGGAGGGGGGAAAGGGGAGGGGGAGGGGGAAGGGGAGGGGGAAATCGGAGGGGAGGAGGGGGAGGGGGGGGAAAGAGGAGGGGGAGGGGGGAAGAGGAGGGGGAGGGGGGAAAGAGGAGGGGGAGGGGGGAAGAGGAGGGGGAGGGGGGAAAGAGGAGGGGGAGGGGGGAAAGAGGAGGGGGAGGGGGGAAAGAGGAGGGGAGGGGGGAAGAGGAGGGGGGAAGAGGAGGGGGAGGGGGGAAAGAGGAGGGGGAGGGGGGAAAGAGGAGGGGGAGGGGGGAAAGAGGAGGGGGAGGGGGAAAGAGGAGGGGGAGGGGGGAACGAGGAGGGGGAGGGGGAAAGGGAAGGGGGAGGGGGAAAGCGGAGGGGAGGAGGCGGAGGGGGGAAAGAGGAGGGGGGAAGAGGAGGGGGAGGGGGGAAAGAGGAGGGAGAGGGGGGAAAGAGGAGGGGGAGGGGGGAAAAGAGGAGGGGGAGGGGGGAAAGGGAAGGGGGAGGGAGGAGGGGGAGGGGGAAAGAGGAGGGGGAGGGGGAAAGAGGAGGGGGAGGGGGAAAGAGGAGGGGGAGGGGGGAAAAGAGGAGGGGGAGGGGAGAAAAGAGGAGGGGGAGGGGGAAGAGGAGGGGGAGGGGGGAAAGAGGAGGGGGAAGGGGAGGGGGAAAGAGGAGGGGGAGGGGGGGAAAGGAGGGACGGGAAAGAAGAGGAGGGGGAGTGGGAAAGGAGGGGGAGGGGGGAAAGAGGAGGGGGAGGGGGGAAAGAGGAGGTGGAGGGGGGAAAAGGGGAGGGGGGGAAAGAGGATGGGGAAGAGGAGGGGGAGGGGGAAAGAGGAGGGGGAGGGGGAAAGAGGAGGAGGAGGGGGAAAGAGGAGGGGGAGGGGGAAAGAGGAGGGGGTGGGGAGGGGAAAGAAGAGGGGAAAGAGGAGGAGGAATGATGAGGGGGGAGTGTGAAAGGAGGGGGAGGGGGGGAAAGAGGAGGGGGAGGGGGGAAAGAGGAGGTGGAGGGGGGAAAAGGGGAGGGGGGGGAAAGAGGATGGGGAAGAGGAGGGGGAGGGGGAAAGAGGAGGAGGAGGGGGAAAGAGGAGGGGGGAGGGGGAAAGAGGAGGGGTGGGGAGGGGAAAGAAGAGGGGAAGGGGGAGGGGAAAGAGGAGGAGGAATGATGAGGGGGGAGTGTGAAAGGAGGGGGAGGGGGGAAAGAGGAGGGGGAGGGGGGAAAGAGGAGGTGGAGGGGGGAAAAGGGGAGGGGGGAAAGAGGATGGGGAAGAGGAGGGGGAGGGGGAAAGAGGAGGAGGAGGGGGAAAGAGGAGGGGGGGGAGGGGGAAAGAGGAGGGGCGGGGAGGGGAAAGAAGAGGGGAAGGGGGAGGGGAAAGAGGAGGAGGAATGATGAGGGGGGAGTGGGAAAGGAGGGGGAGGGGGGAAAGGGGGGAGGGGAAAGAAGAGGAGGGGAAATGATGAGGGGGAGTGGGAAAGGAGGGGGAGGGGAAAGGAGGTGGAGGGGGAAAGGTGGAGGAGGAGGGAGGGGAAATAGGGGGATGGGGAAAGGAGGAGGGGGAGGGGGAAGAGAGGAGGAGAAGGGTGAGGGGAAGAGGAGGATGGGGAGGGTAAAGGATGAGGGGGAGGGGAAAAGGGGAGGAGGTGAAAGAAGAGTGTGGTGGGAAGAGAGAGGGGGAATGTGGGGAAATGAGTGGGAGTGGAAAGGAGGGCGTGGTGAAATGGGGCAGAGGGGAAAGTGTGTTGTTTTATCATGTTTGTGTTGCAATTCACCCACTGATCACTGGGAGTCTCATTAGTATGTAAGTGAATGTTCGAGTCACGTGAGCTCAGAGTGACTAGGGAGCTGGGAGAGAGGTTGCTTATGCATGTTCATACTGTTATTCATCTGATTTAAATATATTTGACCCACAGTCAATGTAAATAAACCATTTTTAGCTGTAGCTACAAGTGTTCTTGTAATATAAATCAGGCCATCCGACAAGAACATTGCATGGTACCAGGATTGGATGATATTAAACACTGCAAAAAAACTATGAGCCTTCCAAAGGGTCCACAGAGATTTGGAGATTTTGCAGACTGCAAGTCATTGAAGCCACCAATGAGTCTCACATTTCATGGTAATATGGTCAGCAATTGGCGTGTTTTTAAACAACAATTTAATCTGTTTCTTACCGCAGTAAATTTAGGAGATCAATCATATTCGCGTACAGTAGCAATACTCCTATCAGTGGCAGGGCCCAAAACAATTGCTGTGTTTAATATGTTTAAATTTGCAAACGATGAAGATAGTAAGAATGTTAACAAAGTAATTCGAATATTTGATGAACATTGCACCCCCAGAAAGAATGAAATTTGTGAACGTTATGTGTTTAGATCATGTTTACAGAACACAGAAGAGTCCAGAGATCAGTTCATCACTGATCTACAGTTCAAAGCTAAAACCTGTACTTTTTCTGCGGTGGAATCTTCCCTGATTCGGGGCCAGATTGTGTATGGTGTGAATGGAAATAAGCTGAGGGAAGCGGTTGCTGAGGGAATGGGAGCTGTCTTTTTAACAAATGGTAAAGATCTGTCAGGCTCACGAGCTGGCAGCACAGCATTCCGAAACGTTTCTCAGTAATGGCGGCATCTTCTTGGAGGAGAAAACTCCGAAAAAATGGTGATGCTCGTATAGGCATGGAGCCCAAAGATCTTAACGGAAAAAGTGTACATATTGTAAAACAATCATTACAGAAAGTAATGGACAGCCAATTCGATCCGTATCTCGCTAGATCACGTTACAAAGCGTTACCATTGTCACAAGGTAGATCGGTAGCAGAGTTACTCATGAATAGAAGGTTGCGTACCACACTTCCATACTTGGAAAAGAAGGAGGAGAATGCAGTGGTACACTGCAGGAAATGTAAACATTAAAGAGAAACAAAAACGGAACTCTGATAGAGTGTCTAGAATTTTACCACCTCGGAGTAATGATGACAGTGTGAGAATAGGAGATTCGGGCAATTGGTCGAGAAAAGCCATTGTACTTGAAGAAGTAGCAGCTCGTTCCTGCAATGTACAGACAGAGGAAGGGTTGGTTTCAAGAAGAAATTGTTGCGCGCGCCTGAAATCCAGAGAGGACTTTCACAACAACGTGATGGATGATGCATCTACATCCGAATCCACGTCAGCTGCAGTGTCAGATAGTTCAGCAGTTCCGGAGCATGCGAATGTCATGGAGAACATTGAATCTACAAGTTTGCAGCAGCAAGGTCAAACAGAATCAGGAGAAAACCTGATCGACTCAATTTGTAGATTTGGACTATTTGTACATAATATGCTTGCTGTTCTTATATGTACATATATACATTTGTTAAACCAGTTTTAGATTTTCTTTTTAAATTAATACTGTTAGACTCACATGTAAATATACTGATGATAATGTATTAATTTATTCATTCAAAGGAAAGGGGATGTCATGGACATAGAATTTACAGTGCACAAGGAGGCCAATTGGCCCATCGAGTCTGCACCGGCTCTTGGAAAGAGCACCCTACCCAAGCCCACACACAGTAACCCCACCCAACACTAAGGGCAATTTTGGACACTAAGGGCAATTTAGCATGGCCAATCCACCTAACCTGCACATCTTTGGACTGTGGGAGGAAACCGGAGAACCCAGAGGAAACCCACGCAGACACGGTGAGAACATGCAGACTCCGCACAGACAGTGACCCAAGCCGGGAATCGAAACTGGGACCTTGGAGCTGTGAAGCAATTGTGCTAACCACTATGCTACCGTACTGCCGTGCTATAGTGATATCATGTTGTGTTGTAATACACCGACTGACCACTAGGAGCCTCATTAGTATATAAGTGAATGTTAGAGTCAGGTGACCTGAGACTGACTAGGGAGCTGGGAGAGAGGTTGCGTGTGCATAATCATACTGTTATTCTTCTGTTGTTTTGTGTATATTTGACAGAAATCATTTATAGCTTAAGCTACAGTGTTCTTGTAATATAAATCAGGCCATCCAACAAGAACATTACAGGAAGGAGTGAAAATGGGATGGAGGGGAAAGGGGTGGAGGGGAAAGGGGTGTGGAGGGGAAAGGGGTGGGGCTCGTTCCCTGGGCCCATTCCCATTCTCCCTCGCAGGGAGACTACAGACAGTCAGAATGAGCATACTGCCCAGGTTCTGCTTCCTTTTTAGATCCCTGCTGATCTGCATCCCCAAGGCCTTTTTCAACACTCTTAACAAACTGATCATGGCGTTTGTGTGTGGGGGAGGGGAGGATGGGAAGCACCCGAGGATCGAGTTTTTCAAGTAAGTGATGAAGATGATTAATGAGGGGAGGGCAGTGGATGGTGTCTACATGGACTTCAGTAAGGCCTTTGACAAGGTTCCTCATGGCAGACTGGTACAGAAGGTAAAGTCATACTGGATCAGAGGTGAGCTGGCAAGATGTATACAGAGCTGGCACGGTTATTGAAGGCAGAGGGTAGCAGTGGAAGGGTGCATTTCTGAATGGAGGGCTGTGACTAGTGGTGTTCCACAGGGATCAGTGCTGGGACCTTTGCTGTTTGTAGTATATAGAAATGATTTAGAGGAAAATGTAACTGATCTGATTAGTAAGTTTGTGGAAGACACAAAGGTTGGTGGAATTGCGGATAGCGATGAGGACCGTCAGAGGATATAGCACGATATAGATCGGTTGGAGACTTGGGCGGACAGTTGGCAGATGGAGTTTAATCCGGTCAAATGTGAAGTAATGCATTTTGTTAGGTCTAATGCAGGTGGGAAATATACAGTAAATGGCAGAACCCTTCAGAGTTTTGACAGGCAGAGGGATCTGGGTGTACAGGTCCACAGGTCACTGAAAGTGGCAATACTGGTGGAGAAGGTAGTCAAGAAGGCATACGGCATGCTTGCCTTCATCAGTCAGGGCATTGAGTGTACAAATTGGCAAGTCTTGCTGCAGCTGTATAGAACCTTAGACCACACTTGGAATATAGTGTTCAATTCTGGTCACCACACTACCAGAAGGATGTGGAGACTTTGACGAGGGTACAGAAGAGGTTTACCAGGATGTTGCCAGGTATGGAGGGCATTAGCTATGTGGAGAGTTTGGATAAACTCGGTTTGTTCTCACTGGAATGACGGAGGTTGAGGGACGACCTGATAGAAATCTACAAAATGATGGGGGGCATGGACAGGGTGGATAGTCAGAAGCTTTTTCCAAGTGTGGAAGAGTCAATTACTAGGGTTCATAGGTTTAAGGTGCAAGGGGCAAAGTTTAGAGGAGATGTGCGAGGGAAAGTATTTACACAGAGGGTAGTGGGTGCCTGAAACTCGCTGCCGGAGGAGGTGGTGGAAGCACGGTAGCATTGTGGATAGCACAATTGCTTCACAGCTCCAGGGTCCCAGGTTCGATTCCCGGCTTGGGTCACTGTCTGTGCGGAGTCTGCACATCCTCCCCGTGTGTGCGTGAGTTTCCTCCGGGTGCTCCGGTTTCCTCCCACAGTCCAAAGATGTGCAGGTTAGGTGGATTGGCTTTGATAAATTGCCCTTAGTATCCAAAATTGCCCTTAGTGTTGGGTGGGGTTACTGGGTTATGGGGATAGGGTGGAGGTGTAGACCTTGGGTAGGGTGCTCTTTCCAAGAGCCGGTGCAGACTCGATGGGCTGAATGGCCTCCTTCTGCACTGTAAATTCTATGAAATAAGCAGGTACGATAGTGACGTTTAAGGGGTGTCTTGACAAATACATGAACAGGATGTGAATAGGGGAATACGGATCCCGGAAGTGTAGAAGATTTTAGTTTAGACGGGCAGCATGGTCGGCACGGGCTTGATGGGCCGAAGAGCCTGTTCCTGTGCTGTACTTTTCTTTGTTCTTTGTTCACTGCACCCACCCCAGTCGGAAGGCCGCTGCGTTTTCCCCATGTGTCTTCAACAGCTCTCCAAACGAACACCATGGCTTGTGATTTAACGGAAAAAGATAATTTGGGGGGGGTTTGGCAGGGTGTTCCTCGCCAGCTTTTCGGTGAGATTCACGCCACTATCCAACCACACAATCATTTCTCTGAGGCCTTGGGAAGTTTCTCCCCAGTCTACCCACACTTAGAAATGTTTTCAGCAATGGGGAGCTGAATTGGCCGGGAAGGACGGCTCCTCAGAGATCAGACCGGCATTTTGAAATGGTGCCCCGATCCCTCCGTGCGCAAGAGCCGGTGCAGACTCGATGGGCCGAATGGCCTCCTTCTGCACTGTAAATTCTATGATAATTGCATCACCGAATTGGGCACAACGAGGCCGCCCGATCACGCCCCATGACTGAGTGACATTCCCCGACTTTCCCCTTTTCTCGCATCACATTTGCTTCTTTTGCAAATCACTTTAGACTTTTGTTCTTGCTCCTTTTACGAGGGGGAACAGTTTCTCCTCGTCTACTCTGTCCAGCTCCTCTGAGCCGCCTTCTCTCCGAGGAGGACGGCCCGAATGCTGACGCTTTGCAAGATAAAATGTACCTTTGATCAAATGCACCTTTAACAATGCTCCACACAAGAAACAGACCTACGGCAAATGGAATTTCCAATTTCAACAAAGATTTTGAATCCAAACTGACCAACTGTGACACTGTTCTCCTCGTTATCCATTGTAACCATCCCCAAAGGAAGGAGTCCACACCAGTCGCAGGATGAATAGGTTTATTTAAGTTAGATACAGAGACTTTCATACAAGTTACTCCTCTGAGGAAGTGCCGGCCAGCTTTATACCAGAACCCGTAGATATCTGAAGGCAGAATAGTAATAATAATCTTTATTCTTGTCAGATGTAGGCTTAAGTTAACACTGCAATGAAGTTACTGTGAAAAGCCCCCAGTCGCCACATTCCGGCGCCTGTTCGGGTACACAGAGGGAGAATTCAGAATGTCCAAATTACCGAACAGCGCGTCTGTCAGGACTTGTGGGAGGAAACCGGAGCACCCGGAGGAAACCCACGCAGAGACGGGGAGAACGTGCGGACCCCGCACAGACAGTGACCCAAGCCGAGAATCGAACCTGGGACCCTGGAGCTGTGAAGCAACTGTTCTAACCACCGTGCAACCCAAAGGCAGGTTAATAGGGTGTTGAAAAAGGCATATGGGACACTTGCCTTTATCAATCGTGCATAGATTACAAAAGCAGGGAGGTCATGTTGGAGTTACTTTGGTGAGGCCACAGCTGGAGCACTGTGTGCAATTCTGGCCGTCACATTATAGGAAGGATGTGATTGCGCTGGAGGGGGAGCAGAGGAGATTCACCAGGATGTTGCCTGAGATGGGACATTTAAGTTATGAAGAGAGGTTGGATAGGCTCGGGTTGTTTTTGCTGGAGCAGAGAAGACTGAGGGGCGACCTGATCGAGGTGAACAAGGTTATGAGGGGCATGGACAGGGTGGATAGGGAGCAGCTGTTCCCCTGAGTTGAAGGGTCAGTTACGAGAGGGACACAAGTTCAAGGTGAGGGGCAGGATGTTGAGGGAGGATTTGAGGGAAAACGTTTTACCCAGAGAGTGTTGACGGTCTGGAACGCACTGCCTGGGAGGGTGGGAGAGGCGGGTTGCCTCACATCCTTTAAAAAGTACCTGGATGAGCACTTGGCACATCATAACATTCCAGGCTGTGGGCCTAGCGCTGGCCAATGGGATTAAGTGGGCAGGTCAAGGGTTTTTCATGCATCGGTGCGGACTCGATGGGCCGAAGGGCCTCTTCTGTGCTGGATTATTCTGTGACTCTGTGATTCTGGGTGGCACGGGGGCGCAGTGGTTAGCACTGCTGCCTCATGGAGCCGAGGACCCGGGTTCGATCCCGGCCCTGGGTCACTGTCCGCGTGGTGTTTGCACATTCTCCCCGTGTCTGCACGGGTTTCACCCCCACAACCCAAAGATGTGCAGGGTAGGTGGATTGGCCGCGCTAAATTGCCCCTTAATTGGAAAAATAATAATTGGGTACTCTAAATTTATGATCTTTTTAATTATTCTGTGATTTGATTGTGTGACTGACCGCCCAGTAATGGTTTGTTTCACTAACAGTAGACAGTACCTTTAATGTCTATTCATCTGTGGACTCTGAATTGAGTTTTTCTCGTCCTTTTTGTTCCACGTGGACACTTTTACTTTATTCAGTTTCTCATTGATTTATTCAGCTCTGGCTCCTTGCAACTTTTGCCTGAAGCTTATTTCTTTCTCCAAGGAACAAGCTCAATGTGGCCTTTCTGCCACAATTCCTGCTCACGATGTATTTGCACCAACAATCTGCTGCTGAGTGTCCGGTTTTTACACACTGATAGTAAGCGAGAGTCTGTGTCTGCGTTTGAGTCACAGTTGACATTTTGCGAATTCTTGTGCTTCAACTCAACCTTTGACCGCCGTTAGTTGCTAATTCCTTCTGAAGCTTCTTTAAGGTCAGGTTGCTTTGGCTGAACAACCACTTTTGAACAGCTTGGCTCTGTAAACCACAGACTAATCTATCTCTGATCATCGAACCATCGAATCCCTCCAGTGCACATGGAGGCCATTCGGCTCATCGAGCCTCTGAAGGAGCACACTATCTCGGCCCACTCCCCCACCCTATCCCCGTGACCCCCACTTAACCTTTGGACACTAAGGGGCAATTTAGCACGGCCGATCCACCTAACCTGCACACCTTTGGACTGTGGGAGGAAACCGGAGCACCCGGAGGAAACCCGCGCAGACACGGGGAGAACGTGCAGACACCGCACAGACAGTCACCCAAGCCGGGTGTCCCTGGCGTTGTGAGGCAGAAGTGCTAACCACTGTGCTGTTGGTATCGTTTAACACATCCCTGAATTCACAGTGTTCAGCCAGTCTTTTCAAGTTGGGTACAAGCTGTAATCGATTCCCCTCCTTCTTGGCTGTGTTTATAAAACCTGAACCTTTCTGCGATGACTAAAGGTTTCAGGGAATCGTGACCTGCAATGTTTCCACTACTCCATCGTGGGTTTTGGTGCCTGGTTTTTCCGGCGAGCTTCTTTCCAAAGTTATTTCCTTCGGAGCCACAGTTTTGTTTGGTTCCCCCAGTGGCCGGCCTCTCGTGTAGCGACCATTTTAATTAATGTGGTGGTTTTAAAATTATGTCTGCAGGTCTCAGAGATTCAAAGCAGCAAAGGGCTTTATTGAGAAGGTGTGAACACTCCAGGCTGTGGAGTTACACTGCCCGCTAACCTGCCCAAACGGCCAATGGCATCATGTGATCGACCTCTTAAACTGCCCATGTGCAGTCAAGGCTGCTGGTCAAACACTGTGTGTGCGTGTCCATGTGTGTGTGTGTGTCCATCTGTGTGTGTGTCCATGTGTCCATCTATGTGTGTGTGTCTGTGTGTATGTGTGTCCATCTGTGTGTGCGTGTCCATCTGTGTGCATGTCCATATGTGTGTGCGTGTCCATCTGTGTGTGTGTCCATCTATGTATGTGTCCATCTGTGTGTGTGTCCATGTGTCCATCTGTGTGTGTCCATGTGTCCATCTGTGTGTGTGTGTCCATCTGTGTGTGCGTGTCTATCTGTGTGCATGTCCATATGTGTGTGCATGTCCATCTGTGTGTGTGTCCATATGTGTGTGCATGTCCATCTGTGTGTGTGTCCATCTATGTATGTGTCCGTCTGTGTGTATGTGTGTCCATCTGTGTGTGCGTGTCTGTCTGTGTATGTGCATGTCCAGCTGTGCGTGTGTCCATCTGTGTGTGAGTGTGTTTGTCCATCTGTGTGTGCGTGTGTGTGCGTGTGTCCATCTGTGTGTGTTTGACCGACTGTGTGTGTGTGTGTCTGTCTGTCTATGTGTGTGTGTGTCTGTCTGTGTGTGTGTCCGTCTGTGTGTGTGTGTCCATCTGTGTGTTTGTGTCCGTCTGTGTGTGTGTGCCCATCTGTGTGCGTGTGTCCATCTGTGTGTGTGTCCATCAATGTGTGCATGTCCGTCTGTGTGTGCGTGTCCATCTGTGTGTGCGTGTCCATCTGTGTGTGCATGTCCATCTGTGAGTGTGTGTCCATCTGTGTGTGCGTGTCCGTCTGTGTATGTGCATGACCAGCTGTGCGTGTGTCCGTCTGTGTGTGAGTGTGTTTGTCCATC
Source organism: Scyliorhinus torazame (assembly GCF_047496885.1). Taxonomy (NCBI): domain Eukaryota; kingdom Metazoa; phylum Chordata; class Chondrichthyes; order Carcharhiniformes; family Scyliorhinidae; genus Scyliorhinus; species Scyliorhinus torazame. The sequence continues at coordinate 32,466,928 of NC_092731.1, forward strand.
TGTGTGTGAGTGTGTTTGTCCATCTGTGTGTGCGTGTCCGTGTGTGTGTGTGTGTGTCCATCTGTGTGTGCGTGTCCGTCTGTGTATGTGCATGACCAGCTGTGCGTGTGTCCGTCTGTGTGTGAGTGTGTTTGTCCATCTGTGTGTGAGTGTGTTTGTCCATCTGTGTGTGCGTGTCCGTGTGTGTGAGTGTGTGTCCATCTGTGTGTGCGTGTCCGTCTGTGTATGTGCATGACCAGCTGTGCGTGTGTCCGTCTGTGTGTGAGTGTGTTTGTCCATCTGTGTGTGAGTGTGTTTGTCCATCTGTGTGCGCGTGTCCGTGTGTGTGTGTGTGTGTCCATCTGTGTGTGCGTGTCCGCCTGTGTGTGTGTGTCCATCTGTGTGTGTGTGTCCATCTGTGTGTGCATGACCACCTACGTGTGTTTGACCGACTGTGTGTGTCCGCCTGTCTATGTGTGTGTGTCTCCCGCTCTCTCCTTGACCCCCCCCCCCCCCCCCCAGTGTGAGGAACTCCCATCCTCCTTGCGCCTATCTTCACGCCATCATGTCTCTGGCGCGGGAAACGAAAAAGAAACCCGTGCTTTCTAGAGCCATCCCGCCCCCCCATGGCACAGCTCCCCCTACCGCCCCGCTCCCATTCCGGGACGTGGGACTGGCCCAGAGAGGGTGATGGCTAGTCGACAGGGGAGGGGGGCGGGCGGCCCCCCAGTCCGGCTGATCACGTGGAACGTGAGGCCTAAATGGGCCGATTAAGAGGGCCCCAAGTGTTCGCGCACTTAAAGGGCTGAAGGCAGATGCTTCAAGAGACACATCCAAAGGTGGCGGACCAGGTTAGGTTAAGGAAAGGATGGGTGGGACAGGTGTTCCACTCAGGGCTGGAAGCAAAGAATAGAGGGGTGGCCATATTGGTGGGGAAACAGGTGTCGTTCGAGGCTAGGAACATTGTAGCGGACAGCGGGGGCAGATATGTGATTGTGAGTGGCAGACTGCAGGTAATGGAGGCCGTGCTGGTCAACATATATGCCCCGAACTGGGATGATGCGGGATTTATGAAGCGGATGCTGGGACGCATCCCGGACCTGGAGGTAGGAAACCTGGTAATGGGGGGGGACTTCAACACCGTGCTCGACCCAGGGTTAGATAGATCTAGATCCAGGACCGGAAGAAGGCCGGCAGCAGCCAAGGTGCTTAGGGGGTTTATGGACCAAATGGGGGGAGTAGATCCGTGGAGATTTGCTAGGCCGCTGGCCAAAGAGTTCTCCTTTTTCTCCCATGTCCATAAGGTATACTCCCGGATAGATTTCTTCGTTTTGGGAAGGTCGCTGATTTCGAGGGTGGAAGGAACGGAGTACTCGGCCATAGCTGTTTCAGACCATGCCCCACATTGGGTGGATCTGGAACTAGGAGAGGAGAGGGAGCAGCGTCTACTCTGGCGACTGGATGTGGGATTATTGGCGGATGAGGGAGTCTGCGGAAGGGTGCGGGGATGTATCGAAAGGTACCTGGAGGCCAACGATGGTGGGGAGGTCCGAGTGGGGATAGTATGGGAAGCGCTGAAGGCGGTGGTCAGGGGGGAGTTGATCTCCATCAGGGCTCACAAGGGGAAAACAGAGGCCAAAGAAAGGGAAAGATTACTGGGGGAGATTTTGAGTGTGGATAAAAAATATGCGGAGGCCCCGGACGAAGGACTATACAGGGAGAGGCGACGACTCCAGACGGAGTTCGACCTGCTGACCACAGGGAGGGCAGAGGCACAGTGGAGGAAGGCACAGGGGATGAGATATGAATATGGGGAAAAGGCGAGTCGCCTGTTGGCCCACCAGCTTCGAAAGAGGACAGCGGCGAGGGAAATAGGGGGAGTTAGGGATGAAACAGGAACCACGGTGCGGAGAGCAGGGAAGGTAAATGAGGTGTTCAAGACCTTTTACGAGAGGTTATATAGGTCCCAACCCCCGGAGGGAAAAGAGGGGATGCAGCAGTTTCTGGACCAACTAAGGTTCCCGAGGGTGGAGGAGGTGGCAGGCCTGGGGGCGCCAATTGGGGTGTACGAGGTGACCAAAGGGCTGGGGAACATGCAGGCAGAGAAGGCCCCGGGACCTGACGGGTTCCCGGTGGAATTTTATAGGAAATATGTGGACTTGTTGGCCCCGCTGCTGGTGAGAACCTTTAACGAGGCAAGTTAAGGGGGGACCCTACCCCCGACAATGTCGGAGGCGACGATATCACTAATCCTGAAGCGAGATAAAGACCCACTGCAATGCGGGTCTTATAGGCCTATCTCATTGTGGGCAGCACGGTAGCATTGTGGATAGCACAATTGCTTCACAGCTCCAGGGTCCCAGGTTCGATTCCGACTTGGGTCACTGGCTGTGCGGAGTTTGCACATCCTCCCCGTGTGTGCGTGGGTTTCCTCCGGGTGCTCCGGTTTCCTCCCACAGTCCAAAGATGTGCAGGTTAGGTGGATTGGCCATGCTAAATTGCCCTTAATGTCCAAAATTGCCCTTCGTGTTGGGTGGGGTTACTGGGTTATGGGGATAGGGTGGGGGTGTTGACCTTGGGTAGGGTGCTCTTCCAAGAGCCGGTGCAGACCCGATGGGCCGAATGGCCTCCTTCTGCACTGTAAATTCTATGATATCTATTGCTAAATGTGGACGCCAAGTTGCTGGCAAAAGTGCTGACAATGAGGATCGAGGATTGTGTCCCGGGGGTGGTGCACGAAGATCAGACAGGGTTCGTAAAGGGGAGACAATTGAATGTCAATGTGCGACGGCTATTGGGGGTGATAATGATGCCCCCAGCAGAGGGGGAAGCGGAGATAGTGGCGGCAGTGGATGCAGAGAAGGCATTTGATAGGGTAGAGTGGGAGTATCTATGGGAGGTGCTGAGGAGGTTCGGGTTCGGGGAGGGGTTTGTCAGCTGGGTTAAACTCCTCTATGGGGCCCCAACGGCAAGTGTGGTCACAAATCGGCAAAGGTCGGAGTATTTTCGACTACATAGGGGAACAAGACAGGAATGCCCGCTGTCCCCATTACTGTTCGCGCTTACAATTGAACCACTGGCCATAGCGCTGAGAGACTCCAGGAAATGGTTAGAGGGGGAGAGGAACACTAAGTGTCACTCTACGCGGATGACCTACTGCTGTATGTGGTGGATCCAGTGGGGGGGATGACAGAGGTTATGCAGATATTGAGGGAGTTTGGAGATTTCTCGGGATATAGGCTTAACATGGGGAAGAGTGAGCTTCTCGTGATACACCCTGAGGACCAGAGTAGAGGGATAGATGGCCTACCGCTAAGGAGAGTGGAAAGAAACTTCCGATACCTGGGGATTCAGATAGCCAGGAGCTGGGGAACCTTACACAGACTCAATCTGACTCGGCTGGTGGAACAAATGGAAGAGGATTTCAAAAGGTGGGATATGCAGCCGTTGTCACTGGTGGGCAGAGTGCAGGCGATTAAGATGATGGTCCTCCCGAGGTTCCTATTTGTGTTCCAATGTCTCCCTATATTGATCACTAAGGCCTTTTTCAAAAAAATAGATAGGAGCATCATGAGCTTCGTGTGGGCAGGGAAGGCCCCGAGGGTAAGGAGGGGGTTCCTGCAACGTAGCAGAGACAGAGGGGGACTGGCGTTGCCGAATTTTGGCGACTACTACTGGGCCGCCAACGGGGCGATGATCCGTAAGTGGATGATAGAGGGAGAGGGGGTGGCGTGGAAAAGGCTGGAGATGGCGTCCTGCAAAGGAACGAGCTTAAAAGCGCTGGTGACGGCGCCACTACCGCTCTCCCCGAAAAAGTTTACCACAAACCCAGTGGTGGCAGCAACATTAAGTATCTGGGGGCAATGGAGGCGACAGAGGGGTGTGTTGGGAGCCTCGGTGTGGTCCCCAATCAGGAACAACCATAGGTTTGCCCCAGGGAGGTTGGACGGAGGGTTCCAGAGCTGGCACTGGGCAGGAATTAGGAGAGTGGGAGACTTATTTATAGATGGGACGTTTGCGAGCTTGGGAGCGCTAGAGGAAAAGTACGAGCTGCCTCCGGGGAACATCTTTAGGTATATGCAGGTGAAAGCGTTCACGAGACAACAGGTGAGGGAATCTCCGCTGCTCCCGACACAAGGGATCCAGGATAGGGTGCTTTCGGGGGTGTGGGCCGGGGAGGGCAAAGTGTCCAAAATATACCGGGAGATGAGAGAAGAGGGGGAGGAGCTGGTAGAAGAACTGAAGGGAAAATGGGAAGAAGAGCTCGGGGAGGAGATTGAGGAGGGTTTGTGGGCTGATGCCCTAAGTAGGGTAAATTCCTCTTACTCGTGTGCCAGGCTTAGCCTGGTCCAATTTAAGGTGCTACATAGAGCACACATAACGGGAGCGAGGTTGAGCAGGTTCTTCGGAGTGGAGGACAAATGCGGGAGGTGCGGGGGAAGCCCGGCGAACCACACACATATGTTTTGGTCGTGTCCGGCACTGGAGGGGTATTGGAGGGGAGTGACGGGAGTGATCTCGAAGGTGGTGAAGGTCCGGGTCAAGCCAAGCTGGGGGTTAGCTATATTCGGGGTAGCGGATGAGCCGGGAGTGCAGGAGGCTAAAGAGGCCGATATTGTGGCCTTTGCGTCCCTAGTAGACCGGCAAAGGATTTTACTCATGTGGAAGGAAGCGAAACCCCCCCGGCGTGGAGGCCTGGATAAACGATATGGCGGGGTTCATAAAACTGGAGCGGATGAAGTTTGCACTGAGAGGATCGGCTCAGGGGTTCACCAGGCTGTGGCAACCGTTCCTCGACTATCTAGCGGAACGTTAGGGGGAAAATAGATAGCCAGCAGCAGCCCAGAGGGGAGGGGGGAGGGAGGGAGGGAAGGGGGGGGGTAAATTGTTTGTGTTTTAGATGGGGTGAGGGGGCGGGGGAGCACTATTTTGTGTTATTTTGTTAGTTCACTATTTTATTTTAACAATGTTATCTATCAGTTATCATGTTACTGTTTTTGTTGATTTGTAAGGGGGAAAAATTTTGTTCAAAAACTTTAATAAAAATATATATATTTTTTAAAAACGATTTACAAATCGGGGCAGCACGGTGGTGCAGTGGTTAGCACTGATGCCTCACAGCGCCGAGGTCCCAGGTTCAATCCCGCCTCTGGGTCCCTGTCCGAGTGGAGTTTGCACATTCTCCCCGTGTGTGCGTGGGTTTCACCCCCACAGCCAAAAGATGTGCAGGGTAGGTGGATCGGCCATGCTAAATTGCCCCTTCATTGGAAATAATTAATTGGGTACTCTAAATTTATTTTTAAAAAACGTTTTTCAATTTACAAACTGGTCGCTGCAGTTTATTGCGGCTCAGTCAATGTCCTCGGGAAATTTAAAATAACTGCAAATGTCACTTGTGTTCTCATTCTGAGTCCAGTGGGGCTGAAATTGACCAGGCTTTGGCCCAGGTGGTCTGACCCCGTGTATGTCACCCACTGACCCCGTGTGTGACACCCACTGACCCCGTGTGTCACCCACTGACCCCGTGTGTGTCACCCACTGACCCCGTGTGTCATCCGCTGACCCCCTGTGTGTCACCCACTGACCCCGTGTGTGTCACCCACTGACCCCGTGGGGGTCACCCACTGACCCCGTGTGTCATCCGCTGACCCCCTGTGTGTCACCCACTGACCCCGTGTGTCATCCGCTGACCCCCTGTGTGTCACCCACTGACCCCGTGTGTGTCACCCACTGACCCTGTGTGTGTCAATCACTGACCCCGTGTGTCTCAATCACTGACCCCGTGTGTGTCACCCACTGACCCCGTGTGTGTCACCCACTGACCCCGTGGGGGTCACCCACTGATGTCAATCACTGACCCCGTGTGTGTCAATCACTGACCCCGTGTGTGTCAATCACTGACCCCTGTGTGTGTCACCCACTGACCCCGTGTGTGTCAATCACTGACCCCGTGTGTGTCACCCACTGACCCCGTGTGTCATCCGCTGACCCCGTTAATGTCACCCACTGACCCCGTGTGTCATCCGCTGACCCTGTGTGTGTCACCCACTGACCCCGTGTGTCATCCGCTGACCCCCTGTGTGTCAATCACTGACCCCGTGTGTGTCACCCACTGACCCCGTGTGTCATCCGCTGACCCCCTGTGTGTCAATCACTGACCCCGTGTGTGTCACCCACTGACCCCGTGTGTGTCACCCACTGACCCCGTGTGTGTCACCCACTGACCCCGTGTGTGTCAATCACTGACCCCGTGTGTCACCCACTGACCCCGTGTGTGTCACCCACTGACCCCGTGTATGTCACCCACTGACCCCGTGTGTGTCAATCACTGACCCCGTGTGTGTCAATCAATGACCCCGTGTGTGTCAATCACTGACCCCGTGTGTGTCATCCGCTGACCCCCTGTTTGTCAATCACTGACCCCGTGTGTGTCACCCACTGACCCCGTGTGTGTCAATCAATGACCCCGTGTGTGTCAATCAATGACCCCGTGTGTCAATCACTGACCCCGTGTGTGTCAATCACTGACCCCGTGTGTGTCAATCAATGACCCCGTGTGTGTCAATCACTGACCCCGTGTGTGTCATCCGCTGACCCCTTGTGTGTCAATCACTGACCCCGTGTGTGCCACCCACTGACCCCGTGCGTGTCACCCACTGACCCTGTGTGTGTCAATCACTGACCCCATGTGTGTCAATCACTGACCCCGTGTGTCATCCACTGACCCGTGTGTGTCATCCGCTGACCCGTGTGTGTCACCCACTGACCCTGTGTGTGTCACCCACTGACTCCGTGTGTCATCCGCTGACCCCGTGTGTGTCACCCACTGACCCTGTGTGTGTCACCCACTGACCCCGTGTGTGTCAATCACTGACCCCGTGTGTGCCACCCACTGAACCCGTGAATGTGACACCCACTGACCCCGTGTATGTCACCCACTGAGCCCGTGTCATCCGCTGACCCCGTGTGTGTCACCCACTGACCCCGTGTATATCACCCACTGACCCCGTGTGTGTCACCCACTGACCCCGTGTGTGTCAATCACTGATCCCGTGTGTGTCACCCACTGACCCCGTGTATGTCACCCACTGACCCCGTGTGTGTCAATCACTGACCCCGTGTGTGTCAATCACTGACCCCGTGTGTGTCACCCACTGACCCCGTGTTTGTCACCCACTGACCCCGTGTGTGTCAATCACTGACCCCATGTGTGTGTCAGCCACTGACCCCGTGTGTGTCACCCACTGACCCCGTGTGCGTCAATCACTGACCCCATGTGTGTCAATCACTGACCCCTGTGTGTGTCACCCACTGACCCCGTGTGTCATCCGCTGACCCCGTGTGTGTCATCCACTGACCCCGTGTGTCATCCGCTGACCCCGTATGTGTCACCCACTGACCCCGTGGGGGTCACCCACTGACCCCGTGTGTGTCAATCACTGACCCCGTGTGTGTCACCCACTGACCCCGTGTGTGTCACCCACTGACCCCGTGTGTCATCCGCTGACCCCGTGCGTGTCACCCACTGACCCCGTGTGTGTCACCCACTGACCCCGTGGGGATCACACACTGACCCCGTGTGTCACCCACTGACCCCGTGTGTCACCCACTGACCCCGTGGGGGTCACTCACTGACCCCGTGTGTCACCCACTGACCCCGTGTGTGTCACCCACTGACCCCGTGTATGTCACCCACTGACCCCGTGTGTGTCAATCACTGACCCCGTGTGTGTCACCCACTGACCCCCGTGTGTGTCACCCACTGACCCCGTGTGTGTCACCCACTGACCCCGTGTGTATCAATCACTGACCCCTGTGTGTGTCACCCACTGACCCCTGTGTGTGTCACCCACTGACCCCGTGTGTGTCACCCACTGACCCCGTGTGCATCAATCACTGAACCCTGTGTGTGTCACCCACTGACCCCGTGTGTGCCAATCACTGACCCCATGTGTGTCACCCACTGACCCCATGTGTATCAATCACTGACCCCTGTGTGTGTCACCCACTGACCCCGTGTGTATCAATCACTGACCCCATGTGTGTCAATCACTGACCCCGTGTGTGTCACCCACTGACCACGTGTGTATCAATCACTGACCCCTGTGTGTATCACCCACTGACCCCGTGTGTATCAATCACTGACCCCATGTGTGTCAATCACTGACCCCGTGTGTGTCAATCGCTGACCCCGTGTGTGTCAATCACTGACCCCGTGTGTGTCAATCGCTGACCCCGTGTGTGTCAATCGCTGACCCCGTGTGTGTCAATCGCTGACCCCGTGTGTGTCAATCACTGATCCCGTGTGTGTCAAACACTGACCCCCTGTGTGTCACCCACTGATCCCGTGTGTGTCAATCACTGACCCCCTGTGCGTTGTAAATAGACGTTGCATTTGCTGTCTGCTTGACCCGGTGACCACACCGCTGTCACTCACAGACCCAGTGGCACTCCCCCGGTGAACCGATCGATTTCATCCATGACCATGTGGGTAGTGCCCTCTGACCTCTGACACAGCGTGTATTAGCCACTGGCTGTGTGGTTATCAGCCTCTGACATCATGGGTGTTACCTGTGAGCCCATGGGCATTGCCTACTCACCCCACATGTGTCGCTCCCTCACCCCACATGTGTCCCACGTGTATTATCGGTGTGCCCATCGAGCCCGCCAGTGTCGCCGGTTGGCCCCATGTTGTCCCGTACTAACCCTGCGGGTATCAGCTATTCACCTCTGGTGTCACCATGCAGGCAGCAGTATTAATGGGGTGGAGCAAGGTGGACAGACAGGATTCTGTTTGCTTCCAATGAAATATCTCAAGGTACGCAAGTAAAACTGATTGGTAACATTCCCGAATGGTATTCTCATATATATGGATTTGCTGAATGGGAATGTCTATCTATCCCGAGGGGCAGGGTGAGGAACTGTTTAATGTGAGCGATTTATTTGTTGCAAATGTGTTTGATTCTGTGATTAAAGTTGTTTTTACCATAAAAGCTGTTTTCTGGTTAACCTGAGGCAACTTTACGGTTTTGCCGAATTCAAATCTGAGACCTTAATAAAAAAAATTAGGATTCCGGTCCGGACTCATAATGAACACTTGACCCGAACAACTAACCCCTCACCCTTAACCCAGGGTTTTTCAAAGTGCAGGTCGCGACCCATCGGGTGTCGGAAGGGTCACAAGACGCTACTTCAATCCTCGAGACGGAGCGATGATTTGACGGATTTCCCCTCAGCCTCGTGGTTTCTGCCGCCTGTGACATTATGTGCAGTGTCTGGCACGTGAAGAGTTAATGTGATACTTTATTCTACCACCAGATGGAGCTGGGGAGCAGACCTATAAAAGAGGAATGCCTCTCAGGCTTCTGGGAGTGTGTAGAGAAGGTGAGAGAGACAAGAAGCAGAGCAGAGAACAATTTAAGATGGTGTGCATGAGACAAGTGTCAGTATAGTGTGGATTGTAGTTGAGTTAGAATATTGCTTGCTTTAGGAATAGTGATCGAACTGTGTAATAAGTCGTGTGATAAATATTAGCTTTGTTATTTGACTTAGTTTTTTGCGGTCTTTGTGCACACTACAAATCCGTCCTGAGTATTAGCAACGCAAAGAACACCACAACCGCCCGACGGCAGCTCCGCGTTGAAAACCATGTGCCGTGAAACATTGCACGGATTCCTTGACCTCTCCTGGCCAAAGCTGCGGCCCAAGAGTTTGTCCCGACACGGTCCATCTGCACTTCCAATATCCGGACATGGAACCCATGTGTTCTCCCCGATGCAGAACAGTGGTCCAGTGGACGGCATCAAGGGGACGATACCCCCCCCTGCCCCGCCCCCCCCCCCCCTCCAGGAGACCATCCGGCACCGGCCGCCATGCAACAGAGGAAAACAATCAGAGAACTCACCGCCAAGCTCAGCAGATGCGAGAGTCAGAGCCCTCGGTGAGTGAACACAAACCTATACAGGGATTCCATTTTAGTGTTGTCAGCATTCATCAATATTGGTGAACTCTAATAGTGCACTTTGAAGTTGAATACACTATTCAACTGTGTGTGTCACCCACTGACCCCGTGTGTCACCCACTGACCCCCGTGTGTCACCCACTGACCCCGTGTGTGTCACCCACTGACACCGTGTGTGTCACCCACTGACCCCGTGTGTCACCCACTGACCCCCGTGTGTGTCACCCACTGACACCGTGTGTGTCACCCACTGACCCCGTGTGTCACCCACTGACCCCGTGTGTCATCCGCTGTCCCCGTGTGTGTCACCCGCTGACCCCGTGTCTCACCCACTGACCCAGTGTGTCATCCGCTGACCCCGTGTGTGTCACTCATTGACACCGTGTGTGTCAATCGCTGACCCCGTGTGTCACCCTCTGACCCCGTGAGTCATCCGCTGACCCCGTGTGTGTCACCCACTGACCCCGTGTGTCACCCACTGACCCCGTGTGTCATCCGCTGACCCCATGTGTCTCACCCACTGACCCCGTGTGTGTCATCCGCTGACCCCGTGTGTGTCACCCACTGACCCCGTGTGTGTCAATCGCTGTCCCCGTGTGTGTCACCCGCTGACCCGTGTGTGTCATCCGCTGACCCGTGTGTGTCATCCGCTGACCCAGTGTGTGTCACCCACTGACGCCGTGTGTGTCACCCACTGACCCCGTGTGTATCAATCACTGACCCCTGTGTGTGTCACCCACTGACCCCTGTGTGTGTCACCCACTGACCCCGTGTGTGTCACCCACTGACCCCGTGTGCATCAATCACTGAACCCTGTGTGTGTCACCCACTGACCCCGTGTGTGCCAATCACTGACCCCATGTGTGTCACCCACTGACCCCATGTGTATCAATCACTGACCCCTGTGTGTGTCACCCACTGGCCCCGTGTGTATCAATCACTGACCCCATGTGTGTCAATCACTGACCCCGTGTGTGTCACCCACTGACCACGTGTGTATCAATCACTGACCCCTGTGTGTATCACCCACTGACCCCGTGTGTATCAATCACTGACCCCATGTGTGTCAATCACTGACCCCGTGTGTGTCAATCGCTGACCCCGTGTGTGTCAATCACTGACCCCGTGTGTGTCAATCGCTGACCCCGTGTGTGTCAATCGCTGACCCCGTGTGTGTCAATCGCTGACCCCGTGTGTGTCAATCACTGATCCCGTGTGTGTCAAACACTGACCCCCTGTGTGTCACCCACTGATCCCGTGTGTGTCAATCACTGACCCCCTGTGCGTTGTAAATAGACGTTGCATTTGCTGTCTGCTTGACCCGGTGACCACACCGCTGTCACTCACAGACCCAGTGGCACTCCCCCGGTGAACCGATCGATTTCATCCATGACCATGTGGGTAGTGCCCTCTGACCTCTGACACAGCGTGTATTAGCCACTGGCTGTGTGGTTATCAGCCTCTGACATCATGGGTGTTACCTGTGAGCCCATGGGCATTGCCTACTCACCCCACATGTGTCGCTCCCTCACCCCACATGTGTCCCACGTGTATTATCGGTGTGCCCATCGAGCCCGCCAGTGTCGCCGGTTGGCCCCATGTTGTCCCGTACTAACCCTGCGGGTATCAGCTATTCACCTCTGGTGTCACCATGCAGGCAGCAGTATTAATGGGGTGGAGCAAGGTGGACAGACAGGATTCTGTTTGCTTCCAATGAAATATCTCAAGGTACGCAAGTAAAACTGATTGGTAACATTCCCGAATGGTATTCTCATATATATGGATTTGCTGAATGGGAATGTCTATCTATCCCGAGGGGCAGGGTGAGGAACTGTTTAATGTGAGCGATTTATTTGTTGCAAATGTGTTTGATTCTGTGATTAAAGTTGTTTTTACCATAAAAGCTGTTTTCTGGTTAACCTGAGGCAACTTTACGGTTTTGCCGAATTCAAATCTGAGACCTTAATAAAAAAAATTAGGATTCCGGTCCGGACTCATAATGAACACTTGACCCGAACAACTAACCCCTCACCCTTAACCCAGGGTTTTTCAAAGTGCAGGTCGCGACCCATCGGGTGTCGGAAGGGTCACAAGACGCTACTTCAATCCTCGAGACGGAGCGATGATTTGACGGATTTCCCCTCAGCCTCGTGGTTTCTGCCGCCTGTGACATTATGTGCAGTGTCTGGCACGTGAAGAGTTAATGTGATACTTTATTCTACCACCAGATGGAGCTGGGGAGCAGACCTATAAAAGAGGAATGCCTCTCAGGCTTCTGGGAGTGTGTAGAGAAGGTGAGAGAGACAAGAAGCAGAGCAGAGAACAATTTAAGATGGTGTGCATGAGACAAGTGTCAGTATAGTGTGGATTGTAGTTGAGTTAGAATATTGCTTGCTTTAGGAATAGTGATCGAACTGTGTAATAAGTCGTGTGATAAATATTAGCTTTGTTATTTGACTTAGTTTTTTGCGGTCTTTGTGCACACTACAAATCCGTCCTGAGTATTAGCAACGCAAAGAACACCACAACCGCCCGACGGCAGCTCCGCGTTGAAAACCATGTGCCGTGAAACATTTCACGGATTCCTTGACCTCTCCTGGCCAAAGCTGCGGCCCAAGAGTTTGTCCCGACACGGTCCATCTGCACTTCCATCCCCCGGACATGGAACCCATGTGTTCTCCCCGATGCAGAACAGTGGTCCAGTGGACGGCATCAAGGGGACGATACCCCCCCCTGCCCCGCCCCCCCCCCCCCCTCCAGGAGACCATCCGGCACCGGCCGCCATGCAACAGAGGAAAACAATCAGAGAACTCACCGCCAAGCTCAGCAGATGCGAGAGTCAGAGCCCTCGGTGAGTGAACACAAACCTATACAGGGATTCCATTTTAGTGTTGTCAGCATTCATCAATATTGGTGAACTCTAATAGTGCACTTTGAAGTTGAATACACTATTCAACTGTGTGTGTCACCCACTGACCCCGTGTGTCACCCACTGACCCCCGTGTGTCACCCACTGACCCCGTGTGTGTCACCCACTGACACCGTGTGTGTCACCCACTGACCCCGTGTGTCACCCACTGACCCCCGTGTGTGTCACCCACTGACACCGTGTGTGTCACCCACTGACCCCGTGTGTCACCCACTGACCCCGTGTGTCATCCGCTGTCCCCGTGTGTGTCACCCGCTGACCCCGTGTCTCACCCACTGACCCAGTGTGTCATCCGCTGACCCCGTGTGTGTCACTCATTGACACCGTGTGTGTCAATCGCTGACCCCGTGTGTCACCCTCTGACCCCGTGAGTCATCCGCTGACCCCGTGTGTGTCACCCACTGACCCCGTGTGTCACCCACTGACCCCGTGTGTCATCCGCTGACCCCATGTGTCTCACCCACTGACCCCGTGTGTGTCATCCGCTGACCCCGTGTGTGTCACCCACTGACCCCGTGTGTGTCAATCGCTGTCCCCGTGTGTGTCACCCGCTGACCCGTGTGTGTCATCCGCTGACCCGTGTGTGTCATCCGCTGACCCAGTGTGTGTCACCCACTGACGCCGTGTGTGTCACCCACTGACCCCGTGTGTGTCAATCACTGACCCCGTGTGTGTCACCCACTGACCCCGTGTGTGTCACCCACTGACCCCGTGTGTGTCATCCGCTGACCCCGTGTGTGTCACCCACTGACCCCATGTGTGTCAATCGCTGACCCCGTGTGTGTCACCCACTGACCCCGTGTGTCACCCACTTACCCCGTGGGGGTCACCCACTGACCCCTGTGTGTATCACCCACTGACCCCGTGTGTGTCACCCACTGACCCCGTGTGTGTCAATCACTGACCCCGTGTGTGTCACCCACTGACCCCCGTGTGTGTCAATCGCTGACCCCGTGTGTGTCACCCACTGACCCCGTGTGTGTCACCCACTGACCCCCGTGTGTGTCAATCACTGACCCCGTGTGTGTCACCCACTGACCCCATGTGTGTCAATCACTGACCCCGTGTGTGTCACCCACTGACCCCGTGTATGTCACCCACTTACCCCGTGTGTGTCAATCACTGACCCCGTGTGTCACCCACTGACCCCGTGTGTGTCACCCACTGACCCCGTGTGTCACCCACTGACCCCCGTGTGTGTCACCCACTGACACCGTGTGTGTCACCCACTGACCCCGTGTGTCATCCCCTGACCCCGTGTGAGTCACCCACTGACCCCGTGTGTCACCCACTGACCCCGTGTGTCATCCGCTGACCCCGTGTGTGTCACCCACTGACCCCGTGTGTCATCCGCTGACCCCGTGTGTGTCACCCACTGACCCCGTGTGTCATCCGCTGACCCCGTGTGTGTCACCCACTGACCCCGTGTGTGTCATCCGCTGACCCCGTGTGTGTCACCCACTGACCCCATGTGTGTCAATCGCTGCCCCCGTGTGTGTCACCCACTGACCCCGTGTGTGTCACCCACTGACCCCGTGTGTGTCAATCACTGACCCCGTGTGTGTCACCCACTGACCCCGTGGGGGTCACCCACTGTCCCCTGTGTGTATCACCCACTGACCCTGTGGGGGTCACCCACTGACCCCGTGTGTGTCACCCACTGACCCCGTGTGTGTCAATCACTGACCCCGTGTGTGTCACCCACTGACCCCCGTGTGTGTCAATCGCTGACCCCGTGTGTCACCCACTGACCCCGTGTGTGTCACCCACTGACCCCATGTGTGTCACCTACTGACCCCGTGTGTGTCAATCACTGACCCCGTGTGTGTCACCCACTGACCCCGTGTGTGTCAATCACTGACCCCGTGTGTGTCACCCACTGACCCCGTGTGTGTCACCCACTGACCCCGTGTGTGTCAATCACTGACCCCGTGTGTGTCAATCACTGACCCCGTGTGTGTCACCCACTGACCCCGTGTGTGTCACCCACTGACCCCCTGTGCGTTGAAAATAGACGTTGCATTTGCTGTCTGCTTGACCCGGTAACCACACTGCTGTCACTCACAGCCCCAGTGGCACTCCCCCGGTGAACCGATCGATTTCATCCATGACCATGTGGGTAGTGCCCTCTGACTTCTGACACAGTGTGTATTAGCCACTGGCTGTGTGGTTATCAGCCTCTGACATCATGGGTGTTACCCGTGAGCCCATGGGCATTGCCTACTCACCCCGAATGTGTCGCTCCCTCACCCCACATGTGTCGCTCCCTCACACCACATGTGTCCCACATGTGTTGTCGGTGTGCCCATCGAGCCCGCCAGTGTCGCCGGCTGGCCCCATGTTGTCCCGTACTAACCCTGCGGGTATCAGCTATTCACCTCTTGTGTCACCATGCAGGCAGCAGTATTAATGGGGTGGAGCAAGGTGGACAGACAGGATTCTGTTTGCTTCTAATTAAATATCTCAAGGTAAGCAAGTAAAACTGATTGGTAACATTCCCTAATGGTATTCTCATATATATGGATTTGCTGAATGGGAATATCTATCTATCCCGAGGGGCAGGGTGAGGAACTGTTTAATGTGAGCTATTTATTTGTTGCAAATGTGTTTGATTCTGTGATTAAAGTTGTGTAGCGCACAATGACTCACGAGAGACGAATAGAGATGAAGTCGATGAGGCTTTATTAAGCGTGACTTGTTCCCCGCAGTTCAGCAACAGACTGGCCTGCGGGGGAGAACTCCTGGTTCTTATACTCCGCCTTCAGGGCGGAGGTAGAGATCAACAGCCAACCAGGACCCGGGATCTGTCAGCCAATGACATCACAGCTTCACAGTCCCACATGACCCCTAATGCATACTACCACATTCACCCCTTGTTAAAAATAAACCCGGCGGGGTGGTGCTTCGCATGGTGGTAGGGGTTTACAAGGCTGGTCCTGGGAGGAAAAAAACTTTTGCATGTCATCACAGTGCCCTACTCTGGGCTATGTACAGGGTTTTTTGTTTTGAACTATTTACAGTATTCGTAAGAGGGAAAAAAAAGGAAAAAAAATTCTCGTTAAAGTCCACAACATTCTAGTGTTACACCGATGCCACGAGTCGGGCGGGCGGTCTGGTCGTCCTTGTCGATCGCCTCAGCCCCGGTGGTGGTGGTGCTTGTTCCAGTGTTGTCATCTCCGGGAGCTTTACGGTTTCTGCTTCAGCTTCACTTCTGGTCGGACCTGGGAGGAGGACCGATCCTCCCGGGAAGGGGGCGGTGGCGGGGTGCGCCGGTGGCAGGGAGGGGGTGATTGGTGTCGAGGGGGTGTGCGTGTTGCCGGCAGGCGCCAGATCTCGCAGGGAGACCGTGTCCTGTCGGCCGTTGGGGTACTCCACGTAGGCGTACTGCGGGTTCGCGTGGAGGAGGTGAACCCTCTCGACCAACGGGTCCGACTTGTGTGCCCGCACATGTTTCCGGAGCAAGATGGGTCCTGGGGCCGCCAGCCAGGTCGGCAGCGACGTTCCAGAGGAGGACTTCCTGGGGAAGACAAGGAGGCGCTCATGAGGCGTTTGGTTAGTGGTGGTACACAGTAGCGACCGGATGGAGTGGAGGGCGTCCGGGAGGACCTCCTGCCACCGGGAAACTGGGAGATCCCTGGACCGTAGGGCCAGTAGGACGGTCTTCCAGACCGTGCCGTTCTCCCTCTCTACTTGCCCGTTCCCCCGGGGGTTGTAGCTGGTCGTCCTGCTCGAGGCTATACCCTTGCTGAGCAGGAACTGGCGCAGCTCGTCACTCATGAAGGAGGACCCCCTGTCGCTATGGACGTATGCGGGGCAACCGAACAGTGTGAATATGGTGTTAAGGGCTTTAATGACTGTGGCCGCTGTCATGTCAGGGCAGGGGATGGATGACGAAGGGGAAACGGGAGTACTCGTCCACCACATTCAGGAAGTATGTGTTGCGGTCGGTGGAGGGGAGGGGCCCTTTGAAATCCAGACTGAGGCGTTCAAAGGGACGGGAGGCCTTGATCAGGTGCGCACTATCCGGCCTGAAAAAATGCGGTTTGCACTCTGCGCAGATGTGGCAGTTCCTTGTGACTGTACGGACCTCCTCCACGGAGTAGGGGAGGTTGCGGGACTTTATAAAATGGTAGAACCGAGTGACCCCTGGGTGGCAGAGGTCCTCGTGGAGGGTTTGGAGACGGTTAATTTGTGCGTTGGCACATGTGCCGCGGGATAGGGCATCGGACGGCTCGTTCAGCTTTCCGGGACGGTACAAGATCTCATAGTTGAAGGTGGAGAGCTCGATCCTCCACCTTAAGATCTTGTCATTTTTAATTTTGCCCCGCTGTGCATTATCGAACATGAAAGCTACCGACCGTTGGTCAGTGAGGAGAGTGAATCTCCTGCCGGCCAGGTAATGCCTCCAATGTCGCACAGCTTCCACTATGGCTTGGGCTTCCTTTTCCACTGAGGAGTGGCATTTCTGAGGCGTGGAGGGTTCGGGAGAAAAAGGCCACGGGTCTGCCCGCTTGGTTAAGGGTGGCCGCTAGAGCTACATCGGAGGCGTCGCTCTCGACCTAGAAGGGGAGGGACTCGTCGATGGCACGCATCGTGGCCTTTGCGATATCCGCTTTGATGCGGCTGAAGGCCTGGCAAGCCTCTGTCGACAGAGGGAAGGTCGTGGTCTGTATTAGGGGGCGGGCCTTGTCTGCGTACTGGGGGACCCACTGGGTGTAATATGAAAAGAACCCCAGGCAGCGTTTTAGGGCTTTTGAGCAGTGAGGGAGGGGAAATTCCATGAGGGGGCGCATACGTTCGGGGTCGGGGCCTATTATCCCATTGCGCACTACATATCCCAAGATGGCTAGCCGGTTTGTGTTAAAAACGCACTTGTCCTCGTTGTATGTGAGGTTCAAGGCTTTAGCGGTCTGGAGGAATTTTTGGAGGTTGGCGTCGTGGTCCTGCTGATCGTGGCCGCAGATGGTTACGTTGTCGAGATACGGGAACGTGGCCTGCAACCCGTGTTGATCAACCATTCGGTCCATCTCTCGTTGGAAGACCGAGACCCCGTTTGTGACGCCAAATGGGACCCTTAGGAAGTGGTATAATCGCCCGTCTGCCTTGAAGGCTGTGTACTTGCGGTCACTTGGGCAGATGGGGAGCTGATGGTAGGCGGACTTGAGGTCCACGGTGGAGAAGACCTTATATTGGGCAATCCGATTGACCATGTCAGATATGCGGGGGAGAGGGTACGCATGTAGCTGTGTGTACCTGTTGATGGCCTGGCTATAGTCTATGACCATCCTTTGCTTCTCCCCTGTCTTTACTACTACCACCTGTGCTCTCCAGGGATTATTGCTGGCCTGGATTATGCCTTCCTTCAGTAGCCGCTGGACTTCGGACCGAATGAATGTCCGGTCCTGGGCGCTGTACCGTCTGCTCCTAGTGGCGACGGGTTTGCAATCCGGGGTGAGGTTTGCAAACAAGGATGGGGGCTCAACCTTGAGGGTTGCGAGGCCGCAGATAGTGAGTGGGGGTATTGGGCCGCCGAATTGGAAAGTTAGGCTCTGCAGATTGCACTGGAAGTCTAATCCCAGTAATGTGGGGGCGCAGAGTTGGGAAGGACGTAGAGCCTGTAGTTTTTAAACTCCCTCCCTTGCACCGTTAGGGTCACTCTGCAGAAGCCCTTGATCTGTACGGAGTGGGATCCTGCAGCTAGGGAAATCTTTTGCGCACTGGGACGGATGGTCAAAAAAACAGCGTCTTACCGTGTCGGGGTGGATGAAGCTTTCTGTGCTCCCGGAGTCGACCAGGCATGGTGTCTCGTGTCCATTGATCAGCACCATTGTTGTCGTCGTCTGGAGCGTCCGGGGCCGTGCTTGGTCCAGCGTCATTGAGGCCAGACGTGGTCGTAGTGCTTCAGCGTCTTCCTCGAACCCCGTGGAGCCGTCGATGCTGGGGTCCATTGTTGCCGTCCAAGATGGCGGCGGGGGTGGACATAATGGCCGCCCCCATGCGTCGCACAGGGCTGGGGGGTCCCAAGATGGCGGCGCCCCTCCTTCCCTCGTGGTGGCCGAGACCCAAAATGGCGGCGCCTGCGGGTCGCACATGGGGCGCTGGGGGGGTTGGGGAGCGTTTGAAACGCGCAGGACTCCTTGTTCTCCGGGGACAGCGGTGGCCGGGACCCAAAATGGCTGCGCCTGCGGGTCGCACATGGGGCGCTGGGGGGGTTGGGGAGCGTTTGAAACGCGCAGGACTCCTTCTTCTCCGGGGACAGCGGCGACCTCCCGGGACCGGCACACAGCCGCGAAATGGCCCTTTTTCCCGCAGCTCTTGCAAATCGCTGCGCGGGCCGGGCAGCGCTGCCGGGGGTGTTTCGCCTGGCCGCAGAAATAGCAGCGGGCTCCCCCGGGACGACTTGGCGTCTGAACCGTGCAAGCCTGTGGGGTGGGGGGGGGGGTTTGTCGCGACGGGGGTCCACGGAGCCCAAGGGGCTGCCGCGCGGTCGGGGCCGTACGCGCGGGCGTTTCGCGCGGCCACATCTAGTGAGGCTGCAAGGGCCTGTGCCTCTGAGAGTCCTAGCGACTCTTTTTCTAAAAGTCTTTGGCGGATTTGGGGGGAGTTCATACCAGCCACGAACGCATCGCGAATTAACATGTCCGTGTGTTCAATCGCGTTTACCGGCGGGCAGCTGCAGGCCCGTCCCAAAATTAGCAGCGCGGCGTAGAATTCGTCTCGCGATTCTCCAGGACTTTGCCGTCTCGTTGCGAGTTGGTAGCGTGCGTAGATCTGGTTCACTGGGCGAACATAGATGCTCTTTAGTGCTGCGAACGCCGTCTGGAAATCCTCTGCGTCTTCTATGAGAGGGAAAATTTCCGAGCTTACCCTCGAGTGCAGGACCTGTAGTTTCTGGTCTTCTGTGACCCGGCTGGGGGCCGTTCGGAGGTATGCTTCGAAACAAGTCTGCCAGTGTTTAAAAACTGCTGCTGAGTTCACTGCGTGGGGGCTGATCCTCAGGCATTCTGGGATGATCCTGAGCTCCATAGTCCTTTAAGCACGCTTAATAAATTGTAGCGCACAAAGACTCACGAGAGACGAATAGAGATGAAGTCGATGAGGCTTTATTAAGCGTGACTTGTTCCCTGCAGTTCAGCAACAGACTGGCCTGCGGGGGAGAACTCCTGGTTCTTATACTCCGCCTTCAGGGCGGAGCTAGAGATCAACAGCCAACCAGGACCCGGGATCTGTCAGCCAATTACATCACGGCTTCACAGTCCCACATGACCCCTAATGCATACTACCACAAGTTGTTTTTACCATAAAAGCTGTTTTCTGGTTAACCTGAGGCAACTTCACGGTTTAGCCGAATTCAAATCTGGGACCTTAATAAAAAAATTAGGATTCCGGTCCGGACTCATAATGAATCTGTTTGAAAAACATAACCCCAACCATAATCCTTAACTGAACACTTGACCCGAACAACTAACCCCTCACCCTTAACCCAGGGTTTTTCAAAGTGCAGGTCGCGGACCCATCGGGTGTCGGAAGGGTCATAAGACGCTACTTCAATCCTCGAGACGGAGCGATGATTTGACGGATTTCCCCTCAGCCTCGTGGTTTCTGCCGCCTGTGACATTATGTGCAGTGTCTGGCACGTGAAGAGTTAATGTGATACTTTATTCTACCACCAGATGGAGCTGGGGAGCAGACCTATAAAAGAGGAATGCCTCTCAGGCTTCTGGGAGTGTGTAGAGAAGGTGAGAGAAGGTGAGAGAGACAAGAAGCAGAGCAGAGAACAATTTAAGATGGTGTGCCTGAGACAAGTGCCAGTATAGTGTGGATTGTAGTTGAGTTAGAATATTGCTTGCTTTAGGAATAGTGATCGAACTGTGTAATAAGTCGTGTGATAAATATTAGCTTTGTTATTTGACTTAGTTTTTTGCGGTCTTTGTGCACACTACAAATCCGTCCTGAGTATTAGCAACGCAAAGAACACCACAACCGCCCGACGGCAGCTCCGCGTTGAAAACCATGTGCCGTGAAACATTTCACGGATTCCTTGACCTCTCCTGGCCAAGGCTGCGGCCCAAGAGTTTGTCCCGACACGGTCCATCTGCACTTCCAATATCCGGACATGGAACCCATGTGTTCTCCCCGATGCAGAACAGTGGTCCAGTGGACGGCATCAAGGGGACGATACCCCCCCCCCCCGCCCTCCCCCCCCCCCCCCCCCCCTCCAGGAGACCATCCGGCACCGGCCGCCATGCAACAGAGGAAAACAATCAGAGAACTCACCGCCAAGCTCAGCAGATGCGAGAGTCAGAGCCCTCGGTGAGTGAACACAAACCTATACAGGGATTCCATTTTAGTGTTGTCAGCATTCATCAATATTGGTGAACTCTAATAGTGCACTTTGAAGTTGAATACACTTGCACTAAATAATTGAATTGCATTTAAGCCAATTATTAATCTAGAATTTAATATCACTATCTTCAGATTTATGCCTGTTTTATTTACTAAAACCACATATAACTCTCTCCCACTGACATTGTTCTTTGTTCTCCTCACCTCAGTCTTCTTCCTTCACTTCTTTGTTTCCTTGAGTCAGTTCCCACAATAAATGCAGGTTCACAATTGTCGGTGGCTCTCCGTATCTCTCGAGCAACTGTCCCTCATGTGTGACTGTCGACAGTGAATTTTTATAGATAGGAGGACGTCATCGGCATATAGGATCCTCTCCTCACTCAATGTTGACATAAGACAGAGGGTAGCAGTGGCAGGGGCGTTTCTGATTGGAGGGAAGTGGCTAGTGGTGTTCCGCAGGGATCAGTGCTGGGACCTTTGCTGTTCGTAGTATATATAAATGATTTGGAGGAAAATGTAACTGGTCTGATTAGTAAGTTTGCGGACGACACAAAGGTTGGTGGAATTGCAGATAGTGATGAGGACTGTCAGAGGATACAGCAGGATATAGATCAATTGTAGAGTCATAGCGGTTTACAGCACGGAAACAGGCCCTTCGGCCCAGCTTGTCCATGCCGCCCAGTTATTACCACTAAGCTAGTCCCAATTGCCCTCATTTGGCTCATATCCCTCTATACCCAGCTTACCCATTAACTGTCTAAATGTGTTAAAAGAGGAACCTGGGCAGTATGTTCATCTTACATCGTCTGCACGCTCCCCGGCAGGGAGAGTGGGAGTGTGTCTCACCTCTGCAGGTCCTTCTTTACTCCCTCCACCAGACTGGTCAGGTTACATTTGTGGATGTGTCCAGTCGTGGGCGATTTGGATTCCCAGGTAGCGGAATTTGTGTCGGGCCTGTTCAAACGGCAGTCTCTCCAACCCTGCACCTCCCCCTTGCGGGTTCACCGGGAAGATCTCACTTTTGTTCAGGTTGAGTTGCAGCCCGAGAAGATATCAAACTCTTTCAAGAGCGTCTCCATGCTGCTTTGGGGGTCCGAGATGCAAAGGAGCAGGTCACCTGCATCGAGTGAGGCTCTGTGCTCACTGTCCCTGTCTCTCCTCCAGATCCCCTTCCAATTTTTCACCGTGCTGAGGGCGATCGCCAATGTTGATTGCCTATCCAAATAGGAGCGGGGACAGCAGGCATCCCTGCCTGGTACCTCTGTGCAGCTGGAAGGACAGGGAGTTGGTGTTGTTTGTCCGAACACTCGCCTTGGGAGCGTTGTACAGGAGCTTCACCCAGGAGATAAACCCTGTTCCAAGCTCGAACCGCTCCAGTACCTCTATGAGGTACTTCTATTTGACTCTGCCGAAGGCCTTTTCTGCGTTCAGGGAGACGATCACCTCTGGTGTTCTCTCCCCGGAGGGGGTCATTATCACGTTCAGCAGGCGCCTGATGTTCGATGTTAGCTGTCTACCTTTGACAAAGCCCGTCTGGTCCTCTGCCACCACCTCTCATAGAATTTACAATGCAGAAGGAGGCCATTCGGCCCATCGAGACTGCACCTGCTCTTGGAAAGAGCACCCTACCCAAGGTCAACACCTCCACCCTATCCCCATAACCCAGTAGCCCCACCCAACACTAAGGGCAATTTTGGACACTAAGGGGCAATTTAGAATGGCCAATCCACCTAACCGGCACATCTTTGGACTGTGGGAGGAAACCGGAGCACCCGGAGGAACCCCACGCAGACACGGGGAGGATGTGCAGACTCAGCACAGACAGTGACCCAAGCCGGAATTGAACCTGGATCTGTGAAGCAATTGTGCTATCCACAATGCTACCGTGCTGCCTCTGGTGCCCAGTCTTCCAGTCGTCCAGCAGGACCTTGCCCAGTATTTTGGTGTCTACATTGAGCAGTGAGATAGGTCTATAGGACCCGCATTCTGTCAGGTCTTTGTCTTTCTTGGATATCAGCAGTGTGCCCCTAGCCAGTGAGTCTGTGAACATCTCCCGCAGGTGCGGGGCCAGTGCTGTCGCAAATTCTTTATACAAGTCCGCCGGGAATCCATCTGGTCCCGGCGCCTTCCCCGCCAGCACGGAGCTAATACTCTCCTTGACTTCTCCCAGTTCTTGTTGAAATAAATTTAGAGTATCCAATTGATTTTTTCCAATTAAGGGGCAATTTAGCGTGAGGCCCGCGCAGGCACGGCGAGAATGTGCAAACTCCACACGGACAGCGACCCGGGGCCGGGATCGAACCCGGGACCTCGGCGCCGTGAGGCAGCAGGGCAGAAAGGTGCTTCACTGGGAAGGCTGGAAAATGCCTTTTGACCGAGCCACGCAGCTGGAGCTCACTGAACGCACCAGCACCTGGCAGCCCATTTTTCCCCTTCAATTCCCCCAGGCTGGCAAACAGACTCTCTAGAAATAAATCTCTCAACATCTCCAACCCCTTTTCATCCGTTCCCTTAACTTGATATCTGGGTTAACACTGCTGTCTCACGGTGCCAGGGACCCGGGTTAACACTGCTGTCTCACTGTGCCAGGGACCCGGGTTAACACTGCTGTCTCACAGAGCCAGGGACCCGGGTTAACACTGCTGTCTCACGGTGCCGGGGATCCGGGTTAACACTGCTGTCTCACAGAGCCAGGGACCCGGGTTAACACTGCTGTCTCACAGAGCCAGGGACCCGGGTTAACACTGCTGTCTCACAGAGCCAGGGACCCGGGTTAACACTGCTGTCTCACAGTGCCAGGGACCCGGGTTAACACTGCTGTCTCACGGTGCCGGGGATCCGGGTTAACACTGCTGTCTCACAGCACCAGGGACCCAGGTTAGCACTGCTGTCTCACTGTGCCAGGGACCCGGGTTAACACTGCTGTCTCACAGAGCCAGGGACCCGGGTTAACACTGCTGTCTCACAGTGCCAGGGACCCGGGTTAACACTGCTGTCTCACGGTGCCGGGGATCCGGGTTAACACTGCTGTCTCACAGCACCAGGGACCCGGGTTAACACTGCTGTCTCACAGAGCCAGGGACCCGGGTTAACACTGCTGACTCACAGAGCCAGGGACCCGGGTTAACACTGCTGCCTCACTGTGCCAGGGACCCGGGTTAACACTGCTGCCTCACAGTGCCAAGGACCCGGGTTAGCACTGCTGTCTCACTGTGCCAGGGACCCGGGTTAACACTGCTGCCTCACAGAGCCAGGGACCACGGTTAGCACTGCTGCCTCACTGTGCCAGGGACCCGGCTTAACACTGCTGTCTCACAGAGCCAGGGACCTCTGTTAACACTGCTGCCTCACAGTTCCAGGGACCAGGGTTAGCACTGCTGCCTCACTGTGCCAGGGACCCGGGTTAACACTGCTGCCTCACAGTGCCAGGGACCCGGGTTAACACTGCTGCCTCACAGTGCCTGGGATCCGAGTTAACACTGCTGTCTCACAGTGCCAGGGATCCGGGTTAACACTGCTGTCTCACAGTGGCAGTGATCCGAGTTAACACTGCTGTTACACAGTGCCAGGGACCCGGATTAGCAATGCTGCCTCACAGCGCGGGGGACCCGGGTTAACACAGCTGTCTCACAGTGCCATGGACCCGGGTTAACACTGCTGCCTCACAGTGCCTGGGATCCGAGTTAACACTGCTGTCTCACAGTGCCAGGGATCCGGGTTATCACTGCTGTCTCACAGAGCCGGGGATCAGGGTTAACACTGCCGTCTCACAGAGCCAGGGATCAGGGTTAACACTGCTGCCTCACTGTGCCAGGGATCCGGGTCAACAAGGCTGCCTCATTGTGTCAGGGACCTGGGTTAACACAGCTGTCTCACAGTGCCAGGGACCCGGGTTAACACTGCTGTCTCACAGTGCCAGGGACCCGGGTTAACACTGCTGCCTCACAGTGCCAGGGTTCCGGGTTAGCACTGCTGCCTCACAGTGCCAGGGACCCGGGTTACCACCGCTGCCGCACAGTGCCAAGGACCCGGGTTAACACTGCTGCCTCACAGTGCCAGGGACCCGGGTTAACAATGCTGTCTCACAGATCCAGGGACCTCGGTTAACACTGCTGTCTCACAGTTCCAGGAACCAGGGTTAGCACTGCTGTCTCACTGTGCCAGGGACCCGGGTTAACACTGCTGTCTCACAGTGCCAGGGACCCGGGTTAACACTGCTGTCTCACAGAGCCAGGGACCTCGGTTAACACTGCTGTCTCACAGTTCCAGGAACCAGGGTGAGCACTGCTGTCTCACTGTGCCAGGGACCCGGGTTAACACTGCTGTCTCACAGTGCCAGGGACCCAGGTTAACACTGCTGTCTCACAGTGCCAGGGACCCGGGTTAACACTGCTGCCTCACAGTGCCAGGGACCCGGGTTAACACTGCTGTCTCACAGTGCCAGGGACCCGGGTTAACACTGCTGCCTCACGGTGCTAGGGACCCGGGTTAACACTGCTGCCTCACAGTGCCAGGGACCCGGGTTAACACTGCTGTCTCACAGTGCCAGGGACCCGGGTTAACACTGCCGTCTCACAGAGCCAGGGAACTCGGTTAACACTGCTGTCTCACAGTGCCAGGGACTCGGGTTAACACTGCTGTCTCACAGTGCCAGGGACCCAGGTTAACACTGCCGTCTCACAGAGCCAGGGACCCGGGTTAACACTGCTGTCTCACAGTGCCAGGGACCCGGGTTAAGACTGCTGTCTCACAGTGCCAGGGACCCGGGTTAACACTGCTGTCTCACGGTGCCAGGGACCCGGGTTAACACTGCTGTCTCACAGTGCCAGGGATCTGAGTTAACACTGCTGTCTCACAGTGCCAGGGACCCGGGTTAACACTGCTGCCTCACAGCGCGGGGGACCCGGGTTAACACTGCTGTCTCACAGAGCCAGGGACCCGGGTTAACACTGCTGTCTCACAGTGCCAGGGACCCGGGTTAACACTGCTGTCTCAGAGTGCCAGGGACCCGGGTTTGCACTGCTGTCTCACAGTGCCAGGGACCCGGGTTAACACTGCTGCCTCACAGTGCCAGGGTTCCGGGTTAGCACTGCTGCCTCACAGTGCCAGGGACCCGGGTTACCACCGCTGCCGCACAGTGCCAAGGACCCGGGTTAACACTGCTGCCTCACAGTGCCAGGGACCCGGGTTAACAATGCTGTCTCACAGATCCAGGGACCTCGGTTAACACTGCTGTCTCACAGTTCCAGGAACCAGGGTTAGCACTGCTGTCTCACTGTGCCAGGGACCCGGGTTAACACTGCTGTCTCACAGTGCCAGGGACCCGGGTTAACACTGCTGTCTCACAGAGCCAGGGACCTCGGTTAACACTGCTGTCTCACAGTTCCAGGAACCAGGGTGAGCACTGCTGTCTCACTGTGCCAGGGACCCGGGTTAACACTGCTGTCTCACAGTGCCAGGGACCCAGGTTAACACTGCTGTCTCACAGTGCCAGGGACCCGGGTTAACACTGCTGCCTCACAGTGCCAGGGACCCGGGTTAACACTGCTGTCTCACAGTGCCAGGGACCCGGGTTAACACTGCTGCCTCACGGTGCTAGGGACCCGGGTTAACACTGCTGCCTCACAGTGCCAGGGACCCGGGTTAACACTGCTGTCTCACAGTGCCAGGGACCCGTGTTAACACTGCCGTCTCACAGAGCCAGGGAACTCGGTTAACACTGCTGTCTCACAGTGCCAGGGACTCGGGTTAACACTGCTGTCTCACAGTGCCAGGGACCCAGGTTAACACTGCCGTCTCACAGAGCCAGGGACCCGGGTTAACACTGCTGTCTCACAGTGCCAGGGACCCGGGTTAAGACTGCTGTCTCACAGTGCCAGGGACCCGGGTTAACACTGCTGTCTCACGGTGCCAGGGACCCGGGTTAACACTGCTGTCTCACAGTGCCAGGGATCTGAGTTAACACTGCTGTCTCACAGTGCCAGGGACCCGGGTTAACACTGCTGCCTCACAGCGCGGGGGACCCGGGTTAACACTGCTGTCTCACAGAGCCAGGGACCCGGGTTAACACTGCTGTCTCACAGTGCCAGGGACCCGGGTTAACACTGCTGTCTCAGAGTGCCTGGGACCCGGGTTAACACTGCTGTCTCAGAGTGCCAGGGACCCGGGTTTGCACTGCTGTCTCACAGAGCCAGGGATCAGGGCTAACACTGCTGTCTCACAGCCCCAGGTATCCGGGTTAGCACTGCTGTCTCACAGTGCCAGGGACCCGGGTGAACACTGCTGCCTCACAGCGCGGGGGACCCGGGTTAACACTGCTGTCTCACAGTGCCGGGGATCCGGGTTTACACTGCTGTCTCACAGTGCCAGGGACCCGGGTTAACACTGCTGTCTCACAGTGCCAGGGTTCCGGGTTAGCACTGCTGCCTCACAGTGCCAGGGACCCGGGTTAACACCGCTGCCACACAGTGCCAGGGACCCGGGTTAGCACTGCTGTCTCAGTGCCAGGGACCCGGGTTAACGCTGCTGTCTCACAGTGCCAGGGACCCGGGTTAACACCGCTGCCTCATAGTGCCGAGGACCCGGGTTAGCACTGCTGTCTCACAGTGCCAGGGACCCGGGTTAACACTGCTGCCTCACAGCGCGGGGGACCCGGGTTAACACTGCTGTCTCACAGTGCCAGGGACCTGGGTTAACGCTGCTGTCTCACAGTGCCAGGGACCCGGGTTAACACTGCTGCCTCACAGTGCCAGGGACCCGGGTTAACACTGCTGTCTCACAGTGCCAGGGACCCGGGTTAACACTGCTGCCTCACAGTGCTAGGGACCCGCGTTCAATTCCAACCTCGGGTGTGTGTCAGTGTGTAGTTCGCACGTTCTCCCCGATGTCTGCGCGGGTTTTCTCCGGATGTTCCCGTTTCCTTCCACAGGCCAAAGATCTGCAGGTTAGACGGATTGGCCGCGATAAATTGCCCCTTCGTGCCCAAAGATGAGCGGGTGAGGTGGCGTTATGGGGATAGTATGGGTCCATGTGGAGTTTGCACATGCTCCCTGTTTGCGTCGGTCTCACCCCCACAACCCAAAGATGTGCAGGGTCGATGGATTGGCCACGCTAAATTGCTCCTTAATTCGAAAAAAAGAATTAGGTATCTAAATTTCCGTTTCAAAAAATGGGGATGGGATGGGTGGGTATGTTTAGGGGGCTCTTTCAGAGGGTCGGTGCACACTCGACGGCCGAATAGTTCCTTCTGCACTGTAGGGATTCTATGGACAGGTGCAGTTAGATTGGGGAAATGGAGGCATGTGAAAAATGTATTGCAATCTGTACTTTTTCTACTCCGATAAGAAACATTTTTAGACATAAGACTGACGACAATGATGCTGAAAACAGAATTTATTTCATAAACAGCGAGGCTTCGCTGAGATGCAGGTCAGCAATGAAGTAACTGGAAGTGATTATTCCAGTTTGTATCAAAGTATATACACTCATATTCAGAAATCTGTATAAAACATATGTAACAGAGAGACCTTCTGTAAAACCTCCCAAAAGAAGCTTTTGTATATAGTTAACGTGCAGCCAAGCTGGACTGTGGAGGGAGGCAAGGTATCCAAGCGTGGCATGTTCTAGACATGTGGCATGTTCACCAGTCACCCAGGCCAAGCGACACGAAGAGACGGCAAACGGGGCCCAGCCCCGCAGGTTTTGCACAAAGAAAATCGGGCCTTCTGAAGGTTAAAGTGGTTGTAAAGAAGGAGAAATTGCAATAAAAATATTTGGTGTTCAAAGGCCCCGACGAGCTGGGTAAATGAGCTAGGCACGCGGCCAGCCTGGGATTGTCAGAGTACAAACACAAAGAAACAATGAGAACTCATTCAGCGGACCCTGGGGGACATTCAGCTGGTGTGGGCCAAGAGTCACCAACACTTGAGAGTGAAAAGCAAGAAACTTTCAGAAACCTGCTACACAATAAGCTCCCGGGAAAACGCCACTTTTGGGGCCAATTCTCATCCCGGGACAAGAGCACAAGTTGCTTCCAATCCAAAGCAAAATGCCTTTATGTTCTCAGGTAAATTTTACGCTGATGAAGGCGAGGGATCTGGTCCTGAGGGGCAGCCCCGTGCTTCCTGATCCAAGCAATGTGAGCAGAAAGAGTTCCCTTCACTTAAACCCATGAGCTTGCCTACGTCTGGGGCTCAGTGACAGGACAGTGCTCACTACTGCCCTAGCTGCGATGTTCCTTCACTCTCACCAGCAGCTATGGTGACTCAATGAGGGGCTCACTCGCCTATAAAAACCACAGGGGCATCCCGGACACAAGGGGCTGGATTTTCCGATTCTGGGGCTATATCCCCACGCCAGCGTGGGAACGGTGGTGTTTTACGACAGAGAAAATGGCGTACAACGGCCACCGATCCTCCGTTTGGCCGGGGGCTAACATGCCGTCAGTGTAGAGCACCCGGCTCTATCTGCCGATACGGCCCGGGGAATTGCCCGGGTCCGTGGCCGCGCATGCGCACTGCAGCGGCCGCGCCGTGCTGCATGGCACCGGCCGCTCGCAGACCCGGGTCGCGAAATAATCCCCCCTTTTGGTCGGCTCGCGCGCCCCCAGACCAGCCACCCACAGTGCCCCCCAGCCCCTGAGAGTGTCGTCCCCTGCCTGTGGGTCGGCCCTCCCCCGACTGTGCCAGCGCTGGGCTGGGTCTGCAGCCGCCAAGCCGAGTTGCCGATGGATGAGAGCACATGCGAGCGACGCCGTCGGGAACTCGGCCGGTTGGGGGCGCAGCATCGGGGGGGGGTACTTAACGTCCAAGGATGCCGCTTTGGAGAGGGGGCGGAGCATCACGAACGCGGCACCAGCCCCGATGTGGTCAGGGACTCTGATTCCCCGGCCGATCGCGGAATGCGATTTCGCCGCCGGCGACCAGAGAATCCAACCCATAACCTTCTACTGACCGTGACTGAGTCCCAACGGCCATTGGTTCTGTGCTGGCTTTTGATCGGTAAATCTACCCAATTGGATGATTAATCCTCAAAATGCCGCTGAAGAATGAAAAGGACAGATTGTACCCGGCCAGGTCTTCGCAGGGTCATCGAGCAACTGAGACAACCAACATCACACAAAACTGTCTCCCCCTCCCGATATCGTCCTCCCACTCGCATTGGCTCCTATTTGGCCTTAGTGCCCTGCTCAAATGGCCGGGGTGCATGTGTCAGTGTGGGCAGTGCTCGCTGTCGGGCCCTTGATGAAGGTAGTGCAGTGGATGTGGATTTTAGCAAGGCGTTCGACAAGCTCCCACATGGCAGATTGGTCAAGAAATTAAAGCCCATGGGATACAGGGCAATGTGGCAAACTGGACAAAAGGTTGGCTTCGAAACAGGAAACAAAGGGTGATGGTCGATGGCCGCCCTTGTGATTGGAAAGTTGTTTCAAGTGGTGTTCCACAGGGGGGCCCTTACTGTTTGTGTTATATATTAATGCACATGGGAGCATGATTGGGAAATTTGCAGATGACAGAGATATTGGCCATGTGGTGGACAGGGCAGAGGATAGCTATAATCTCCAGAATGATAGATAGATTGAAGGAGTGGGTGATAAAGTGGCAGGTGGAATTTAACACCGAGAAATGTGAGGTCATGCATTTAGGAAGGTCAAACAGTTATAGGGAGTACACAATATATGGGAATATACCAAGAGTAGATGACGTGAGAGATCGTGGTGTACAGGCACACAGGTCCCTAAAGGCAGCAGTTTAAGTAGACAAGGTTGTTAAGAAAGCAAATTGGTAGAGGTACAGAATATAAAAATAAGGATATAATGTTGGAATTGTACAAAACACTGGTGAGTCCACAACTGGAGTATTGTGTGCAGTTCTGGTCACCACATTACAGGAAGGACGTTATTGCTCCGGAGAGAGTGCGGAGGAGGTTCACAAGAATGTTGCCAGGGCTGGAAAAGTGTGTCTACGAGGAGAGATTGGATAGGTCAGGGTTATTTTCCTTGGGACAAAGACGTCGAAGGGATGACTTAATTGAGATGTGCAAAATTATGAGGGGAAGAGATAGAGTGGGCAGGATATTTTTTTCCCCTTGTTGGAGAATTCTAGAAGCAGGGGACATAGATTGAAGATAAGTGACAGAAGGTGTCGAGGGGACATGAGGAAGAACGTTTTTACACAGAGGGTAGTGGGAGTGTGGAATTCGCTGCCCGAGTTGGTGGTGGAGGCAGAGACCCTAAACTCGTTTAAAAGGTACCTGGATCTGCAGCTTAAGTGCTCTAAGCTACAGGGCTATGGAGCGGGTGCAGGAAGGTGGGGTTAGAAAGGCCACCTGGATGTCCTCGGGCTGGCATGGACAAGATGGGCCGAATGGCCCCCTTCTGTGCTGTAACTTTTCTATGATTCTAGGAGTGATGAAGGTGGATTGGAGAGGGTAAGGTTGATTTCTTTGGCGGGGTGAGATCTGAGGTGATATTTTTAAAAATTTGTTTTATGGGATGTGGGTGTCGCTGGCGGGGTCAGGATTGAGCCATTTGAACGTTGGTGCCGTGAGCATGCCGCTTGGTCTCTGGATTACTAGTCCAGTGCCAATACCACTCGGCCGCCCCCTCCCCTGTAAATCAGCCACATGAGGGGCCCGTTCCCCCTCGGGAAAGGGTCAAGAATGAGAGGCACAGATTTAAAGTTATGGACAAAAGAAGCAAAAGCATCATTTTCATCGTAAAATCGGGAACTCACTCCCCGAGAGAGTGGTGGAGGCAGGTTCAATCGAGACATTCAAGAGGAAATGAGATGTTCGTTTGAATTGGAACGGCGTGCAGGGTTACGGGGAGAAAGCAGGACTCGGTGAAATGCTCATTCAGAGGGCTAGTGCAGAGAGGATGGGCCGAATTACCGTCTGTGCTGTAACAATTCTGTCACTTTGATATTTCAGTTTGGCCGCCAACAAGTGACTTGTGAAGGCAGTTTGGTAATCCACTTCCCAATAGACAGCAATGTGTCATTGCAGTGAAAATTGCAATAATTGAACTTCAATTAGTTCTAGCCCTCGGGATTACCTGTTGACGGACAGACTCCAGCCAGGAGACTCAAGTTAACACAACTGTGGGAGCCCTGTTGCAACCTCTGTTCCTTCATTGCCAACCTGACCACAGTGCATCCAGCAGGAAACAGCAGAGCTGCCGACAATTTCTCAATAGCCAACATCGGCAGGCAAGTATCCCAGTGGCTGCACGCACTTTGCCCTCTCAGTCCCACCAAGGTTACCAACCGAGGTGAACATTGTGTCTTGCAATTCCCCTGTGGGTGTACCTATGTGCACACATGGGATCCACAATTCCACCTTTCCCAGTTCCCAGACGCATCCTTTACCCCAGAATGGAACAGGTTGGAAAGAAAAATTCCCAGTATCTAAACAAAAGGGTTCTTCCTGATTTCATTGGCAGGAATGTGACACCTTCAAGGATGGTACGGGTCAGGTGGAACATTCAGAGACGGTCAATAAAGGTAAGGCCCATTCAAATCGCCAGCCAAGACTTTGTGGTAAACTGGATAATCATCGAATCATACCATAGCATTTACAGTGCAGAAGGAGGCCATTCGGCCCATCGAGTCTGCACTGGCCCTTGGAAAGAGCGCCCCACTTAAACCCACGCCTCCACCCCATCCCCGTAACCCAGTAACCCCACCCAACATTTTTGGACATTAAGGGCAATTTATTCTGGCCAGTCCACCTAACCTGCACATCTTTCGATTGTGGGAGGAAACCGGAGCACCCGGAAAAAACCCACGCACACACGGGGAGGACGTGCAGACTCCGCACAGACAGTGACCCAAGCCGGGAATGGAACCTGGGACCAAGGCGCTGTGGAGCAACTGTGCTAACCACTGTGCTACCGTATAAGCTGCGGAAATATCAGAAAAACAAATCTGTACAAAATAAATATCCTCTAGGTCTCATCCAAGAATTCAGCATCCTATACCCAGGCAGTGATGAGGCTGTGTAACCAAGGCCGTGTACCTCAGGGTGTACTTGAATAGCACAGATGCAGCTCAGGTGAAGCTAGATACAGACATAAGGAAGAAAAGGGATAGAATGGTGCATCGATGTTGAATAAAGGAGTGGTAGAAAGTCGCGTGGAGCATGAACAGTGACGTGTTTCTACTTGGCCAAATGTGTGCTGCTTTCGAAGGTTTGAATTGAAGGCAGTGCCGAGTGTTTTACAGGGAGTGTCTCAAACATGTTCTGGTTCCCAACAGCAGTACAAATGGGACAGGAATTCACTAACTGAACTGTACCGAGTGGGTCGAACCCAATTTCACTGTCGATATTAGAAGCACCAATTATGATTTGATGACTAATTTATCAAGGTTCAATGATACAGGCCCAAATCAGTAAATTTCCCCGCACCCACACGCGAGGTGGAAAGTGACATTCCCACACTGAATGGTGAAGAGCGTTTTTGTGTCTGTTCAGATTCAGCGAAAACTCAGCTGACCCAATATACGTGGTCACGATGGAGAGAGACGGAACTGAAATACAGGGTCTGTCCTTCGAAGGAGAGGATCACAGGAACCTGCCAGTCTCAGCCGAGGGTTGACAACACTCCAAGACTTCCCCGGAGTCTCCAGGAATTGAAGATTGATCTCCAGGCAGGAGAAAAATTAATTCCATTTGACACCGGCCAGTCACGAACGATCCAGCCAGATATGATATGAATGCCGGGATTATCTGGGCCTGACTCTGTTCCAGCTCCTTGAGTAAAATACCTTGTTTCAAATAAATTATGGAATTAACACAAATGGTTAATCAACGGGGGACACATTTTAAAATTGTACACTCTCAAATTAATTGTCATGGTAACAGGTGTTCATTCATGTTGTTAAATTAAATTTAGTGCAAATTCCTCCCCCATCTCCTCCTCTTTGTGAGTTACGATTAATCTTACATTTATGACAAAATGTTTTATATAATATTTTCTTGGGATAAGGAGGGAGTGTGCCTTATCCAGCTCACAATTATATTACATTTCCTGAGAGACGCGAGGGAGCCCGTTGGGTGTTTGACCACAATCTAGTCCAGCCTTCATGATCATCGCTCTTTCTGAAGCCAGTGCCCGAATTTCCAGAACACAGTCGTTGCTACTGGAACACGTTATTTAACGAGTAGATAGCGGGTAGAAATGTTGGTGTACATCCCAGACCCTCAATCGCTACAAGCGGAATTTTACACTGATAGTGTAATGGGAAAACCCATTAGCTGGCTGCGGGGTCGGAGGATCCTGTTGCCGGCGGGAGTGCGCCACACCAGAAAACGCGGCTGGCGGGCAAGAGAATCCCGCCCCACAAGCCCGAATGGAGATGGTTCGAGTACCAGCTAGGAAGCACCATGGTAACTCTTCCTACATAAGAGCTGATTGGGGTTCACAGGGGAGCTAACTATCTAACCAGCTAAACATCTAACCAACCGACCAGCTAACCATCTCACCATTTAACCATCTAACCATCCAACCAGCTAACCATCTAACCAGCTAACCATCTAACCATGACAACTAACCTTGGGAATAATACAAAAAACAAGAAAGCTTTGAGAATGTAAAATAACGATGCGGAAGATTTGTCCAATGCAATGCCAATTCGGAGAAGATTGTAAGTTGGCTTCGAGCAGAGTCAGTCAGTCCGGTTGAGATTACAAACTATTCTGTAGACCAATTTATCAGCACTGTTGCCTCGTTTGGGTTGCAAAGCAATAAGAGTGATCAGCGATTCCTGATTATTGATAGGTCTCTATTTCAGATTGTGTAATGACGATGGAGTCATTGGTCCTCCGTTCCTGTACACCTGGTGCAGAGTGCCGGCTTAAAGACAAAATATATTAATGAAGGCGACAATTCATTCGCTAAAATCGCCGATAGCAAACACCAAATTGGATATTATTGTTCGACACAGGTATCTCAGAGTCTTTCAGTGCAGTGTTCAGTTGACACAGGACGTGGTGGGAGAGAAGATGCTGTGGTCCTGGGAGACATGTTGTCCACACTGCATGGTGGCTCTCCCAATTTCAATTCATGCTGGAAGTTGCCAGCGGAAACTTGGATTCAAGTCTGTTTAGAAATATAAATGCTTCACAAAATGTTGTAAACAATTCTATTTAAATGTTCTGTGTTTGTGACGAGACATGACCCATGGTGCTTTGCCCTTGGCAACCTATCAGGTTGGCACAGTCTTGATTGAATCGCTCAGTTATCTTTTTAACCCCACTGAGACGCCCCTTTGAAACTAGTGGCTGTCCAAAACTCACTTATTATTCTGCTTCGTTGTGACCCTTGGGCTAAGAACTTGACCAACGTCCCAACGTAGCTGTGTCTTTATTATCAGTGAGGCGATAGTGCCTTGAAGACAAAGCTGCTATGTTACCAAGACAATATGGGATCCGGACCAAATTACTCGTCACTCGCCAATAAAAAGGGTCAAATCTCCCCAAACCTGAGACAGAGTGCAAGACTGCAAAGGTGGCAACTGAGCAGAAAGCTGACTAACATCGTGGAGCAACATCTACAGCTGAAAGTTGTGATAGAAAGCTATTAGCTGTGTAGGCTAACGAGGTGCATAGAGGTCCAAAAGACTTATTGCGCTGCACGTTAGCCCTAGATGCTCGTAGGTTCTCGTATTCCAACTTTGCCTCCAACGCTGCTGATCGATTTCACGTCTCTTCACGACTTGTGATGGATCTGAAGGTGGCGTGCAGGTTGGCGATTCACAATCTTAACTAAACCTCGCTGGCTGGGGGAAATGATGCGAAACCCGGACTCAAAAACCACAAACCATTCTCGCTGAGGCCGAATTGAACATTGGGAAAGCAATGGCAAATAAAAAGCAATGGCAGTTTCTAACCATGTCCCAGTTAAGCCATGGGCACACCTGTATTTAGATTTATCGAGCATTGAAAGCCACAGTTGGAATAAGCTCAATGATAGTTTAACCGGCTCGCGGGTGGATTTGATTTTCTTGGAGGTATCTTGGGCATTTTGTGTTTATTCCTGTTTGAGGAAAGATTCTAAAATAGAGGCAGGGATGATTTGCAAATTCATTTTACAATCAGCAGGTCCAAACTATCGGCACCCTGATGTCTAATCACTTTTGATCATTGCTTTTTCCTTTGTCATTTCATTTCTATCTTGCAACTGTTAAAAAAAATGTAGGTAACTTAACATTCCCATTGTCCTTAAGTTTTTATGTGCAATCTACAAATATTTCAGACTCCTTCTCACTGCAAACTCTTGAAAACCCGATTCAGAATGTTTGCAAAACCGATATCCCAGGAACTCCTGACCTCTGAGTCTTCATCAGCATTGTTTTCCATTGGGAAGCAAGGTTCGTGTGTACCCTTCCCAGGATTGGTAACTCGAGTCAAACCTGATTAAAGTTGTCAACAAGCTGTGTTGGATTGAGGCCACTGTGAAAAGGATTCTAGACACTGTTCCTCCAGCACGGTTTTAGGAGGCATGGGAAATGCCTGGCAGAAAGTAAGCGAGAAAAAAAACGTTGAAATTCACGATGGACGGCACAGTGGGGTTGGAAACGGTTAAATTGCGCGTCTGTTTTGGTTCCAGTTGGCAGCTTGCCTCTGCTACAGGACCGTACTTGTACCATGATTGTCAAAGCCACATTCAATCTTGTAGCAATACGATAATCTGCAGTCAGCTGGACATCAGTGGAGTGAGTGTTTAAGGCAGGCACCAGGAAACGTCTAGAGCCAAAATACACAGACGGCCTGACTCACTGATATTCCTTCCCGCACATTTCTTCCAGCGGGAGGTCCTCGGCCGCCAAACATGGAGGCACGTTGCCGCTCGCGGGCATTGTTGCCATTATTCGGGCAGTCTCATGAGGTGGACACAGGACATAGCGATTGACGGCATCTGACTGGTGGACATCTGCCAACGTTACCACGGGCATCTTGGAGAACGACAAGCACGAAGCCTTCAAGCACTCTTCAAGATCCCCTCCTCCGGCTGCTCCCTGCTCACCGTGGCTGTCGGGCCTCCCACAGGCCTCGCCCATGTTGACATAGAGAATCTCCTCTGGGTCTGAGGAGGGCGGCAGGTCCTGCAGAATCTTCTCCAACTGACAGCAGATTGTTTCAAAGGTCGGCCGCTCTCTGGGGTTCAGCTGCCAGCAGTATAACATCAGTTCATACCTGGCAAGAGAGAAAAGGAGAAACAGGTCGGGTCTCTTTGTGCAATAAACTCATTTACAAAACCAGCAATACAATCAGATCATTTGACTGCTCACTCATTCCTGAAAGAATGAAACTCAGCAGGTCCTGCACAGATACAGCTGGCATGATCGTCCGACACAACCAGACCTGCCACATTCAACCAGCAGTTTCTGTTTTAATTTTTGATTTCCAACATCTGTGTTTTTGCGATTACTCCTGATAATCTCCTTTTCCCCACTTCCCCTTTTAAGAGTTTCGCTCGCGTGACTGATTTCTCGTGGGATATGGTTAACCCCCACACAAAATACTGACATTTACAATATTCCCAACCCACGGCGCACCCTTGTTTAACCGCTCTGGGTGAAGCAGAGAGTCAGTGTTAGACTGACTGGGGCAGAGTGACTCTTACTCTGGGAGATAATAATGGGCGATTGGCTCGGAGAGACCACCCTGATGGAAATCTTAATCTTGAATCTCAAGGGGATCAGGGAGAAGGCAGGAGAATGGGAATGAGAAAAATATCAGCCATGAATGAATGGCGGAGCAGACTTGATGGGCCGAGTGGCCTAATTCTGCTCCTCTGTCTTACGGTCTTATGGCCCAATTTTTACATCCCAGAAGATGACCATTTGGCCTCTCCTGCCTGTTCCGTCTGAATGCTCCACCGAAGTCCACCCGCCCTATCCCCGTAACCCCACCTAACCTGCACATCCCTGGACACTCAGGGGCAATTTTAGCATGGCCGATATACCTAACCTGCACGCCTTTGGACTGTGGGAGGAAACCGGAGCACCCGGAGGAAACCCACGCAGGCACGGGGAGAACGTGCAGACTCCGCACAGTCAGCCGAGGTCCCAATCGAAACCGGGTCCCTGGAGCTGTGAGGCAGCAGTGCTAACCACTGTGCCGCCCATAATATAATAAAACAGCACCCGGCCCGGGTCTGGAACTCTGCAACATCAGATTAAAAGCCGGATCCTTTACCGACATGAGTTACCGAGGTAATTCTCCAATCCTCTGGCACCATTTCCTTTACCTGGGAAAGGACGTACTGGCACTGGAGGGTGTGCAGAGGAGATTCACTAGGTTAATCCCAGAGCTGAAGGGGTTGGATTACGAGGAGAGGTTGAGTAGACTGGGATTGTACTCGTTGGAATTTAGAAGGATGCAGGGGATCTTATAGAAACGTATAAAATTCTGAAGGGAATAGATGAAAAAGAAATGAAATTAATTAAATGAAATGAAAATTGTTTATTGTCACAAGTAGGCTTCAAATGAAGTTACTGTGAAAAGCCCCTCGTCGCCACATTCCGGCGCCTGTTCGGGGAGGCTGGTACAGGAACTGAACCGTGCTGCTGGCCTGCCTTCAAAACCAGCGATTTAGCCATGTGCTAAACAGCCTGGGATAGATGCGGGCAGGTTGTTTCCACTGGCGGGTGAAAGCAGAACTAGGGGGCATAGCCTCAAAATAAGGGGAAGTAGATTTAGGACTGAGCTTAGGAGGAACTTCTTCACCCAGAGGGTTGTGAATCTATGGAATTCCTTGCCCAGTGAAGCAGTAGAGGCTCCTTCATTAAATGTTTTTAAGATAAAGATAGATAGTTTTTGAAGAATAAAGGGATTAAGGGTTATGGTGTTCGGGCCGGAAAGTGGAGCTGAGTCCACAAAAGATCAGCCATGATCTCATTGAATGGCGGAGCAGGCTCGAGGGGCCAGATGGCCTACTCCTGCTCCTAGTTCTTATGTTCTTATTTCCAAGACAGACTGTCGAAGGATGATCAGTGTCTGTCCGATTTACAATCTCCTTTCCCTCAGAATCTTTGGATGTCTCTCATCCAGATCCTGGTCATCTTTACATGGAGACAGCTGTCAGCCCCACATCCTGTGCCTGCGAGTTTATGGAAAGGGTGCACATTTTTTACTTTCAAGAACAATATTGATCATTTACCTGGACACAAGATGGACGCCGAGGGTCAGGTGATTTCTGCACAGACAAAGGGTTAACTCATGTCTAAACATGCTTCTGGAAGGTTTTTCAAATGTCAATGAGCATGGCTTTTCAAAGCTGTTTTAAACACTGTAAGAGTAATCTCTTTGACAGATAGAAGTAAACAGTAGCAAAAAACACCCAAAGCATCCAAATCCCAGTGCGCCACTGTGATATCGAGGCGCAGAGGAAACCAACCTAAAAAACAAAGTGTTAACCAAACTCCAAGCGGAGAGGGAAACTGCCATAAGAAAGATGGAATTAAGGGGCGGGATTCTCTGCCCCGCCAGCCCCGTTTTCCGGCACGATGTGTCCCTGCCGGCAACGGGTTTCTCCGCCCGGCATCCGGCCAATGGGGTTTCCCATTGTGGGCAACCCCACGCCGTCGGGAAAACCCACGGGCGTGGGTGCGCTGCCGGTGAAGCCGAGGATCCCACCGACGGAGAATCCCGCAGAAGATTCCTAAATGGGTGATGCACAATCATTTACTCTCGAGACAAGGTGAGTCACAACGAATAGGCTTTAATCAGCTAGAACTGTACCCAGCAGCTTCGATACAGAAAGTGAAGGCTGCTGGGATGGCATTGGTTCTTATACCCCGCCTCTCAGGGCGGAGCTATGTACGTTAGCCAATGGTAGACTCCTAGGT
The DNA here is from genome assembly GCF_047496885.1 of Scyliorhinus torazame. Classification (NCBI taxonomy): domain Eukaryota; kingdom Metazoa; phylum Chordata; class Chondrichthyes; order Carcharhiniformes; family Scyliorhinidae; genus Scyliorhinus; species Scyliorhinus torazame. Next base: position 32,506,994 of record NC_092731.1, read on the forward strand.
CTAGCCAATGGTCATCCACCTCTCAGGTACTGCAATACCTGGTATTACCACAATGGAAAAAGAGCAGTGAGATAAAAGGGAATGGGAAAGGGAGAGATACAACAGGAGGGAGAAATCTGGCACTTTGAGTTGAAAAAGACTAACCTAGAGGTGCAACTGGAGGATACTGATCGCCGATTCCAATCTTTGGATTTCTGAAGCGTTAATGGCTAGTACCTAAACTAAACTAGTTGAACTAAATTTTAGTTAAAGGTAATTTCAACATAATATCCTTTGAGAATGTTGCAAAAAGTCTACCATGGCTTTTTAGAAAACAAAATTCCAATTAATGGGCAAGTTAGTGTGGCCAATCCACTGACCCTACACATCTTTTTTGGGTTGTGGGGGTGAGACCCACGCAGACACGGGGAGAATGTGAAAACTCCACACGACAGTGACCGGGGGCCAGGATTGAACCCGGGTCCTCGGTGCCGTGCGACTGCAGTGCTAACCACTGAGCCACCGCGCCGCCCAGTGGCTCAAGGGTTCTTGAACCCGACTTTCACAGAGTGAATTAGTTGAACAAGCTTGTGTCGTAATCAGATGAAAGCTGCCATTTTAAACATTTACCATCTAGAATTACAGGCACCTGGAGACAGCCTGAATGAATCACATGGCTGCTGAGTAAGATCTTTCAAATTAAACTTCTTTGACAAGAATGTGTACAAAGTTGTGGAAGAGACTTTGAAGGAATTCAAGAATAGTTAAGTAGTAGCAGGAAGAGTGACTTCTCCGTCATCAGTCCAGCCTGTTGATCTCTGTGGAGGGATTCACCATTGGGCTTTTCATTCTGGACTCACGTGAAATAATCCCGGGAATTTCTCAGTTCCCGCAGCTCACCATTGGTAACCGATGGGATTTTCCGGATCCTGCCAAAGTCAATGTCCCCTTCGGCCGGTGGGAAGGGCTGAAAAGTCCCACCCAATAATTCTGTACTCTGTGCTCTTCACCCTGTAAATCTTTCTAGCTCTATCCCTATTTTAGCGTATGATTGCACAAGAGGCGGCATCATGTTTTGAGTGTGTGCAAATAAATTAACCCTCAAAGTTTACCCCTATTTCAAATTTTCTTGGGCAATTGATAAAAATTGGATCTCCTATCGTGGAATCATATAATTGCTACAATGCAGAAGGAGACCATTCGGCCCATCGAGTCTACACCTCTAAAAGAGCGCTCCACCAAAGCCCACTCCCCCGTCCCATCCCAATAACTCCTTAACTTAACCTACACGTCTTTGGACACGAAGGGGCAATTTAGCGAGGCCAATTCACCGAACCTGCACATCTTTGGACTATTTGCTTTTCCAGTTTTCCTTGTGCCCCTCTGTACAGCTGTGCCCGCTGTGGTGCCACGGACCCGACTCTGGTTACACTCGCAGATGAACCCACACTTTGTCAGTATCCAGAACCAAGTATTGGTGGAACAGTTGGATACACTGACGGGACACCAGCTCCACCTGCCTGTTCCTTCCTGACTGTCTGATGGTCGCCCATTCCCTCTCTCCCGGCATATTCCTAAACTGCAGGGTGACCACATCCATAAATCCACTTGGCGGGGCAGGTTGCAGGGTTGGCAGTATCACCCTCACTCTCTGTTGATTTGAATAAAGAATATGATCAAACTGGTTACCAAACTGGCCATCCCAATTCTTTCAATATCTCACTGTAAGGTTCAAATTCCCAAACTTGTCAAACTTTTTATGATGTTGCAACGGTTAATCTGGTGAAGAACCTGATAAATCTTCCTGGGAGAATTCATCGCTCCACCCCGAGAAGAACTAATTAGAAATTGAATTGATAGAATCACTTAATGCGGTTTCAGAAAATCTACATTTGGGGAAATTCCTGCTTCATCGGATAGTACATTCATAAAGATAACCTGGAGTTTCCTTACAGTGCATCCAGACAGTCTGGGGGCTGCTTGAGCCTGTTGCCTTGCCGAAGGTAGTCATAGATCTCACTGTTTTCCACGCCTGGGTATGGAGTTTGCCCGCGGGTCGCAATCTCCCACATGGTTACACCATAGGACCACTGAAATGAGAGAGAACAAGTCATACTCTACTGGCGACCAGCTCAGAACTGTACCCACATAATCAGTGTCACTGCTCCTCGTGCTAACTCAGGTGCACCCAAAGATGTTGGAATGAATTTCCAAGAGTGCTCAGTGTGTGTTGGAAAGGTTACAGAATAGATGGACATAGGAGTAGGCTGGGAAGAGGTCATTCGAGTGGGAGGAGTGCAGATGTGGGCCTGTTCTGCAAAATGGGCTGAACGCCACGTCGTGTAAGAACAGGGGGGCGGGATTCTCCAATAATGGGGCTATGTCCCCATGCCCATGAATAAACGTGCACGAATCACTCTGGACTTACCGGCAAGTGCAGGGAGCTAGCAGGGCCTCGGAGTGCTCCTCGCAGCTCCGGCTGCCGATACGGGGCCCTGCACTTCCGGTCGGGGGTCCGTGCATGCACATGGCCGCGGCCTGCGTTGGCCCCCCCGCGAGACATGGCCGACCCACACCGCGGACCGGCACCAAGAAAACAGGCCCCCCCTCCCCCCAGATCGCGCGTGCCCGCGGATCGGTGGCCCCTGATCGGTAGTCTGGCCGTCCTGGAGGCCCCCCCCCCCCCGTGAATTATCCCCCCCGTCCCCCCACCATGCCGAGTTGCCGCCGGGTGGAACCACGAGAAAACCACGCCGGCGGGAACACGGCCAGCTGCACTCGGTGAATCGCCGCGGGGGCCTCTTTCAATGGCCCCCGACCGGTGCCATGTCGTCTGTGCGCGCCCGACTGGCGGCAATTCTCCGGGGTCCGGAGAATCGCGGGAGCGGCGTCAGACCCAATCTCGGGTTTGACGCCCATTCTCCGGCCCCGCGCCGATCGCGAGGCTCAGTGAATCCCCCCCCCTGGTTTCCTAATCTGCATTCTGGTACTGGAGACAGGCTGACAAAACGGGAAAAAACACATAGGCCGAAAACAGGAGCCGCCAAATAAGGTCCTGGCTGGAATCGATATTGGCTGCCTGCCAGAGCACTCATGTCAATGCAGAAACTCATTATCGCTGAATGGAACTTTGTGATTAGCCATTTACAATAGTTATCAGGTCTACACACAAGAAAGACCATGCTGCGCATATGTAACTAATTTCCAGACAGCAGTAATCAACTTTGCAGCTGGGCCAATGATGAACAAAGAGGCCCATAATGGGCTAATAGCTGGTCAGACAAGAGTGTTTCAGAGGACAATGGATCTTGATTGAATCACCCTGGATGGACACGGGTATCCTGTTTATTCCTATCAATGAGTTTAAGTCTTGATGGGACAATAGAACGCAGGCGTGGTGTGTGTGTGTGTCCTGACTCAGAACCTGTATAAAAGAAGGAATATCGGAACAGATTATCAGCAACAACCTTGCTGCCCCTCAGAGCCACCTTTGCCGAAGAAGGGGCTGAGGGCTCAGAGAAGAAGATATCTACACTGAGTGGCCGCAGCCTGGCCACAATGGTGGGTGATACCTAGAGCTCAAACTCATCAACTCTACCACCTCGCAAAGCATATGCTGAGCAAGCGAAAGGAACATTATCACGTTCAAATTCTCCTTCTCGCCATACCAGACTTACTTTGAACTATAAATTGTTCCTTCATTGTTGTTGGGTCACAATACCAGAACTCCCTTTCTGACAGCACTCTAGGTTTACCTACACCATCTGGACTCCAGAGGTTGACGAATCCCCACTACCCCACGGCACCTTCTCCAGGGCAATTAAGAAAGGGCAATATGGGCAGCACGGTGGCACAGTGGTTAGCACTGCTGCCTCATGGTGCCGAGGGCCCGGGTCCTTGTCCGTGTGGAGTTTGCACATTTCCCCGCATCTGCGTGGCTCTCACCCCCACAACCCAAAGATGTGCAGGGTAGGTAGAATGCCCCTTAATTGGAAATATTTTTTGAAAAGAATGTGCAATAAATGTTGGCCTTGCTCTCATAGAATCCCTACAGTGCAGAAGGAGGCCATTCGGCACATCGGATCTGCACCGACCCTTCGAATGGGCACCCTCCTTGGCTCAACCTCCCTCCCTGTAACCCCACCCAACATTTAGACACTGAGGGACAATGTAGCACGGCCAATCCACCTAACCTGCACATCTTTGGACTGTGGGAGGAAACCGGAGCACCCGGAGGAAGCCCACGCAGACACGGGGAGGACGTGCAGACTCCACACAGACAGTCACCCGAGGCCGGAATCGAACCCGGGTCCCTGGTGCTATGAGGCAGCAGCGCTAACCACTTACATGACGTGGGCTTGGATCACTGACAGGAGTTCAGAATGGAATCACCTACCACATCGCTCTTGCTGGTGTAAACTCTGTCTGCCAGGCTTTCGATGGCAATCCACTTCACTGGCATTTTCGAGATACGGCCTTGTCGGTAGTAATCCCCATTGTAAATTTTTTTGGACAGCCCAAAGTCAGCCACACAGACATTCATGTTTTCATTTAACCTGCAGTAGGAAAGAAATGGTTTTAAAATAATAACAACAGATCGAACATTCAGCCGCCCAGTTACCACCCTCCATAATCTTAAACTCAATAAAAATCTGCATTTAAAAGTCTAATAATGACCATGAAACCATTTGTCAATTGTCATAAAAACCCATCTGGTTCACTGATGTCCTTTAGGGAAGGAAATCTGCCGTCCTTACCCGGTCTGGCCTACACGTGACTCCAGACCCACAGCAATGGGGTTGACTCTTAACTTCCCTCTAAAATGGCCAAGCGAGAGACTGAGTTGAAGGGCAATTAGGGATGGGCAAGAAATACTGACCCAACCCAGCCACGCCCTCATCCCATGAAGTCCCATGAGTGAGCTTTGCACATGAGCAGTGGAGGAGAACACATCCTGAGTGAGACACAGCCAGAGCAAGTGTGGGTATCGGGGATTGGGTGCAGAGTGAAAGAGGTGCTTTTTGCTTTTTTCTCTCCTTGTTTTCTAACTTTGTAAATATTCAGAGGGTTGTCTTGCCCTGTTGCAGCTGAGGCTACAAGGGGGAGAGCTGATTTGTAAGTAGTGGCTAAGAACAAAGAGCAATACAGCACAGGAACAGGCCCTTCGGCCCTCCAAGCCTGTACCGCTCATGATACTAGCCTTGGCCAAAACCCTCAGCACTTCCTAGTGCCGTATCCGTCTATACCCATCCTATCCATGGTGTATTTGCCTTTTGAACGCCGTTAATGTAAGGTCAGGAAAGTATTTATAACTTTTATCACTTATAGAGTGTAAGGTTTTTTTGTGGTTTATAACGGCTGTAATCTGCATTAACGAGGACCATGAAGAAAGGGCCCGAGAGAATTGGATATAATCTGATATTAAGCATCTTCCAAAGGTTTAATTTAATGGGGTAAGTCATGGCAGGAGAGCTCAAAGCTGTGGTTTGCTCCTCTTGCTCCATGTGGGAAGCCGGGAACATTTCCAGTGCCCGGGGCCAGCATGTGTGTAGGAGGTGTCTTTAGTTACAGCCCCTGGAAGACCGAATTTCGGAGCTGGAGCGGCGGGTGAGTACACTGTGGAGCACACGTGAGGCGGAGAGTATCGTGCATAGCACGAATATAGAGGTGGTCATACCGCCGTCTCAGACTCTACAGGCAGGAAGGAAATGGGTGACCACCAGACAGAGCAAGAGTGCGAGGCAGGTAGTGCAGGAATCCCCTGTGGCTATTCCTCTGTAGAACAGATATACCGCTTTAGATACTGTTGAGGGGAATGGCCTCTCAGGGGAAAGCAGTAACAGCCAAACTCGTGGCACCACGGTTGATTCTGCTACAGAGGGGAGGGGTAATAAGTGTACGAATCCAATAGTTATAGGGGACTCGATTGTCAGGGGAATAATTAAACGTTTCTGCGAATGAGTCTTCAGATGGGATGTTGCCTCCCTGGTACGGGGATCAAGGATGTCTCGGAGCGGTTACAGGACATTCTGGAGGGGGAGGGTGAACAGCCAGTGGTCGTGGTACACATCAGTTCCGGGGTTCAGTGGCGATTCACCAGGATGTTGCCTGGGATAAAACATTTAAGTTATGAAGAGAGGTTGGATAGGCTTGAGTTGTTTTCACTGGAGCAGAGAAGACTGAGGGGCGACCTGATCGAGGTGAACAAGATTATGAGGGGCATGGACAGGGTGGATAGGGAGCAGCTGTTCCCCTTAGTTGAAGGGTCAGTTACGAGGGGGACACAAGTTCAGGGTGAGGGTCAGGAGGATTAGGGGGGATTTGAGGAAAATTATTTTTACCCGGAGAGTGGTGTCGGTCTGGAACGCACTGCCTGGGAGGGTGGGAGAGTCAGGTTGCCTCACATCCTTTAAAAAGTACCTGGATGAGCGCTGGGCACGTCTTAACATTCAAGGTTCTAGGCCAAGTGTTGGCCAATGGGATTAGGTGGGCAGGTCAAGGGTTTTTCATGCATCGGTGCAGACTCGATGGGCCGAAGGGCCTCTTCTGTGCTGGATTATTCTTTGACTCTGTGATTGTGACATAGGTCAAAAAACAGGGATGAGGTCCTAAAAGCAGAATATATGGAGTTAGGAAGAGGGTTGAGAAGTCGGATCTCAAAGATAGTGATCTCAGGATTACTACCAGTGCGACATGCTAGTCAGAGGAGAAACAGACGGATGTATCTGCGAATAGGAGGCTGAAAAGATGGTGTGAGGGGGAGGGTTTCAGATCGGTTCTGTGCCAATTGAACAGGCTACACCTGGGCAGGACTGGGACTGACCGGGGATACTTGCTGGACAAGGCCCTCCAAGCCTGCGCCGATCACGTGTCCTATCTCGACCAACCTCCTGTATCCTTCCATATCCCGTCTGTTCATGTGCCTATCCAGATAAGTCTTAAAGGTCGCTAACGTGTCTGCCTCGACCACCTCACTTGGCAGTGCATTCCAGCCCACCACCACCCTCTGTGTAAAAAGCGCCCCCGCACATCTCCACTGAATCTTTCCCCCCTCACTTTGAACTTGTGCCCCCTTGTAATTGTCATTTCTGCCCTGGGAAAAAGCCTCCACCTGTTCACCCTATCTGTACCCCTCATAATTTTACAAACTTCTATCAGGTCGTCCCGCAGCCTCCGTATCTCTGGGGAGAACAATTCCAGTTTATTCAATCTCACCCTCCACACCAGGCAACATCCTGGTAAACCTTTTCTGTACTCTCTCCAAAGCCTCCACGTCCTTCCGGCAGTGTGGTGACCAGAATTGGACACAGTATTGCAAATGTGGCCTAACCAATGTTCCATATAACTGTAACATAATTTCCGAGCTTTATACTCGATACCTCGTCCGATGAAGGCAAGCATGCCATATGCATTCTTTACCATCATTTCCACCTGTGCTGCCACTTTTAAGGATCTGTGGACCTGCATGCCCAAATTTCTCTGTGTCTCTATGCTCCTGATTGTTCTGCCATTTATTTTATAGCTTCCACCTGAATTGGATCTGCCAGAATGCATCACCTCGCATTTGTCCGGGTTAAACTCCATCTGCCATTTCTCTGCCCAATTGGGGGGGGGGGGGGGTCAGTATTTAGGAAAGACAGACAAAAAGGAAAAGGTGGTGGGGTTGCATTGCTGGTTAAAGAGGAAATTAACACAATCGTGAGGGAGGATATTAGCTCTGACAATGTGGAATCTGTATGGGTCGAGCTGAGAAACAGCAAGGGGCAAAAAACATTAGTGGGGGTTGCATATAGACCCCAAACTAGTGTGTAAAATTAAAGCGCAAGGGATTAGGGGTAGTGTACTGAGATGGATAGAAAAGTGGTTGGCAGACAGGAAACAAAGAGTAGGAATTAACGGGTCTTTTTCCAAGTGGCAGTGACTAGGGGGTACCACAGGGATCGGTGCTGGGACCCCAGCTAATCACAATATATATAAATGATTTAGAGCAGGGAATGAAATGTAATTTCCAAATTTACAGATGACAGAAAGCTGTGAGGAGGATACAGAGATTCTTCAATGTGATTTGGACAAGCTGAGTGAGTGAGCAAGTGAATGGCAGATGCGGTATAATTTGGATAACTGCCGGGTTATCCACTTTGGTGGCAAAAGGCAGACTATTATCTGAATGGCTGTAGATTGGGAGAGGAGAGTGCGCAACGAGAGCTGGGTGTCCTCGTACACCAGGCACTGAAAGTAAGCAGGCAGGTGCAGCAGGCGGTAAAGAAGGCAAATGGTATGCTGGCCTTCATTGCGAGAGGACTCGGGTACAGGAGCAGGGATGCCATAGACTCAAAGAGGTCAACTGTACAGAACAGGCCGTTCAGCCCATCGAGTCTGCGCTGGTCAAAAACAACCACCTAACTATTCGCATCCTATTTCCCAGCCCTTGGCCCAGAGCCGTGTCTGCCCTGGGTTCGCAAGCGCACATCTAAATACTTCTTAAATGTTATGAGGGTCTCTGCCTCCACCACCCTTTCAGGCAGCGAGTTCCAAACTCCCACCACCCTCTGCGTAAAAAGGTTTTCCCTCACTCGCCCTCTAAACCTCCTGCCCCTCACCTTAAATCTCTGCCCCCTGGTCACTGACCCCTCCACCAAGGGGAAAGGTTTCTTCCTTTCTACTCTATCTGCGCCCCTCATAATTTTATATATCTCAACATGTCCCCCCTCAGTCTCCTCTACTCCAAGGAAAACAACCCCAGTCTATCCAATCTCTCTTCATAACTAAAACTCTCCAGCCCAGGCAACATGCTGGTAAATCTCCTCTGCACCCTTTCCAGTGCTATCACATCCCCCCTATAATGTGGATTCCAGAACTGCGCACAATACTCTAGCTGTGACCTAACCAGCGTTTTATATTTTCAAGAGTCTGATGTTTAAAGTGAGAGAATCCACATCCATCAGCTGCTCCTGTTCCTGCCTCTGGTTTCCGCACAGCTGTATTCCCGAGTCCCATAAACACACGTATACGTCTCCCAGAGTGCTGTCTCTGTTGAGTCGCAGCAGCCAACCAGGTTCCAACATTGATTCCGAGCTAGCTTTGAACTGGGGAAGGTTTTGGATGTTGTAAGTCCTTCTCAATGCTCCGGGGTTAAAAAGGGGAAGGTGAGTCACATATCCCAGTGCAGTAAATGTTATGGGAGTTACGTAGACTCAGCAACGTGCTGAGGTATCGTGCTCCTGGCATCAGAAGCCCACACAGACAGAATGGCAATCTGGGTGAGCGATCGGATACCAGGGGCTGGGAGGAAGCTGGAGAAATCGCACACAGACTCACATGCAGTTGCGAGCAGCCAGATCCCTGTGGATGAAGTTCTTGTTGCTGAGATATTCCATACCCCGTGCGATATCAGCCATGAATTTTACTAGAGTCTGCATCGGGAGGTACTGCAAAGGAAGACAAATCATCAGCATTTCCCAGGCACACGCGATCCAGATAGGTGAAAGGTCAAACTGTGAGATCAGGGTCCAGACATCCCAAAGCAATTCAATGGCACAGTGGTTAGCACTGCTGCCTCACAGCTCCAGGGACCCGGGTTCGATTCCCCGTTGGGTCACTGTCTGTGCGGAGTCTGCACGTTCTCCCCGTGTTGGCGTGGGTTTCCTCCGGGTGCTCCGGTTTCCTCCCACAGTCCAAAGATGTGCAGTTTAGGTGGATTGGCCGTGCTATATTGTCCCTCAGTGCCCAGGGGTTAGGTAGGGTTACAGGAGTGGGGCGGGGGAGTGGGCAGGGATAGGGTGCTCTTTCGGAGGGTCGGTGCAGACTGATGGCCTGAATGGCACGGTAGGGGTACCATGGATTTTAGATGCGGAGATACCACCCGATCACATTGTCAGGAGATGCAGTTTCAGCATCTGCAGTGTTGTGCTGACCACTGAAGTAAATCAGCGGAATAATCAGGAATGTGAAGAGTTGGCAGAGCTACGATCCCACAGAGGGGTGTCAGGGAGAGATGTTACACCCCAAGGAGAGGGCAGTGGTCAGGGATGCTCCTTCCTGCTGGTTCCGAGGATCAGGCCGCTCTTGATCTCAGAAAGGCCTTTCCCAACATCCCAAAGAGATCTTCAGCCAAATCAAAACATTTGAAAAGCTGTCATGTGAATAACACAACAGGCACGGGTCAGAAACTTCCACAAAACACAATGTGATTGGAACTTTTAGATGTTGGTTGGGGAATAACTACCAGAACACTCAGTCCAGCTCCTCTTTGAACTGTGGCTACGAGATCTCTAGGGGTTTCTGCCATTGTGGATCGGGAATCAGTTTTAAACAAAAACACCTCGGCGATTGTGTGGTAGTCTGTGTAGAGGTATTATGGTACCTAGTAATGCTGGAACACCATTGGTAGATATTGTATGTTTCCCATTGGTCAAGCTATATGGTAGCTCCGCCCTGCAAGGCGGGGTAAAAGAGCCCGTGCGGCCCCAGCAGCCTCCTTTCTGTGCCTGAGCTATTGGGGGAAACAATTAGCTTATTAAAGCTTTCAGTTGGACTACAACCTCGCTTTAGTGGTCATTGATCGTGCATCAATTTAATAAGCTAGATTTAAAAGGATGGAGCTCCGAATCAAGCCGGAGTGTCTGCAACTCAGCCCCCACGTGGCAAACTCAGCGGCACCCTTCAAGCACTGGCTGGCATGTTTAAACGGATATCTCGGAACGGCCGAAAACACACCCACGGGAGAACAGAAACTGCAAGTCCTGCACTCGAGGGTGAGCCCAGAAATTTACACCCTCATCGAGGATGCGGACGACTTTGATGCAGCAATGGAGCTGCTAAAAGGACATTATATTCGCCCGGTAAACCAGGTCTACGCCCGACATCTGCTAGCGACGAGGCGACAAATCCCTGGGGAATCGCTGCGAGAATTCTACCGTGCGCTCCTGGTGTTGGGGAGAAACTGCCCTCAAATTTCGGCGAGCGACCACACAGAACTTTTGATCCGGGACGCTTTTGTTGCAGGTATGCTGCCCTCCCAAATCCGCCAGCGATTGCTGGAGAAAGACACCCTAGGCCTCAAGGAGGCACGGGTCCTTGCTGGCTCCCTGGATGTGGCCTCCCGAAACGCCCGCGCTGACATCCCCGACCGCACGGCAGCTCCTGGGCAGTGTGGAACTCCCCCGCGGCTGACCCCGAGACATCACCCATCCCCCCATAAGCTTGTGCTGCAAGATGGCCTGGCAACTGGGGGGCCCCGCTGCTATTTTTGCGAGCAGGCCAAGCACCCCCGGCAGCGCTGTCCGGCTCGCGCATCCACCTGCAAGGGATGCGGTAAAAAGGGCCACTTCGTGGTGGCATGCCAGGCTCGGGCGCTTGCTGCCGTCTCCGGTGGAGAATGCGGAGAGCCACCACAAACCCCTCCACGGTCCCCGTGCGGCCAGCGGGCACCGCCATCTTCCTCCTCCAGGGCCACGTGCAGCCTCCGGGCGCCGCCATCTTGTCCCACTGATGCCACGTGCGATGGATGGGCGCCGCCATTTTGTGCACCCCCAGTCATGTGCGACCAATGGGCGCCGCCATCTTGGATGGACTCCCAGGACCCCAGCTCGGCTGACCACACACCGCCCGAAGAGAACATTCAACTGCTGCCGCGATTAGCCTCGGTGACCCTGGACCAGTCCCGGCCTCGAACACTCTCAACTGCTACAACAACTGTACTAATCCAGGCGCACGAGACGTCCTGCTTAATCGACTCTGGGAGCACGGAGAGCTTCATACACCCCGACACGGTAAGACGCTGTTCTCTCCCCGTCCACCCCGTTAATCAAAAAATCTCCCTGGCCTCCGGTTCCCACTCAGTGGAGATAAAGGGGTTTTGTGTAGCAAACCTCACGGTCCAGGGAAGGGAGTTTAAAAATTATCGGCTCTACGTCCTTCCCCACCTCTGCGCGGCCACACTCCTAGGGTTAGACTTCCAGTGCAACCTCCAAAGTCTAACTTTCAATTCGGCAGCCCTATACCCCCCCTCACTGCCTGCGGCCTCGCGACCCTCAAGGTCGATCCGCCTTCCCTGTTTGCGAACCTCACCCCGGATTGCAAGCCAGTCGCCACCAGGAGCAGACGGTACAGTGTCCAGGATTGGATCTTTATTAGGTCAGAGGTCCAAAGGCTACTGAGGGAAGGGGTCATTGAAGCTAGCAACAGCCCCTGGAGAGCTCAAGTAGTGGTGGTAAAGACCGGGGAGAAGCATAGGATGGTCATCGACTACAGCCAGACTATCAACAGGTTTACGCAGCTGGACGCGTACCCTCTCCCCCGTATAGCCGACCTGGTCAACAGGATCGCACATTACAAGGTCTTCTCCACGGTGGATCTGAAGTCCGCCTACCACCAGCTCCCCATCCGCACTAGTGACCGCAGGTACACTGCCTTCGAGGCAGATGGACGGCTCTACCACTTCTTAAAGGTTCCCTTCGGTGTCACTAACAGGGTCTCGGTCTTCCAGCGCGAGATGGACCGAATGGTTGACCGGTACGGTTTACGGGCAACATTCCCGTATCTCGATAATGTCACCATCTGCGGCCACGACCAACCTCCAAAAATTCCTCCAGACCGCAAAGATCCTTAACCTTACGTATAACAAGGATAAATGCGTGTTTAGCACCGACCGCCGAGCCATCCTCGGCTACGTAGTGCGAAATGGAGTTATAGACCCCGACCCTGAACGTATGCGCCCCCTTATGGAGTTCCCCCTCCCTCACTGCCCCAAGGCCCTGAAGCGCTGCCTCCGCTTTTTTTCTTACTATGCCCAGTGGGTCCCCAACTATGCGGACAAGGCCCGTCCGCTGATCCAATCCACAGTTTTCCCCTGCCTTCAGCCGCATCAAAGCAGACATTGCAAAGGCCACGATGCACGCCATCGATGAGTCCCTCCCCTTCCAGGTCGAGAACGATGCGTCCGACGTAGCTCTGACGGCCACCTTCAACCAAGCTGTCAGACCTGTGGCCGCCTTCTCACGCACCCTCCATGCTTCCGAAATCCGCCCCTCCTCAGTCGAAAAGGAGGCCCAGGCCATAGTAGAAGCTGTGCAACATTGGAGGCATTACCTGGCCGGTAGGAGATTCACTCTCCTCACGGACCAACGGTCGGTTGCTTTCATGTTCGATAATGCACAGCGGGGCAAGATAAAAAACGATAAGATCTTGAGGTGGAGGATCGAACTCTCCATCTACAACTACGAGATCTTGTATTGTCCCGGGAAGCTAAACGAGCCTCCTGTCCCGTGGCACATGTGCCAACGCACAAGTGGACCGCCTCTGAGCCCTCCACGAGGACCTCTGCCACCCGGGGGTCACTCACTTCTTCCAGTTTATCAAGACCCGCAACCTGCCCTACTCCATCGAGGAGGTCAGGACAGCCACCAGGGACTGCCAAATCTGCGCGGAGTGCAAACCGCACTTCTACAGGCCAGAGAAAGCGCATCTGATAAAGGCTTCCCGTCCCTTTGAACGCCTCAGTATGGACTTCAAACGCCCTCTCCCCTCCACCGACCGCAACACGTACTTCCTGAACGTGATTGACGAGTACTCCCGGTTCCCATTCGCCATCCCCTGCCCCGACATGACCGCAACCACCGTCATCAAGGCCCTCCACAGTATCTTTGCACTGTTCGGGTTCCCCGCTTACATACGTAGTGATAGGGGGTCCTCCTTTATGAGCGACGAACTGCGTCAATTCCTGCTCAGCAAGCACATTGCCTCGAGCAGGACGGCCAGTTACAACCCCCGGGGTAACAGACATGTAGAGAGGGAGAACGAAACGGTCTGGGAGACAGTCCTACTGGCCCTACGGTCCAGGAATCTCCCAGTCTCCCTCTGGCAGGAAGTCCTCCCGGATGCCCACCACTCCATCCGGTCACGGCTTTGTACCACGACCAACCAAACACCTCACGAACGTCTCCTTGTCTTCCCCAGGAAGTCCTCCTCTGGGACCTCGCTCCCGAACTGGCTGGCAGCTCCCGGACCCATCCTGCTCCGAAAACACATGCGGGCGCACAAGTCGGACCCGTTGGTCGAGAGGGTCCAACTTCTCCAAGCTAACCCCCAGTACGCCTATGTGGCGTTATCCCGACGGCCGACAAGATACGGTCTCCCTACGAGACCTGGCGTCCGCCGGACCCCCACGCACACCCCAACCACCAGTCCCACCCTCCCTCCCACCGGTGCACCTTACAGCCGCCCCCTTCCCAGGAGGATCGGTTCTTCCACCGGCCCCGTCTAGACCCCTCCGCCCACCGACGCACCCCACAGACGCTCCCTTCCCAGGTCACTCGGCTTCCCCACCAGCGCCGTCTAGGGGCGTTGAAGCTACCACAGAGATCGAGGCCACGCTCCCGGAGTCACAGATGCCCGAGCCTCCACTGGCGTCACCGCCAAAACTTTGACGATCACAGAGGACGACCAGGGCCCCTGATCGACTGATTGCTTCATTTTAAAGTGTATATAGTTAATTGCGAAATTGTAAATAGTTACGACAATAAGACAAAACGCTGTACGGAGGTATTACGGTATCTCCATAACTATAACTTCTACCACGTTACCATGTTGTAATACCAAGACACCACCCCCGCTGGACTCTTTTTTAACAGGGGGTGAATGTGGTAGTCTGTGTAGAGGTATTACGGTACCTCGTGATGCTGGAACACCATTGGTAGATATTGTATGTTTCCCATTGGTCAAGCTGTATGGTAGCTCCGCCCTGCAAGGCGGGGTATAAGAGCTGACACTACCGCAGACTCCTGCAGACGGCTGACGTTTATTAATGTGAACTGTCGCCGGGTCTGACATTTCCACACAAACCACGAAAGGACCAATGATCCGGGCCCCAGTCTGATTGAATCACGCAGACGAGTGTTGGTCTCGGCGTTCTGAGATGAGGAAGGGGAAACTTTGGCCAATGTTTCTGACTCTTCAACATATCGGATCGGGACCCCTCTGGAAAGGCCCCAGGTGAGGACAGGGCCTGTCCACTGAACCATATCGGAGTGCGAGGCGAGTCGGTGGGGAGGGAGGGGAGAGAGCACAGTGTGCGAGGGGAGAGGGAGAGGACGGGGAGGGGAGGAAGGTGGGGGAAGGGGAGGTGAAACAAATATGTGCGAGGGGATGGGAAGAGGAGGGGGAAGGGAGGAAGGAGGGGAGGAGAGAGAAGAGGAGAAGAGGGAGTGAGGAGTCGGGAGGGGAGGAGGGATAGAGGAGGCGGGAGGGGAAGGGGAGGAGGGAGAGAGGACGTGGGAGGGGAAGAGGGAGGGGAGGAGAGGGAGAAACTGCAGTGTGAGAGGGTAGGGGGAGGGGAGGGGAAAGGGTGGAGGGAGGGGAGGAGGTAAACCACAGTGTGCGAGGGGTGGGGAAGAAGAGGAGAAGGGGAGGAAGGAGGGACGGGAGAGAGGAGGGGAAGGGGAGGAGGGCGAGAAGGGAGACAGGAGGGTAGAAAGGAAGGAGGGGAGGGAGGGGAGGAAGGGAGAGGGGAGGAGGAAGGGGGAGAGGGGGGAGGGAGGGGGAGAGGGAAGGGAGGGGGAGAGGGAAGGGAGGGGGTGAGGAGAGCGGGAGAAACTGCAGTGTGAGGGGGAGGGGAGGAGGGAGGGGGAGAGGGGGGAGGAGAGGAGGGAGGGAGAGAGGGGGGAGGGGGAGGGAGGGAGAGCGAGGAGGAGGGAGGGGAAGGAGGGAAGGGAGGGGGTGAGGAGAGCGGGAGAAACTGCAGTGTAAGGGGGAGGGGAGGAGGGGGAGATGGGGGAGGGGAGGGAGGGGGAGAGGGGAGGGAGGGAGAGAGAGGAGGAGGGAGGGGGAGAGGGAACGGAGGGGGTGAGGAGAGCGGGAGAAACTGCATTGTGAGGGGGAGGGGAGGAGGGAGGGGGGAGGAGAGGAGGGAGGGAGGGAGAGGAGGAGGGAGGGGAAGGAGGGACGGGAGGGGGTGAGGAGAGTGGGAGAAACTGCATTGTGAGGGGGAGGGAAGGAGGAGGGGAGGAGGGAGGGGGAGGGGGGAGGAGAGGAGGGAGGGAGAGAGAGGAGGAGGGAGGGAAGGAGGGAAGGGAGGGGGTGAGGAGAGCGGGAGAAACTGCAGTGTGAGGGGGAGGGGAGGAGGGAGGGGGAGAGGGGGGAGGAGAGGAGGGAGGGAGAGAGGGGGAGGAGGAGGGAGGGAGAGCGAGGAGGAGGGAGGGGGTGAGGAGAGCGGGAGAAACTGCAGTGTGAGGGGGCGGGGGGGGGGGGAGAGTGGGACAAATGTGCATGTCGGACTGGGTGCCCTGAACAATCCCTGTAGCATTAGATGGTCATTTAGCAAGAACCATCCTCACTCCCAGCTTCTTACCAATGGATTCTCTCCCAGTCGGGAATACAGCAGGAAGCTGTGGAGGTCTCCGTGCTTCATAAATGGGAGGATGACGACCGGTGATGGGAAGCCCTCATTCTCGTGGCTCTGCAGACACACTCCTGCATTCGGAGAGAGAAGAAAACCATTAAAAAACCTGAATACCAGCGCTTTGGAAATAGGGAACCTCAAAACATCACCAGACTCCGGATTGGCTGGGACAGGAGGAGATGGCAGGGCCTCCCCATTAACCCCATTGCTGCAAATGAGGGAGTGAGCGGTGTGACCTGCCTCACAACCCCTCCCCCCCTCCCTTACTGCCAAAATGGATCTGCCAGTTCCCCTCCGAGCCACTCACCATCCTGACTCGGAAATATACCGCTGTGCCTTCGCTGTCACTGGTCAAAATCCCGGGACTCCCTCCTTAACAGCACTGTGGGTGCCTGGAACGACACAGCGATGCAATGCCTCGAAGGAGGCCGGTACTAGCTCTCTAGATGTGTACGTGACTTACGACTATCTTAAGCCTGAATATTAATTTCCTGTGGATGCGATTCTCCCCAACGTCCCCGAGTGAGCACGTTGAGCCACGTACTTCCCAGCACTCACAATGCCGATACACACGTGGCTATTCTCAAGCGACCCACATTGACTAAGGGGCCTGAATGAGGAACACGCGGCGAGATGCTTTTCAGGTGCTTTGGATCGCGCCCATTGTTTTCAAGAGGAAACATTGAGGTTACCTTACCCAGTAAACGCATAACATTGGGATGGTCAAACTCCTTCATGCAGACTGCTTCTCGAAGAAAGTCCTCCATTTCAGTCCGTGTGCAGATCGCAACTGTGGGCAGGAAATGAGAGGGTCAGTAAGATGCAGATCAGGAAGGGGTTGAGATACTCACTGACAGCGGCCCACCTCGCTCAGCACTGACCATGCGGAGGTCGGCCTGTTAGAAAAGGTTTAGAGGCACAAACAGGTGGATGTCAGACAGTCATAAACACAGAGGAAACCACTTGTTTCAACATAAGACCATAAGACATAGGAGCAGAATTAGGCCACCCGGCCCATCGATTCTGCTCCGCCATTCAATCTTGGCTGATATTTTCTCATCCCCATTCTCCTGCCTTCTCCCCATAACCCCTGATCCCCTTATTAATCAAGAACCGATCTATCTCTGTCTTAAAGACACTCATTGATTTAGCCTCCACAGCCTTCTGCAGCAAAGAGTTCCACAGATTCACCACCCTCTGGCTGAAGAAATTCCTCCTCATCTCTGTTTTAAAGGATCGTCCCTTTCATCTGCGATTGTGTCCTCTGGTTCTAGTTTCTCCTACAAGTGGAAACATCCTCTCCACGTCCACTCTATCCAGGCCTCGCATTATCCTGTAAGTTTCAATAAGATCCCCCCTCATCCTTCTAAACTCCAACGAGTACAGACCCCGAGTCCTCAACCGTTCCTCATACAACAAGCTGTTCATTCCAGGGATCATTCTTGTGGACCTCCTCTGGAGCCTTTCCAAGGCCAGCACATCCTTCCTTAGATACGGGGCCCAAAACTGCTCACAATGCTCCAAATGGGGTCTGACCAGAGCCTTATACAGCCTCAGAAGTACATCCCTGGTCTTGTATTCTAGCCCTCTCGACATGAATGCTAACATTGCATTTGCCTTCTTAACTGTCGACTGAACCTGAATTCCTTAAGTGAATCGTGACCAAGGACTCCCAAGTCCCTTTGTGCTTCTGATTTCCTCAACATTTCCTCATTTAGAAAATAGTCGATGCCTCCATTCCTCCTTCCAAAGTGCATAAGCTAATTTTTCCACATTGTATTCCATCTGCCACTTCATTGCCCACTCTCCCAGCCTGTCCAAGTCCTTCTGCAGCCCCATTGCTTCCTCAATACCACCTGTCCCTCTACAGATCTTTGTATCGTCTGAAAACCTAGCAACAGGGCCTTCAACTCCTTCTTCCAGATCATTGATGTATATTGTGAAAAGTTGTGGTCCCAGCACCAACCCCCGAGGCACACCACTAGTCACCGGCTGCCATCCTGAAAAAGACCCCTTTATCCCCACTCTCTGCCTTCTGCCAGTCAGCACATCCTCAATCCATGCCAGGATCTTACCCTTAACACCACGGGCTCTTAACTTATTCAACAATCTCCTATGCGGCACCTTGTCAAAGGCCTTCTGGAAATCTAAATAAATCACGTCCACTGGTTCTCCTTTGTCTAATTTCCGTGTCTGAGTTCCTCAAAGAACTCAAACAGATTTGTCACACGTGACCTCCCCTTGACAAAGCCGCGCTGACTCAGTCCTATGGCTGTAACACTTATCCCAGAGCCTGACAAGTACTTAACCAATTCTCTTTAAAAGTTGTGGCTGCGTTTGCTCCAGGCACAATGCATTCCAGATCGCAACAACTTGCAATGTAAAATAATTCTTCTCTTCCTTCGGGTATTTTGGAATCTGTGCCTGGCTGAGGAAACAGCTTCTCCCCACCTCCTGCCAAAACCTGCCCTTAACTTTCTCTGCGTTAACCAGAATAATCTCAGCTTCTCTCTCCCCCACACCCCAGGGTCAAGGATTTCGCTGAGCGGCTGCAGGACATCCTCTGGGGGAGGGGGGGGGGGGGGGGGGGGGAGGGGGGTGAACAGCCAGAGGTCCTCGTCCACATTTGTACCAGCAACAGGTAGGTAGAGAGATGAGGACCTCAAAGCAGATTTTAGGGAATACGGAAGGAAATTAGTAATCGGAACCTCGTGGGCAGCAGTCATAGAATTTACAGTGCAGAAGGAGGCCATTCGGCCCAGCGAGTCTGCACCGGCTCTTGGAAAGAGCACCCAACCCAAGGTCAACACCTCCACCCTGTCCCCATAACCCAGTAACCCCACCCAACACTAAGGACAATTTTTTGGACACTAAGGACAATTTATCACGGCCAATCCCCCTAGCCTGCACATCTTTGGACTGTGGGAGGAAACCGGAGCACCCGGAGGAAACCCTCCCACACACGGGGAGAACGTGCAGACTCCGCACTGACAGTGACCCAAGCCGGAATCGAACCTGGGACCCTGGAGCTGTGAAGCAATTGTGCTACCCACAGTGCCTCCTGCCAGTGAGCACTGGAATAGGGGGACTGAGTGGTTGAGCACATGGCTGGAGAATCAAATAACCAATTCAACTAAATCAAATAAACTGAGGGGCAAATTAAAGGTACAGCCCCTTACAGGGAAACTGCCTTCAACAGAAACAAATCACAAATTGAACTTAAAACACCAAACCAAAACGTAAGAGGATGAGTAATGCACCCCAGTCCCTCTGGTGCCCACCGGGCCTGGAAGACCCGATGGTGCCCCTGGGTCCTCTCTCCAAGGACACCTGGATCAGAGCACGTGGAGTATAAATACTGGAATGGTTCACTTAAATTGAACGTGTCTGGGCTGTACTTTCCATCCAATTCTATGCACAGGTGACCATACCTGAGCAGGGGCCAGGGTGAATACCCCTGGCAAGAAACAGTGTTCCTGGTGGCGGGTGGCACCAGCAGAGAGGAACACAGTGTCACTCTCCATCCAAAGCACCTGCTTGGGTACTTGGACTCTTTAGAGACTCCATTTGGTTCCCAGCGAGAGCTCCGTCCACATCAACTGGGCCCCATTAAAAACCCTTCGGCCAATCGGACGTCATAGCCCACTTACTTTTCATCGTCTTGACAGCCACTTTGAGAAGATAATCATCCTGGTTCAACTGTCCCTCCATGACCGAGCCAAACTCCCCTGGGCAAAATAAATCAATATGTACATTAAGGTGAAAGAGATCAAACGAGGCTACGTGTTTCGCTTTTCCACGAAGGAATTAGTCGGGTCTCGACAAATGAGCCTAACCCCAATCCTCAATCCCACTCCTAATCCCAATATCATATCAATCCTAACCCCAATAACAATCCCAATCTTCATCCATTTTCCAATCCCAATCTTCATCCTACTGCCAATCCCAATCTTCATCCATTTACCGATCCCAATCTCAATCCCAATCTTCATCCTACTGCCAATCCCAATCTCAATCCCAATCTTCATCCTACTGCCAATCCCAATCTCAATCCCAATCTTCATCCTACTGCCAATCCCAATCTCAATCCCAATCTTCATCCTACTGCCAATCCCAATCTCAATCCCAATCTTCATCCATTTGCCAATCCCAATCTCAATCCCAATCTTCATCCATTTACCGATCCCAATCTCAATCCCAATCTTCATCCTACTGCCAATCTCAATCCCAATCTTCATCCATTTACCGATCTCAATCTCAATCCCAATCTTCATCCTACTGCTAATCCCAATCTTCATCCAATTACCGATCTCAATCTCAATCCCAATCTTCATCCATTTACCGATCCCAATCTCAATCCCAATCTTCATCCTACTGCCAATCTCAATCCCAATCTTCATCCATTTACCGATCTCAATCTCAATCCCAATCTTCATCCTACTGCTAATCCCAATCTTCATCCAATTACCGATCTCAATCTCAATCCCAATCTTCATCCTACTGCCAATCTCAATCCCAATCTTCATCCTACTGCCAATCCCAATCTTAATCCCAATCTTCATCCTACGCCAATCCCAATCTTCATCCATTTACCGATCTCAATCTCAATCCCAATCTTCATCCTACTGCCAATCCCAATCTCAATCCCAATCTTCATCCTACTGCCAATCCCAATCTCAATCCCAATCTTCATCCTACTGCCAATCCCAATCTCAATCCCAATCTTCATCCATTTACCGATCCCAATCTCAATCCCAATCTTCATCCATTTGCCAATCCCAATCTCAGTCCCAATATTCATCCTATTGCCCAATCACAATTCCAATCCTAATTCTAACCCTATTCCAAATTCAATCCTAATATACATCCTAAATACTGGTTGAAGACTGAACTCCTGACAGAGGTGAGAATTGGTGGTTATAGGATTTGGCGGAGTGTCAAACAAGCAAGGCACTGCTCGGGGTACTGAGATGGTGGAAGTGGTGCCAAGGTATGAAAGGAAATTTGTTCACAGGACCAATTTCAGGGCAGGGTCGAATGAAGGAGCTGGTCTCAGGATTGGACACATTTTGAAAAGCTTTCAACTGGGAGGTTCAACGCTGCTATGAATAACTCTGGAGTAAAACGATAGTCTGTTTTAGGGAATTGGGTAGTTGGAATAGGATGGTCATGTGATAAAACCTCCAGGAATATAGCCAACCAGAGTTGGTAATCTCTCTGGTTGCAGAGATCAGGTTAAGACAGGACTGGTGAAAAGGATAGTTACGACAGCATACGGGACACTTGCCTTTATCAATCGTGGCATAGATTATAAGAGCAGTGAGGTTATGTTGGAGCTGTACAGGAACTTGGTGAGGCCGCAGCTGGAGCACTGTGTGCAGTTCTGGTCGCCACATTATAGGAAGGATGTGATTGCACTGGAGGGGGTGCAGAGGAGATTCACCAGGATGTTGCCTGGGATGGAACATTTCCGCTGTGAAGAGAAGCTGGATAAGCTCAGGTTGTTTTCCTGTGAGCAGGGAGGGCTGAGGGGCGACCTGATTGAGGTGTAGAAGATTAAGAGAGGCATGGACAGGGTGGATAGGAAGCAGCTATTCCCCTTAGTTGAAGGCTCAATAACAAGGGGGCATAATATTAAGTTGAGGAGCAGGAGGTTTAGAGGGTATTGGAGGAAAACAATTTTCACCCAGAGCGTGGTGAGAATCTGGAATGGGTGGCCTGGGAGGGTAGTTGAGACAGGAAACCTCGCAATCTTTAAAAAGCACTTGGATGACCTCTTGAAATGTCTCATTAATGTCTTATTAATGATCTCATTAAACTTCACTCTGGACCAAAACAACTCCTTCATTTGGGGGACGCAGAATTGACCCTTCTGCGTGTTCATTGTGCTGGGGGAGTGCCCCCCCGCATGCAGCAGGAGCCCCCGCCCCCCCCCCACCCCCGAACCACACTCTGGTCCTTACCTTCTCCTAACGTCTTGCCCAACGCCAACTTGTGTCGGTCAACCATCACATCCTGGAGCAATTCTTTGAGGTTGTCACTGATTCCCAGAGTGTTCACTGCGGCATTGCGAGAGGGAAACAAAACACCAAAATTAACAACTCTGCTAATGGCCGAGCAAGACACTCACGGTTCGACAGCAATGAGGGATGGGCAACAAACACTGGCTTTAGTGATGCCCGCACCTCCCTGAAGAATGAAACAATTGGAAAGGCTGGGCCTGGCATGACGACTATGGTGTAAACGGGTCAGACGTCAGCCACGCCCACATTCCATGAAACAATACATTTTAGAAAATAAAACTTCAGTGCGAACAGAGTCAAGCTGACCAACAGCGATCGTCATGTCCTCTAATTCAGGTCAGAAAATACCAGAACTGAGAGGGCAGAACTGTCAAAAATTGAAAAGGTTGGGGTTTTTGTCCTAGAAAAGAGACGACTGAGAGGCAACCTGATTGACGGGCAGCATGGTGGCACAGTGGTTAGCACTGCATCCTCACAGTAGTACAAGTGGATAACACTGTGGCTTCACAGCGCCAGGCTCCCAGGTTGGGCAGCACGGTAGCACAAGTGGATAGCACTGTGGCTTCATAGCACCAGGGTCCCAGGTTCGATTCCCCGCTGGGTCACTGTCTGTGCGGAGTCTGCACGTTCTCCCCGTGTGTGCGTGGGTTTCCTCCGGGTGCTCCGGTTTCCTCCCACAGTCCAAAGACGTGCAGGTTAGGTGGATTGGCCATGATAAATTGCCCTTTGTGACCAAAAAGGTTAGGAGGGGTTATTGGGTGATGGGGATAGGGTGGAAGTGAGGGCTTAAGTGGATCGGTGCAGACTCGATGGGCTGAATGGCCTCCTTCTGCACTGTATGTTCTATGTTCTATGTTCTCACAGCGCCAGGGACCCGGGTTCGATTGCAACCTTGGGTCACTGTCTGTGCGGAGTCTGCACATTCTCCCCGTGTCGGCGTGGGTTTCCTCCGGCTGCTCCGGTTTCCTCCCACAAGTCCCGAAAGACGTGCTGTTAGGTAATTTGGACATTCTGAATTCTCCCTCGGTGTACCTGAACAGGCGCCGGAATGTGTCGACTAGGGGATTTTCACAGTAACTTTGTTGCAGTGTTAATGTAAGCCTACTTGTGACAATAACGATTATTATTATTATTATAGAACAGGGCAGCCAATTAGCACATGTGGGCCTAGAGTTTGGACTCGGCAAATCCACAGCCACCTCGAGAAAAAGTGCCCAGAATATTCACCTGGGGTAAAGCGGGGTCAGGAAGGTGGGGCCTGCCTCCCCCGTACACCAATCAGAGGTGGCCACAGGGGCTGCTAAGTGCTCACGATCTCTGGGACAATTTTACACTTGCTTTCTGGAACACTAAGCTCCCTTACCCTTACATCCCACCCGCTTCCCATTCATACCAACCAATCCCATATAACCCGTATGCCAACCTATGACCCCGCGCCCATCCCCATGGCCCTTATAGCCCCATGTCAACTATTTCTTTACAACCTCCTCAAGTTTTGAAACAAACTATGAGCTAACAAGCATCCCCCCCCCCACCCCCTGTGATATTGATAGAAAGGCAGTCAGGTATTAATAATGCTCTGATGGTAGCACTTAGGGTTATGTCAACAAATAGCTATTGAAACCGCCAGAGCAGATTTTTCCAATCTGACACAGGCAATTTTGTTTTCAATTTTCTAATACAGGGCTGTTCACTACAGACCTTGTCAACCCTTCAAGGGCACTTAAAAATTCACTTAAGATTCATAACTTCCACATTGTGGAATAAGGCCCCTGATTCAAAAATATCAGGAGCCGGGAGTTTCACCTGGTGCCGCTGCTAGCCCCTCACCGGTCCCAGGATCGGTGAGAGTTTGACGCATATTTTTTTTGATCGTAAAAGACGACACATGTTTCGCTGGTATCGGCGCTGAGCTGCTGAAACGGAGAATCCGGCCCGGGATCTGTTTGAACTCAGCACGGAGTTTAAATAATCCATTGAGATTAGGCTTCCCATTTCGGAATCACATCCTGTCCTGTGAACTTTGCCCACTCCCAGGTTGCTCCAGGTTGTCCTTTGGATATTCCCTAAATCACCACGTATCTGCAAATATGCCGGCCAAACGTTAGAGCCCAGAATCGGGCTGTTACAACAATTGGTTTACCGCAGTGTTTATACCCAACACAAATCTTTACCATCCCTCTTTATGTGACCCCCATCAACATCTCCCAGGATTACACAATGGTTACAGCCCAGCACGAGACTGCTTCTGGATTCCAGAAACCTGACCCCGAGGCGGAAGTACGGCTGCCATCAGTCCAGGATTATCCAAGTGTTTCACGGAGCTGAGGACCTGTTCCCCGGACCGGCCAGCAAATCTCAGGAGAATCATTGGCGTGTTAAAAAGTGTCTTGTTTGAATATTCCCTGAATAGTTTGGTTTCTCAGTTATACAAATAGGGGCCCTTGAAACAATGGCAAAAAAGAGAGAGTTTGACTTGACGTTCTGGGTCGCGTGATCAAATCTCCAGGATTTGGTCCTGTCAGAGTTGGCAACTGAATAGAAAGCCTGCGATTCGATACACGGAGGCTGCTAAAGAGTCAAACACGAGGAGATCATCCCCTGTTTTGTTGTCAATGTTTGGGTGATGGGAGAGTGGGGAGGTCGAAACAGCGGAAAACAATGTTTCACCTCATTTCTTTGCAACGCAACATAAAATTGATTTAACACTTGGCCTGTGTTCTGGGCCGGGAGCTGAGGTCGATTTTCCTAAATTTTCACCAGCCGCTCCTGCCAAGGCGTGGATTTGGCAAAGGACAATCCTCCCTCTGTTTACTCTGCTGTTCTCATTCATTCCGGCTCCACTTCCCAATCCAAGGAGTTACAGAGTGTGGGTTAGACCTAGCCTGCCGGAATGTCAGCCAGATTGTTAACCAATCGGAGGAACGTACACCACATTCATTCCATTCTTCGCCCAGTCAAAAGCAATGGATGTGCCTGAGGCAGCATCGCTTACACAGCCTGGATAGGCTCATCTGCTAGTGCCTATCCTCCCTATCTCAGGGCCCTCTTCCAGGCCCTATTAGCCTCCCTATCTCAGTAACGTCCTCCAGCCCTACAACCCTCCCTATCTCAGTAACCTCCTCCAGCCACTCCAACCCTCCCTATCTCTGTGCCTCTTCCAGCCCCTATTACCCTCCCTCTCCTGTAATCTCCTCCAGCCACTCCAACCCTTCCTATCTCTGTATCCTCTTCCAGCCCCTACAACCCTCCCTATCTCAGTAACCTCATCCAATCCCTCTTATCCTTCCTAGCTCAGTAACCTCTTCCAGACTCTATCACTCGCCCTATCTCAGTAACCTCCTCCAGCCCCATTACCCTCCTTACCTCAGTAACCTCCTCCAGCCACTCCAACCCTCCCTATCTCAGTAACCTCTTCCAGCCACTCCAACCCTCCCTATGTGGCATCACAGTGGTTAGCACTGTTGCTTCACAGCACCAGGGTCCCAGGTTCGATTCCCGGCTTTGGTCACGGTCTGTGCGGAGTCTGCACGTTCTCCCCGTGTCTGCGTGGGTTTCCTCTGGATGCTCCGGTTTCCTCCCACTAGTCCTAAAAGACGTGCTATTAGGTAATTTGGACATTCTGAATTCCCCCTCTGTGTACCCGAACAGGTGCCGGAGTGTGGCGACTAGGGGCTTTTCACAGTAACTTAATTGCAGTGTTAATGTAAGCCTACTTGTGACACTAGTAAAATTATTATTATTATCTTTGTAACCTCCTCCAGCCACCCCAACCTCCCTATCTCTGTGACCTCCTCCACCAATTCAATCCTCCCTATCTCTGTAACCTCTTCCAGCCGCTCCAACCCTCCCTATCTCTGCAACCTCCTCAAGCACGTATAACCCTCCCTATCTCTGTAACCTCCTCCAGCCGCTCCAACCCGCCCTATCTCTGCAACCTCCTCCACCAATACAACCCTCCCTATATCTGTAACCTCCTCCAGCAATACAATTCTCCCAATCTCAGTAACCTTCTCCAACCCTCCCTAACTTTGTAGCCTCTTCCAGCCACTCCAGACCTCCCTGTCTCTGTATCCTTCTTCAACCCTTACAATCCACCCTATCTCAGTAAGCTCCTCTAGCCACTCCAGAACTCCCTACCTCTGTATCCTCCTCCAGACCATACAACCCTGCCAATCTCTGCACCCTCCTCCACATCCTTTCTGTAACACGCTCCGACAACTGCAACCCTCCCTATATCTGCAACCTCCTCCAGTCCCTCCAACCCTCACTAACTCTGCAACCTCCTCCAGTCCCAATAACTCTCCCTATCCCTGTCACCTCCTCCAACCCTCCTGCTATGTATCTGGGAATACATTCTTGCTGGTTGTGCATCACCTGATGTACAGTGACGTCAGTAGTGTTTGCGCGGGCTTTAGGGAAATCACCATTTTGACTGCATTGAGCCATACCCTTGATAAACCTCGCGTCGTGTTTTACACCAACCCAGAGTGTGGGCAGCTCCAAGCCTTTTCTCTTTGTGGTAACAAAGAAATGTAAGAGGAGCGGAAGCCGGCGACGAGGACTGGAAAGAAGATTTGCGCTGACAAATTGTTGAACGTCATCGGGGGCAACGGAAGATTCTCGAGATCGGACTCACACAGATGTTGGGCAAAATATTGGCACTGATGTGAAGGTTTAACAAAAATGTTCGACAGCAACTGTCAGTCAGATATTATGGACCGGGTTTAGCGAACACTAAAGTATATCATGGAGTGCCACAATTTCTAATAGATTTTGGTTATGGGGTGCACAAGGGCCCACTTTACAGGTGTGATACAACAGAGAGCTAAAGTCTGTTTAAAACAAAACAATGCTTATTCTATGAATCCAGTTAACATTATATAAACCCACAGTAAACATCTTACCAACTACCAACATTGATAACCCCCCAAAAAGATACAGTAGTCTAGAGGTAACCCTTAGTAACTTTCCTAGCAACATCCATGGGTCAAAAAACCCAAACAACAATAGGTTTGCATTCCTTACAGAAACAGGTATTACTTTGAAATCATCAAGTGATCTGGAAACATTCTTTAGCATGAAGAGAGAGAGGCCAAAATACATCTGCTTGGTTTGAATGCAGCTCTCCAACTGAAAGCGGAACTAAACACTGAGCCAAAAACAGGTCCCAGCTTAAAGCGAAACTAAAAAGCAGAGCAGAGCTCAGCTCCACCCACTCACTGGCATCACTGCAGCCATTGGATAAAACATGGACTCTCACATGACAAAGAAGACTCTGGCAGTCGGGGAAGGCTTGCTGGTGTTGTAATGGGCGGGATCTGGGCTGCAGGGAACGTGCATGCGGTGACAGTACACGGTTTGGGGGAAAGGGGATTTTGAAGTCTGACGTCTCTGCACAGGTCACTACTCGGTTGGAAAGTCGAAATGTTTAGGCATAAAATAGAAAAGGATTTGCTAGTTGCTCGTTGAAGGGATTGTTTGTGCCAAACTTTCCTGCACAGTCAGAAGGGATAAAGTGTAAACCTCAGGAGTCAGGATCCACAAATAGTGGGAAAAACACAGGGCTGGATTCTCCATTATTGAGACTACACCCCCCACGCCGGCGGAAAAACGGAGGAGTTTTACTCCTGAAATTCCTGCAAAAAAGTTAAAGGAATTCACAGCCCTGCAGGGGGCTAGCAGGGACCCGAAGTGAATCTCGCAGCTTTTGCTGCAGATACGGGCCCCCGCATCCCGGGTCAGAGGACGCGCACCACGGCGGACTCAGACCGTGGAGCCAGACCGAAGAAATAGACGTGAGTCCCAGCCCCCGCACATTAAATCCCCAGCTGCCTATAAGGCCCCCCCCCCCCCGAAAGCCTCCCCGAAATCGATGGAGGACGATTCAAGGTGGTAGGGCACTTGTGATGCGCGAAGCCTCGCCTTACCGAATAGGAGCTGAATTGTCTCACCGCATGGCGGACGGAAGAGATAGGCCGATAGCATTTGCGTCAAGGACATTGGCCGCTGAGGAACGCATGCACACTCAGAGAAACGGATGGGAATTGCCATCGCAGTCGCGGTGAAGATCTTTCACCAGGACGTGTATGGCCGTCGATTCACCACTGTGACAGACCACAAGCCATTGCTGCAGCTTTTTTTAAAGAGGACAAGGTGATCCCGCCAATAGTGTCTGTCCAATTCAGCGATGGGCCCTGTTGCTAACAGCGTATGAATACACCTTCGAGCATCGCCCGGGTATGCCATTTGCAAACGCAGACATTCCCGGCCCCGGGTCACCGTCCTTGAGGAGTTTGCACATTCTCCCCCTGTCTGTGTGGGTCCCACCCCCAAAACCCAAAGATGTGCAGGGTAAGTGGATTGGCCGCGCTAAATTGTCCCTTAATTGGACGAAAAAGGAATTGGGCGTTCTAAATGTTAAAAAAAGAACTCCGGGCCTTTGAAGCCAAAATGCGGATGCCCAGCGTGGAAGACGGCACGTCCTGTGGGCGGGGGGGCTCGCGTGGTGGTCCCAGGCCAGGGCAGAGATGCCATCCTTCAGCATCCGCACAACAGCCACCCAGGGGTGTCGGAGATGAAGGTTCTGGCCCGCAGCTGTGTGTGGAGGCCAGACCTGGGTGGCGCGATCGAACGACTGGCCCTACAGGGCACCACATGCCAGGAACAGCAGAAACTCTTCCCTGCCATCCCTCTGCATCCATGGGAATGGCCAGGCTGGCCTTGGGAGCGCCTGCATTCCGGTCCACTGGACCTTTCCAGGGCTCAATGTTTTGACTCACGGTTGACATTCCAAGTGGCTGGAAGTGCATCGGATGTCGTCCACCACGTCGAAGGCCATGGTTGAGAAACTCCGGCTTTTCTTTAGCACCCACGCCATTCCAGAGGTGCTGGTCACAAGCAATGCCCCCCCCCCCCCCCCCACCTCCCCGAGCGACGAATGGTTTCTGAAGAGTAACAGGGTGCGGCACCTTCCACAGGGGTCTGAAGAAACAGGGTCCGCGGACGCGCGACTGGCAAGATTTATGTTCGCCGATCGGACCACGCGGCATGCCGCGACGGGCGTAGCGCCAACGGAACTATTGATGGGCCGGTGACTCAGGCCCCGCCTCAGCCTCAGGTTCCCTGATATTGGTGGGAAAGTTCGACAGGGTCAGGGCCTGCAGGGCTGAATCCAGGAGTTTCAAACCAGGGGAAGTACTTTACGTCCGCAACGTCAGGGGCGGTTGGACTCCAGGTGGACTCCAGGGGGCGGTTGTACAACAGACGGGCCCGGTTTCATATCGGGTGCAGACGCAAGAACACATGGTGCGGAAGCATCTTGACCACCTCAGGTGCAGAGAACCCAGCATTAAGCCACTTCACCCCTTCAGAGAAACCGTCTTCCAGCCACTCCCCTGGCACATGGAGGCCTGGGGGCATCACCCCCTAGGGGGCCCCCCCCAGCACCGAGATACGAGAGGTGGTAGACTCCAGCTCGGAAATGGAAACCCAGGTTTCCGAGACCTCCGCTGGTGACCGAGTCAGGTATCAGTCCCCAGCTGTGTACCCCCCAGACGGTCATCGAGAAAGCGACGCTCCCCGACGCCCCCCTGATGCTGACCCATTGGAAGTGCAGCCACGAGAGAGGCAGAGCAGGATCGGATCAAATTCTTTCTGACAGTCCAAATATACAACATCCACTGCACCACCATGATGCGGTCATCAATTCACACGAGACAGGGAGTTGAAGTGAACGGTGGCTTTAATCGACTTGAACAGTGCCTGCCTGCGACTGCTCTGCTATTGAGAGCCGCCTACAGGGCAGCTGCTCTTTACACCTCCCCTCAAGGGGGCGGAGCCAGGGGCGGAGCCCACAAGGGCAGCAACATGATACAATCAGTGTAGTACAGTACAATGGTCCATAGGTGGAGCCCACATGGGCAACAGCGTGGTACAATGTAGTACAGTGGTGAATGGTTACTATAATATGTTCACCACATTCACCCCCTGTTAAAAAATCCAGACGGGGGTGAAGGGCTCACAGGTTCAGTCTGTCCGGTGCCCTGATGGTGCGCTGCGATCGCCGGAGCTCTGGTTTCGCAGCGGGCACGGGTGTTGAACCCGTCGGTGCGGGCATGGGTGGTGAACTCGTCGACGCTGGCACAGGTGTGGACTCCGGGAGCGTGTCTTCAGGCGCTTCATTCCTGTAGGTCGGCGAAGGAAGGTGTATCGGAGGGGGTGTGGAGGCCATGTGGGGGGGGGGGGGCGCTGTTTGTGTAGGTTGGGGGGGGGTAGGTTGGGGTGATGGTAGGTGATCCTGCGGGTGCCAGGTCCCGGAGGGAGACTGTGCCCTGTCGGCCGTCAGGATGCTCTTCGTATGCGTACGGGGGGTTGGTGTGAAGGAGCTGGACCCTCTCGACCAGGGGGGTGGGACTTATGGCTCCTTACATGTTTGTGGAGTAGGACGGGCCCCGGTGCGTCAGCCAGGATGGAAGCGAGACGCCGGAGGTGGATTTCCTGGGGAAACAAACAAGCGGTCATGAGGGGTCTCGTTCGTGGCTGTGGAAAGGAGGGGCCTAATGGAGTGGAGCGCGTCGGGGAGGACCTCCTGCCAGTGGGAAACTGGGAGATTCCTGGACCGTAGGGCCAGGAGAACGGCCTTCCATACCGTCGCGTTCTCCCTCTCCACCTGCCCGTTTCCCCTGTGGTTATAACTGGTAGTTCTGCTCGAGGCGGTGCCCTTACCAAGCAGGTACTGACACAGTTCATCGCTCATAAACGAGGAGCCCTGGTCACTGTGAATGTCCGTGGGGAAACCGAACAGGGTGAAGACACTGTGCAGGGCTTTAATGACGGTGGCCGCGGTCATGTCGGGGCAGGGGATGGCAAAGGGGAAGCCACAGCTCGTCGATGATGTTGAGGAAATATGTGTTGCGGTTGTTGGAGGGGAGGGGCCCTTTGAAATCGATACTGAGGCACTCAAAGGGCCGGGATGCCTTTACCAGGTGGGCTTTATCCGGTCGATAGAAGTGCAGCTCGCACTCCGCGCAGATCGGGCAGTCCCTGGTCATGGCTCTGGCCTCCTCGATGGAGTAGGGCGGGTTGCGGGCCTTGATGTAGTGGAGAAGCCGGGTGACCCCCCCGGGTGGCAGAGGTCATCATGGATAGCACGTAGTCGGTCATCTTGCGCGCTGGCGCATGTGCCGCGGGACAGGGCATCTGGGGGCTCGTTGAGCTTCCCAGGGCGATACACGATATCGTAATTATAGGTGGAGAGTTCGATCCTCCACCTCAAGATCTTATCACTCTTGATCTTGCCCCGCAGCGTATTATCGAATATGAAGGCTACCAACCGTTGGTCGGTGACGAGGGTAAACTTCCTACCAGCGAGGTAGTGCCTCCAGTGCTGTACAGCTTCCACGATGGCTTGAGCTTCTTTTTCGACTGAGGAGTGTCGAATCTCGGAGGCGTTGAGGGTACGGGAAAAAATGCCACTGACCTGCCTGCCTGGTTAAGGGTAGCGGCGAGAGCGACCTCTGACGCGTCGCTCTCCACCTGGAAGGGGATGGACTCGTCCACCGCGCGCATCGCGGCCTTGGCAATATCTGCCTTGGTGCGGCTGAAGGCCTGGCGGGCCTCAGCTGCCAGTGGGAAGGTGGTAGCTTTGATCAGTTGTCCGCGTAGTTGGGGACCCACTGGGTGTAATAGGAAAAGAACCCAAGGCACCTTTTCAGGACCTTGGGGCAGTGGGGAAGGGGGAGTTGCAGGAGGAGCCGCATACGGTCGGGGTCGGGCCCTAGGACTCCGTTTTCCACGACATCGCTGAGGATGGCTCATCTGGTTGTGCGGGAAACACATTTCTCCTTGTCATAAGTGAGGTTGAGGGCTTGGGCGGTTTGCAGAAACCTCTGGAGGTTGGCGTCGTGGTCCTGCTGGTCGTGGCCGCAGAAGTTGACGTTGTCCAGATGCGGAAATGTGGCCCGCAGCCCGTACTGGTCCACCATTCGGTCCATCATTCTTTGAAAGACCGAGACCTCGTTGGTGACGCCGAAGGGGACCCGGAGGAAGTGGAAGAGGCGGCCGTCTACCTCAAAGGCCGTGTCATGGCAGTCGTCCGGGCGGATTGGGAGCTGGTGGTCTGCGGACTTCAGATCCACCGTGGAGACACACGGTCGTGTGCGATCTGATTAACCATGTCCGCTATCCGGGGAAGGGGGTACGCATCGAGAAGCGTGTACCCATTTATGGTTTGGCTGTCGTCTACAACTATCCGGTTCTTTTCCCCGGTCCTGACGACCACCACCTGGGTTCTCCAGGGGCTATTGCTGCCTCGGTGATTCCCTCTCGCAAGAGTCGCTGGACCTCGGACCTGATAACAGTCCTGTCCTGGATGCTGTACCGCCTGCTTCTGGTGGCGACTGGCTTACAGTCGGCGGTGAGGTTTGCGAAGAGCGGGGGAGGGTTGACCTTCAGGGTTGTGAGGCTACATACGATGAGAGGGGGTAAGGGCCCGACGAACTTCAGGGTCAGGCTCCTGAGGTTGCACTGGAAGTCCAGTCCCAACAGAAGAGGAGCGCAGAGATCGAGGAGTACATACAGCTTAAAGTTTGCGTATTCGACGCTTTGTATTGCGAGGTTCGCGACTGTGGACCTCCGGATCTGCACTGAGTGCGATCCGGAAGCGAGGGAAATTGTTTGAAATGCGGGGGAGATTTGGAGCGAAAGCGCCTTACCGTGTCTGGGTGAACGAAGCTCTCTGTGCTCCCAGAGTCAAACAGGCAAGGCGTTTCGTGTCCATTGACCCGGACGGTCATCATGGAGTTCCAGAGGTGCTTTGGGCGTGACTGGTCGAGGGTGACCGCGCCGAGTTGCGGGTAGCCGGTGTGGTCAGAGGTGGTGGTGTGGTCCCAAGATGGCGGCCCCCGTCGGTCGCACGTGTCGGGCGGCGAGGAAGATGGCGTCCAGGATGGTGGCCCACATGAGTCGCACATGGCGGGCCGCGTGGGAGACGGTGGCCAAGATGGCAGCCCCCGGGAGTCGCATGTGTTGCGCGGAGTCGAAGATGGCTGCCCCCAGGTACAGCACGAGGGCAGATGACGCGTCAGAAGGGGGCGGAGCCGGCTGGCACGCAGCCACGCTGCGGGGTCTGCGGGCCTGTGAGTCTGAGAGTCGGGCCTGTGGTTTGGAGAAATTGCACCTGGCCAGGCAAACTTTGGCAAAGCGTCCTTTCTTGCCGCAGTCGCTACAGGTCGCGTTCCGAGCCGGGCAGCGCTGCCTGGGGTGCTGGGTTCTGGCCGCAGAAATAGCAGGGCAGCGCCCCGGGTTGGGTGGGCAGCCGCGCGGCACAGGCCTGGGGTACCCTCTGGTCGGGAGTCCACGAGGGGGTCGCGTGGGCGGAAGGGAATGCGTTGAGGCTTTTCTAGAGAGGTGGCTAGTTTTACCGTCTCTTCTAGGTCGAGGGCGCCCTTCTCGAGCAGGCGCTGTCTGACGTAGTTGGACCGGACTCCAGCCACGTAGGCGTCCCGGGCGGCGAATTCCATGTGTTGGGAGGCCGTGACGGCCTTGTAGTTGCAGCTTCGCGCGAGGACCTTGAGGCCGCGTAGGTACTCCTCCAGCGATCCCCCGGGGCGTTGGCGGCGAGTGGCGAGGAGATGCCGCGCGTACACTTCGTTCATTGGCCTCACGTAGAGGCGCTTCAGCATCGCGAGGGCGTCTGCGTATGTGGTCGCTTCCTCGAGTTGTACGGAGATTCGATGCCTCACCTGGGCGTGGAGGAGGCTCAGCTTCTGATCGTCGGTGACGGAAGGCGAGGCGGAGGCGGCGAGGTAGGCCTCGAAACATCGGAGCCAGTGTGAAAAAATCCCTTCGGCTTCCACGGCCTGTGGGTCGAGTTCCAGTCGGCCAGGTTTGAGGGCTGCTTCCATCGCGATGTTGTAGTTGATTAAATTGATGCGACCATCTATTCACACGAGACAGAGAGTTGAAGTAAACAGTGGCTTTAATCAACTAGAACAGTGCCTGCCTGCGACTGCTCTGCACTGAGAGCCGCCTACAGGGCAGCTGCTCATTATACCGCCCCTCAAGGGGGCAGAGCCAAGGGCGGAGCCCACAAGGGCACCAACATGATACAATCAGTGCAGTACAGTACAATGGTCCATAGGTGGAGCCCACATGGCAACAGCATGATACAATGTAGTACAGTGGTGAATGGTTACTGTAATACGTTTTCCACACACACCATCATCCAATACCAGTGTCACCCCGTCAAAGGACTCAATTAAAATTCATCAGACATGACTTGCCCCTGACAAAGCCATGTTGTATTTGCTGCATATTTCATAAATGTCACAAACAAACAGTAATCGTGTTTATATTTACCAACCCGGTGACTAATTATTGGGCAGCTGAAGGCCAGACGTTGGGTATTTTTGGTCAATTCAGTACTGTTGCGACTCTGGGCCAAGTGGGGTTCGACCCCGGCCCAGGGGCTCATAACAACTCAAACTGTCGCAAAATAAAGATGCCCAACGCATCATTTACTTTTAGTCCTCGCTGATAATTATCGTTTGTTTATTGGCTGCGAGTTGTGGGGTGAACTTGTCAGGGGAAAGAATCCAAGGTCACGCTGTCTTTGGAATGTTCACATTCTCTGAGAACTGGGTAAATGTGATAAACGATGTGTTAACTCCAGACAAACTAACAGTAAACACCAGGCTGCGGTTTGTATCACAACATTTA
Organism: Scyliorhinus torazame; assembly: GCF_047496885.1. Lineage (NCBI taxonomy): Eukaryota > Metazoa > Chordata > Chondrichthyes > Carcharhiniformes > Scyliorhinidae > Scyliorhinus > Scyliorhinus torazame. The sequence continues at coordinate 32,542,112 of NC_092731.1, forward strand.
CAAGGGAGTGGAATTTCCAATGTCAGATTGGGAAGCCTGCAATTAGGCCCAATAAGTGCTCTCTCTCTCTCTCCCTCTGTCCCTCTCTCTCTCTCGCTCCAGGAGGGGGAGTGTGGGAACCAACATCAATGCACATTTTGTGGATTAGAATTTGCAGCATTGTGTTATGGGCGAGGCGTTTCCAGACCCCAAATTGTATCATGGAGTTCAACCAACCTCTCCAAACCATTACAAGGGGACATAAATTTAAGGTGAAAGGTGGAAGATATAGGAGGGATATCAGAGGTAAGTTCTTTACCCAGAGAGTAGTGGGGGCATGAAATGCACTGCCTGTGGAAGTAGTTGAGTCGGAAACATTCGGGACCTTCAAGCAGCTATTGGATAGGTACATGGATTACGGTGAAATGATATCGTGTAGATTTATTTGTTCTTAAGGGCAGCACGGTAGCATTGTGGATAGCACTATTGCTTCACAGCTCCATGGTCCCAGGTTCGATTCCGGCTTGGGTCACTGTCTGTGCGGAGTCTGCACCTCCTCCCCATGTCTGCGTGGGTTTCCTCCGGGTGCTCCGGTTTCCTCCCACAGTCCAAAGATGTGCAGGTTAGGTGAATTGGCCAATGATAAATTGCCCTTATTGTCCAAAGTTGCCCTTGGTGTTGGGTAGAGGTGTTGAGTTTGGGTAGGGTGCTCTTTCCAAGAGCCGGTGCAGACTCAAAGGGCCGAATGGCCTCCTTCTGCACTGTAAATTCAATGATAATCTATGATTAATCTAGGACAAAGGTTCGGCACAACATCGTGGGCCGAAGGGCCTGTTCTGTGCTGTATTTTCTATGTTCTATGTTCTCTCCCTTTAATGGATTTGTTGCTTTTCCTAGCACACGGCTTTTTCCCCTAGGTATGGTATTACAATTATGGACACGTGGGTTTTTAAACACAAAACACTGTTTATTCCATGAACTCAACTGAACATCCTAAATAAACATTGGATCTCTTAACACCCCTTACTTCAAAGATAACTCAGAAAATATTGCAACAGTAAATAATTCCTTAAAATGTTCCTTCAAACTTCCAAGAGACTTAACACCTTTAAACAAAATCACATCAGGTTAAAGGCTTCACTATTATGAGTTTATATCACTCAACTGGTCCAGAGATAGTCTTTCATGGCAGAGATCCAGCTCACTGCAAAACACAGACACACACCCAGCTCTTTTCAAACTGCCAAAACTGCAAAACTAAACTGCAAAATGGCTGACCTGAGCTCAGCCCACCCACTCTCTGACATCACTGTTTTCTTAAAGGTACATTGCTTAAACATCCATGTCTTAAAGGTATTCTCACATGACACCTCCCCCCAAGAAAAAAAAACCCATCAACATCAAGATGATTTCATTTTTCACTTTTGCACCGTCCACTAAGAAATGTACACAGTAAATATAACTGATCGTTTGTTTAAAAAAAAAAAAACACATGCAAACAGGTTTAATAATAGAGTCCATTTTTCTTTATTCTTCTTCCGCCAACCGAAATCCTTCTCGATTGACAATCTCTTTGAACAAAATCACTGCGCGATCCATCCATTCCTCTACTCCTCGGCATTCCCCTTTAGAATCAGATACTTTAGTTCAATCTGACCACATAGTCCCTTGCAATTCTCCAATACAGGAGCATTGGTGATCACAGCTTTCAGGCAGTCAAATGCCTGTTGAAAGTCCGCTATCCATTGCTGTTTCTTCAGCAATTCCATCAGTGGAGTAATCACGCCACAAAACGTGTTCGATCCAATCCACTCATGCTAAGAAATCGCATTATTTCCCTTTGTCTTGAGGTTAACGGGAACTCCGCAAGGAAAGTGATTCGCGCTTCTCCAAATTCACTTTCGGCTGGGTTCATCACCAAACCCGCCGCCTGAAGTCGATCGAAGACCTCCATACGATGTTTTAAATGTTCTTTCCATGTCTGGAAGTTGAAAATAAAAGCAGATTGTCCCACTTTCTCCATGCAATCCTTCAATGGTGGGACAGGAGAAGAGTCCGCTCTTGTAACTGCATTCACCTTTCTATAGTCCACACACAACCGTTGGGTACCATCTGGTTTAGGTACCATCACTATGGGTGAGCTCCATTGGCTGCAACCCACTTCAATTATGCTATTCTTCAGCATACACTCAATCTCTCTGTTAACCTGTGCCAATTTTAAAGGATTAAGTCTATATGGATGTTGTTCAATAGGAACAGCATTTCCCACATCTACGTCATGTATAGCCATTTTAGTACTTCCCAATTTATCTCTACAAACTTGCCCATGATTTATCAATAACTCTTTCAGGTCAGTTCGTTTTTCCTCTGGAATGTAACTTAACAATTCATCCCAATTTTTAAGAACATCCTCATTTTCCAATTTAATTTGAGGTATGTCAAATTAGCAGTCATCTGGATTTGGTTCGTCACTTTGAGTTAATAAAACCTCCTTTTTCTCTCCTTCCCTTTCAAAGTACCTTTTAAGCATATTCACATGACACACTCGGTGAGTCTTCCTTCTATCTGGTGTTTTTACCACACAATTCACCTCACTTAATTTCCTTTCAATCTGATACGGTCCACAAAACCTAGCTTTTAAAGGCTCCCCTACCACTGGTAACAACACTAAAACTTTATCTCCACTGGCAAAACTACAAACTTTGGATTTCTTGTCTGCTACCCGTTTCATCACATTTTGTGCAACTTTCAAATGTTGTCTAGCCAATTCACCTGCTCTATTTAATCGTTCCCTAAAATTTGACACATAATCCAATAGTGTAATTTCCGATTTCTCACCCACCAATTTTTCCTTAATCAATTTAAGTGGTCCTCTTACCTCATGACCAAAAATGAGTTCAAAAGGACTAAATTTGGTAGACTCATGAGGTGCATCCCTAATTGCAAACAATACGAATGGAATTCCTTTATCCCAATCCTCTGGATAATCTTGGCAATCCTCAGCATTGTCTTTAATGTCTGATGCCACCTTTCCAACGCTCCCTGCGATTCTGGATGGTACGCAGTTGATTTAAATTGTTTTAATCCTAAGCTATCCATAACTTCTTTGAATAACTTTGAAGTAACATTCGTTCTTTGATCCAATTGAATTTCTGTGGGTCATCCATATCGAGGAAAGAATTTAAGTAACTTCTCCACAATCCTTTTAGCTGGAATATTACGTACTGGAATGGCGTTGGGAAACCATGTAGACACATCCATTACAGTCAAAAGATATTGATTCCCACTTTTTGTTTTAGGAAGAGGTCCGACACAATCGATTAGGACCCTTGTAAAAGGTTCCTCAAATGCTGGAATGGGTATTAAGGGCACTGGTTTTATCACTGCTTGAGGTTTCCCTATCACTTGACATGTGTGACATGATTGACAAAATTTAACTACATCTTTATGTAGTCCAGGCCAATAAAACTGTTTCTGGATTTTAGCTTGAGTTTTCCTTATCGCCAAATGACCTCCCACTGGTACCTCGTGTGCAACTCGCAACACCTCCTTTCTATACCCTACCGGCAATACTACTTGATTAACTTCTGCCCACTTTTCATCCGCCTGCATATGTACAGGTCTCCATTTTCTCATCAAGACATCACTTTTATGGTAATAACACTCTGGTATACTCTCAGATTCCTCTTCCGTATATGCTCTCTGATTTATCCGTTTCATTTCTACATCTTTCTGTTGTAACTCCGCCAATTTTCCTGAACTAAAAATATCCGCCTCATCCTCCACCTGGTCTTGTTCTTTTTCAACCATCTGATCAAAAATCGTTTCTGATAATTGCACTTCAACTTCATCTTCACTCCTTGATTTCTCCTCTTATCTTAACCTGTGACTTTGTGACCTTGTTACTACACAATCCGGAAAAATTCCAGGATATTCGTCCTTCAACACTTCAGTTGACTGATTTTCCACTGGCTTATCAACCAAGTAGGCATCACTCCTGCCTGCGATCCAGCTATATCATTACCCAAGATAAACTGTATTCCTGGACAAGATAGTTTATCTACTACTCCTACTACTACTTCACCACTCTTCACTGGACTTTCCAACCTTACCTTATATAATGGAACGCTACTCCTCTCACCCTGAATTCCACAAATCACCACCTTTTCTGGCAACATTCTTCCCAAACTACATAATTCCTCATCTCTTACCATTAAAGATTGACTAGCCCCTGTATCTCTTAAAATTGTGACTTCTTTACCTGCTCCTCCTGATACACATGAGTAAACTTTACCCACACAAGTAAATTCTTTAAAGACGTCTGGCACCTTCTTAACAATTACTTCTTGAACAGGCTGTACAATCGTTTGCACCTCCTTCGCTTCCCTTGGGCTTTCCTTTACCACTCTAACAAACCCCACTGTCTTATCCTGTTTTACCACATCAGCCTTCCCAGTGTTTTTCTTCAACCACCAACACTGTGATTTTACATGGCCTAGTTTATTACAGTGAAAACATCTGAAACTTTTCATTTCTTTTCCACCCTCCTGGATTTATTTTTTAATCTGAGGTACACTCTCTTTATTATCTCCCATCAGATCACCTTTACCTTTACCACTTGAGTATTTCTCATGTCCCCAGTTTCTATCCCTCACCGGCTGAAACTGATGTCGGAAACCAATCTTTGATTGATGAACTAATTCATAATCATCTGCCATTTCCGCTGCTAATCTCGCAGTTTTAACCCTCTGTTCTTCCACATGAGTTCTCACTGCATCAGGAATTGAATTTTTAAACTCCTCCAAAAGTATAATTTTTCTGAGAGCTTCATACGTTTGGTCTATTTTCAAAGCCCTTATCCACCTATCAAAATTACTCTGTTTGAGCCTTTCAAACTCCATGTATGTTTGACCAAATTCTTTCCTCAAATTTGTAAACCTTTGTCTGTAAGCTTCAGGCACTAGCTCATATGCAATTAAGATGGATTTCTTCACCTCCTCATACGTTCCAGATACCTCCTCCGGTAGTGATGCAAACACTTCACTAGCTCTACCTACCAGCTTTGTTTGAATCAGTAATACCCACATGTCCTGTGGCCATTTCATTTGTTTAGCTACCTTCTCAAATGAAATGAAAAAGGCTTCCACTTCCTTCTCGTCAAACCTTGGCAATGCTTGGACATATTTAAATAGATCCCCACCAAGCCTTCGACTATGACACTCTTTCTCACTATCCTCATTATCATCCAACTGTACGTTTCCCTTTACGTCTGCCAATTTTAACTAATTGTCATGTTTCATGGCCATTTTCTGAAGTTCAAACCCCCTCTCTTTATCTTTTTCCCTGATCTGTATCTCCCTTTCTTTTTCTTTTTGTTCTGCTAGGGCTATTCTTTCTTTTCTCCTTTCTTCTCTCCTTTTCTTTTTCCTCTCTCTCTCTTTCTCTTTCTCTTTCCTCTCTCTCTCTTTCTCTTTCTTTTTCCTCTCTCTCTCTTTCTCTTTCTTTTTCCTCTCTCTCTCTTTCTCTTTCTTTTTCCTCTCTCTCACTCTCGTATGCCAGCCGCTTTAATTCTTTCTCATGTTCCATTTGTTTAATTTGCAACTGAATTTTTGCCATTTCCAATGAGTCAAACTCTATCTCAGGCAACTTTAAATGCTTAACCACCGCCATAATTACCTCACCTTTTCGCATTTTGTCAGGTAATGTTAACTGCAATGTTCTTGTCAAATCTAACAGTCTGCTTTTAGTCTCTGTCCGTAAAGTACCACGTGTAACATTCACCACCCCCAAAAACTTCTGAGCCTCTGAAAGAGCCATTGTCCACAACACTCTCCCCACTTAAACTAAAATACCACACCGGAAAAGCAACAATCCTTCACTGTCTTTAAGTTCACAAAAGCCAATCCAATAGAACATAGAACATAGAACATTACAGCGCAGTACAGGCCTTTCGGACCTCGATGTTGTGCCGACCTGTGAAACCACTCTAAAGCCCATCTACACTATTCCCTTATCGTCCATATGTCTATCTAATGACCATTTGAATGCCCTTAGTGTTGGCGAGTCCACTACTGTTGCAGGCAGGGCATTCTACGCCCTTACTACTCTCTGAGTAAAGAACCTACCTCTGTCATCTGTCCTATATCTATCTCCCCTCAATTTAAAGCTATGTCCCCTCGTGCTGGACATCACCATCCGAGGAAAAAGGCTCTCACTGTGCACCCTATCCAATCCTCTGATCATCTTGTATGCCCCAATTAAGTCACCTCTTAACCTTCTTCTCTCTAACGAAAACAGCCTCAAGTCCCTCAGCCTTTCCTCATAAGATCTTCCCTCCATAACAGGCAACATCCTGGTAAATCTCCTCTGCACCCTTTCCAATACTTCCACATCCTTCCTATAATGTAGCGACCAGAATTGCACGCAATACTCCAAATGCGGCCGCACCAGAGTTTTGTACAGCTGCAATATGACCTTGTGGCTCCGAAACTTAATCCCTCAACCAATAAAAGCTAACACACCGTACGCCGTCTTAACAACCCTCTCAACCTGGGTGGCAACTTTCAGGGATCTATGTACATGGACACCGAGATCTCTCTGCTCATCCACACTGCCAAGAATCTTACCATTAGTCCAGTACTCTGTCGTCCTGTTATTCCTTCCAAAATGAATCACCTCACACTTTGCTGCATTAAACTCCATTTGCCACCTCTCAGCCCAGCGCTGCAGCTTATCTATGTCCCTCTGTAACTTGTAACATCCTTCCGCACTGTCCACAACTCCACCGACTTTAGTGTCATCTGCAAATTTACTCACCCATCCTTCTACACCATCCTCCAGGTCATTTATAAAAATGAGAAACAGCAGTGGCCCCAAAACAGAACCTTGTGGTACACCACTAATAACTGGACTCCAGTCTGAACATTTCCCATCAACCACCACCCTTTGTCTTCTTCCAGCTAGCCAATTTCTGATCCAAACTGCTAAATCACCCTGAATCCCATGCCTCCGTATTTTCTGCAGTAGCCTACCATGGGGAACCTTATCGAACGCTTTACTGAAATCCATATACACCACATCAACTGCTTTACCCTCATCCACCTGTTTGGTCACCTTCTCAAAGAACTCAATAAGGTTTGTGAGGCATGACCTACCCTTCACAAAACCGTGTTGACTATCTCTAATCAAATTATTCCTTTCCAGATGATTATACATCCTCTCTCTTATAAACCTTTCCAAGATTTTGTCCACAACAGAAGTAAGGCTCACTGGTCTATAGTTACCGGGGTTGTCTCTACTCCCCTTTTTGAACAAAGCAACAACATTTGCTATCCTCCAGTCTTCTGGCACTATTCCTGTCGACAAAGATGACTTGAAGATCAAAGCCAAAGGCTCAGCAATCTCCTCCCTAGCTTCCCAGAGAATCCTAGGATAAATCCCATCCGGCCAAGGGGACTTATCTATTTTCACACGTTCCAGAATTGCTAACACCTCCTCCTTATGAACCTCAAGCCCTTCTAGTCGAGTAGCCTGAATTTCAGTATTCTCCTCGACAACATTGTCTTTTTCCTGTGTGAATACTGATGAAAAGTATTCATTTAGCACCTCTCCTAACTCCTCGGACTCCAAGCACAACTTCCCACTACTGTCCTTGACTGGCCCTACTCTTACCCAATCATTCGTTTATTCCTGACATATCTATAGACTTTTATCCCCCTCAAGCCCCCAATTGTTATGGGCGAGGCATTTCCAGAACCCCAAATTTTATCATGGAGTTCAACCAACCTCTCCCTTTAATGGATTTGTTGCTTTTCCTAGCATGCGGCTTGTTCCCTAGGAGTGGGATTACAATTATGGACACGTGGGTTTTTAAATACAAAAGACTGTTTATTCCATGAACTCAACTTAACATCTTAAATAAACATTGGATCTCTTAACACCCCTTACTCCAAAGATAACTCAGAAAATATTGCAACAGTAAATAATTCCTTAAAATGTTCCTTCAAACTTCCAAGAGACTTAACACCTTTCAACAAAATCACATCAGGTTAAAGGCTTTACTTTAAATCACCCAAATGATCCAGAGATAGTCTTTCATGGCAGAGATCCAGCTCACTGCAAAACACAGACACACACCCAGCTCTTTTCAAACTGCAAAACTAAACTGCAAAATGGCTGACCTGAGCTCAGCCCCACCCACTCTCTGGAATCACTGTTTTCTTAAAGGTACATTGCTTAAACATCCATGTCTTAACGGTACTCTCGCATGACAATAGAAACACATGGCCAGGGGCATTACAAACTCAAACTGCCACCATGGGACTATATCCAGGCTGGATACTCAGGAAGGGTACAGACCTAACCTGTGTTGTGCTATGCTTTCAGACCAGGAATCCAGGAACATATCCTTGTTCCCGATCCCCAACGTGGGGTCCACACGGAGCACTGGGAGCTCTATATTTAAACTCAACCCACAGTGATCACTTGAACTGTGAGAGGCGGACATAATCGGTGATGCCCTTGTAAACCTGGTCTGGAAATGATTTTGAACCATGGAACATGATGTGAAGCACTGCTCACAATGAAGGGAGACAATTCAGGAGGCAGTCTATTCTGAGAATTTGAGTTGAAGGTTTTGCCAGGACACTGCCATGAGATTGTTAATAGCATCGTGGAGTAGTGGTTAGCACAGCTGCCTTATAGCTCCAGGGTCCCAGGTTTAATTCCGACCTCAAGTGACTGCCTGTGGGGAGTCTTTACATTCACCCCGTGTCTGCGCGGGTTTCCTCCGGGTGCTCCGGTTTCCTCCCACAGTCCAAAGACGTGCAGGATCGGTGGATTGGCCATGCCAAATTGCCCAGAGTTCCCAAAAAGGTTAGGAGGGGTTATTGGGATAGGGTGCAAGTGTGGGTTTAAGTGGGTCGGTGCAGACTCGATGGGCCGAACGGCCTCCTTCTGCACTGTATGTTCTATTTATTGCGGTGTTGTTTACTGCAATGTGGTTCACTGAAGTGTTGTTTACTGCAGTGTTACTTACTGTGTTGTTGTTTACTGCAGTGCTGTTTAATGCAGTGTTGTTTAATGCAGCATTGTTTACTACAGTGTTATTTACTGCAGTGTTGTTTACTGCATTGTTGTTTAATGCAGTGTTGTTTATTGCAGTGTTATTTACTGTGTGTTGTTTACGGTGTTATTTATTGCAGTGTTGTTTACTGCAGTGTTGTTTATTGCCGTGTTGTTTATTGCCGTGTTGTTTACTGCAGTGTTGTTTATTGCCGTGTTGTTTACTGCAGTGTTGTTTATTGCAGTGTTGTTTATTGCAGTGTTGTTTATTGCAGTGTTGTTTATTGCCGTGTTGTTTACTGCAGTGTTGTTTATTGCAGTGTTGTTTATTGCAGTGTTGTTTATTGCAGTGTTGTTTATTGCAGTGTTGTTTATTGCCGTGTTGTTTACTGCAGTGTTGTTTATTGCCGTGTTGTTTATTGCAGTGTTGTTTACTGTGGTGTTGTTTACTGTGGTGTTGTTTACTGCAGTGTTGTTTAATGCAGTATTGTTTACTGCAGTGTTGTTTATTGCCGTGTTGTTTACTGCAGTGCTGTTTATTGCCGTGTTGTTTATTGCAGTGTTGTTTACTGTGGTGTTGTTTACTATGGTGTTATTTATTGCAGTGTTATTTACTGTGGTGTTGTTTACTGCAGTGCTGTTTACTGTGGTGTTATTTATTGCAGTGTTGTTTACTGTGGTGTTGTTTACTGCAGTGCTGTTTAATGCAGTGTTGTTTAATGCAGCATTGTTCACTACAGTGTTATTTACTGCAGTGTTGTTTAATGCAGTGTTGTTTATTGCAGTGTTGTTTATTGCAGTGTTGTTTATTGCAGTGTTGTTTAATGCCGTGTTGTTTATTGCCGTGTTGTTTACTGCAGTGTTGTTTATTGCAGTGTTGTTTACTGTGGTGTTGTTTACTGCAGTGTTGTTTAATGCAGTATTGTTTACTGCAGTGTTATTTACTGTGGTGTTGTTTACTGCAGTGTTGTTTACTGCAGTGTTGTTTATTGCCGTGTTGTTTATTGCCATGTTGTTTACTGCAGTGTTGTTTATTGCAGTGTTATTTACTGTGGTGTTGTTTACTGCAGTGTTGTTTATTGCAGTGTTGTTTACTGTGGTGTTGTTTACTGCAGTGTTGTTTATTGCAGTGTTGTTTACTGTGGTGTTGTTTACTGCAGTGTTGTTTAATGCAGTATTGTTTACTGCAGTGTTATTTACGGCAGTGTTGTTTACTGCATTGTTGTTCAATGCAGTGTTGTTTATTGCAGTGTTATTTACTGTGTGTTGTTTACTGTGGTGTTGTTTATTGCAGTGTTGTTTATTGCAGTGTTGTTTACTGCAGTGTTGTTTACTGTGGTGTTGTTTACTGCAGTGTTGTTTATTGCAGTGTTGTTTATTGCCGTGTTATTTACTGTGTGTTGTTTATTGCGGTGTTGTTTACTGCAGTGTTGTTTATTGCAGTGTTGTTTATTGCAGTGTTGTTTATTGCCGTGTTGTTTATTGCAGTGTTGTTTATTGCAGTGTTGTTTATTGCCGTGTTGTTTACTGCCGTGTTGTTTATTGCCATGTTGTTTATTGCAGTGTTGTTTATTGCCTTGTTGTTTATTGCAGTGTTGTTTACTGCAGTGTTGTTTATTGCCGTGTTGTTTATTGCCGTGTTGTTTACTGCAGTGTTGTTTACTGCAGTGGTGTTTACTGTGGTGTTGTTTATTGCAGTGCTGTTTATTGCAGTGTTGTTTATTGCCGTGTTGTTTACTGCCGTGTTGTTTATTGCCGTGTTGTTTATTGCAGTGTTGTTTATTGCCGTGTTGTTTATTGCAGTGTTGTTTATTGCAGTGTTGTTTGCTGTGGTGTTGTTTATTGCAGTGTTGTTTATTGCCGTGTTGTTTACTGCAGTGTTGTTCACTGCAGTGTTGTTTACTGCAGTGTTGTTTATTGCAGTGTTGTTTATTGCCGTGTTGTTTACAGCAGTGTTGTTTACTATGGTGTTATTTATTGCAGTGTTGTTTATTGCGGTGTTGTTTACTGCAGTGTTGTTTATTGCCATGTTGTTTATTGCCGTGTTGTTTACTGTGGTGTTTATTGCAGTGTTGTTTACTGCGGTGTTGTTTACTGCAGTGTTGTTTACTATGGTGTTATTTATTGTAGTGTTGTTTAATGCGGTGTTGTTTACTGCAGTGTTGTTTATTGCCATGTTGTTTATTGCCGTGTTGTTTACTGCAGTGTTGTTTATTGCAGTGTTGTTTACAGCAGTGTTGTTTACAGCAGTGTTGTTTACTGTGGTGTTGTTTATTGCCGTGTTGTTTACTGCAGTGTTGTTTACTGCCGTGTTGTTTACTGCAGTGTTGTTTATTGCCGTGTTGTTTACTGCAGTGTTGTTTACTGCCGTGTTGTTTATTGCCGTGTTGTTTACTGCCGTGTTGTTTACTGCAGTGTTGTTTACTGTGGTGTTGTTTATTGCAGTGTTGTTTACTGCAGTGTTGTTTATTGCAGTGTTGTTTATTGCCATGTTGTTTACTGCAGTGTTGTTTATTGCAGTGTTATTTACTGTGGTGTTGTTTACTGCAGTGTTGTTTATTGCAGTGTTGTTTACTGTGGTGTTGTTTACTGCAGTGTTGTTTATTGCAGTGTTGTTTACTGTGGTGTTGTTTACTGCAGTGTTGTTTAATGCAGTATTGTTTACTGCAGTGTTATTTACGGCAGTGTTGTTTACTGCATTGTTGTTCAATGCAGTGTTGTTTATTGCAGTGTTATTTACTGTGTGTTGTTTACTGTGGTGTTGTTTATTGCAGTGTTGTTTATTGCAGTGTTGTTTACTGCAGTGTTGTTTACTGTGGTGTTGTTTACTGCAGTGTTGTTTATTGCAGTGTTGTTTATTGCCGTGTTATTTACTGTGTGTTGTTTATTGCGGTGTTGTTTACTGCAGTGTTGTTTATTGCAGTGTTGTTTATTGCAGTGTTGTTTATTGCCGTGTTGTTTATTGCAGTGTTGTTTATTGCAGTGTTGTTTATTGCCGTGTTGTTTACTGCCGTGTTGTTTATTGCCATGTTGTTTATTGCAGTGTTGTTTATTGCCTTGTTGTTTATTGCAGTGTTGTTTACTGCAGTGTTGTTTATTGCCGTGTTGTTTATTGCCGTGTTGTTTACTGCAGTGTTGTTTACTGCAGTGGTGTTTACTGTGGTGTTGTTTATTGCAGTGCTGTTTATTGCAGTGTTGTTTATTGCCGTGTTGTTTACTGCCGTGTTGTTTATTGCCGTGTTGTTTATTGCAGTGTTGTTTATTGCCGTGTTGTTTATTGCAGTGTTGTTTATTGCAGTGTTGTTTGCTGTGGTGTTGTTTATTGCAGTGTTGTTTATTGCCGTGTTGTTTACTGCAGTGTTGTTTACTGCAGTGTTGTTTACTGCAGTGTTGTTTATTGCAGTGTTGTTTATTGCCGTGTTGTTTACAGCAGTGTTGTTTACTATGGTGTTATTTATTGCAGTGTTGTTTATTGCGGTGTTGTTTACTGCAGTGTTGTTTATTGCCATGTTGTTTATTGCCGTGTTGTTTACTGTGGTGTTTATTGCAGTGTTGTTTACTGCGGTGTTGTTTACTGCAGTGTTGTTTACTATGGTGTTATTTATTGTAGTGTTGTTTAATGCGGTGTTGTTTACTGCAGTGTTGTTTATTGCCATGTTGTTTATTGCCGTGTTGTTTACTGCAGTGTTGTTTATTGCAGTGTTGTTTACAGCAGTGTTGTTTACAGCAGTGTTGTTTACTGTGGTGTTGTTTATTGCCGTGTTGTTTACTGCAGTGTTGTTTACTGCCGTGTTGTTTACTGCAGTGTTGTTTATTGCCGTGTTGTTTACTGCAGTGTTGTTTACTGCCGTGTTGTTTATTGCCGTGTTGTTTACTGCCGTGTTGTTTACTGCAGTGTTGTTTACTGTGGTGTTGTTTATTGCAGTGTTGTTTACTGTGGTGTTGTTTATTGCAGTGTTGTTTATTGCCGTGTTGTTTATTGCCGTGTTGTTTACTGCAGTGTTGTTTATTGCAGTGTTGTTTATTGCAGTGTTGTTTACTGCAGTGTTGTTTATTGCCATGTTGTTTATTGCAGTGTTGTTTACTGTGGTGTTGTTTATTGCAGTGTTGTTTACTGCAGTGTTGTTTATTGCAGTGTTGTTTATTGCAGTGTTGTTTACTGCAGTGTTGTTTATTGCCATGTTGTTTATTGCAGTGTTGTTTATTGCAGTGTTGTTTACTGCAGTGTTGTTTATTGCAGTGTTGTTTATTGCAGTGTTGTTTAATGCAGTGTTGTTTATTGCCATGTTGTTTATTGCAGTGTTGTTTATTGCCGTGTTGTTTATTGCAGTGTTGTTTACTGTGGTGTTGTTTATTGCAGTGTTGTTTATTGCCGTGTTGTTTACTGCCGTGTTGTTTATTGCAGTGTTGTTTATTGCAGTGTTGTTTAGTGCCGTGTTGTTTACTGCCGTGTTGTTTATTGCCGTGTTGTTTATCGCAGTGTTGTTTATTGCCGTGTTGTTTATTGCAGTGTTGTTTACTGCAGTGTTGTTTATTGCCGTGTTGTTTATTGCCGTGTTGTTTACTGCAGTGTTGTTTACTGCAGTGGTGTTTACTGTGGTGTTGTTTATTGCAGTGCTGTTTATTGCAGTGTTGTTTATTGCCGTGTTGTTTACTGCCGTGTTGTTTATTGCCGTGTTGTTTATTGCAGTGTTGTTTATTGCCGTGTTGTTTATTGCAGTGTTGTTTATTGCAGTGTTGTTTGCTGTGGTGTTGTTTATTGCAGTGTTGTTTATTGACGTGTTGTTTACTGCAGTGTTGTTTACTGCAGTGTTGTTTACTGCAGTGTTGTTTATTGCAGTGTTGTTTATTGCCGTGTTGTTTACAGCAGTGTTGTTTACTATGGTGTTATTTATTGCAGTGTTGTTTATTGCGGTGTTGTTTACTGCAGTGTTGTTTATTGCCATGTTGTTTATTGCCGTGTTGTTTACTGTGGTGTTTATTGCAGTGTTGTTTACTGCGGTGTTGTTTACTGCAGTGTTGTTTACTATGGTGTTATTTATTGCAGTGTTGTTTATTGCGGTGTTGTTTACTGCAGTGTTGTTTATTGCCATGTTGTTTACTGCCGTGTTGTTTACTGCAGTGTTGTTTATTGCAGTGTTGTTTACAGCAGTGTTGTTTACTGCAGTGTTGTTTACTATGGTGTTGTTTATTGCCGTGTTGTTTACTGCAGTGTTGTTTACTGCCGTGTTGTTTACTGCAGTGTTGTTTATTGCCGTGTTGTTTACTGCAGTGTTGTTTACTGCCGTGTTGTTTATTGCCGTGTTGTTTACGGCCGTGTTGTTTACTGCAGTGTTGTTTACTGTGGTGTTGTTTATTGCAGTGTTGTTTACTGCAGTGTTGTTTATTGCAGTGTTGTTTATTGCCGTGTTGTTTATTGCCGTGTTGTTTACTGCAGTGTTGTTTATTGCAGTGTTGTTTATTGCAGTGTTGTTTACTGCAGTGTTGTTTATTGCCATGTTATTTATTGCAGTGTTGTTTACTGTGGTGTTGTTTATTGCAGTGTTGTTTACTGCAGTGTTGTTTATTGCCGTGTTGTTTATTGCAGTGTTGTTTATTGCAGTGTTGTTTACTGCAGTGTTGTTTATTGCCATGTTGTTTATTGCAGTGTTGTTTATTGCAGTGTTGTTTACTGCAGTGTTGTTTATTGCAGTGTTGTTTATTGCAGTGTTGTTTACTGCAGTGTTGTTTATTGCCATGTTGTTTATTGCAGTGTTGTTTATTGCCGTGTTGTTTATTGCAGTGTTGTTTACTGTGGTGTTGTTTATTGCAGTGTTGTTTACTGCAGTGTTGTTTATTGCCGTGTTGTTTATTGCAGTGTTGTTTACTGCAGTGTTGTTTATTGCCGTGTTGTTTATTGCCGTGTTGTTTACTGTGGTGTTGTTTATTGCAGTGTTGTTTATAGCAGTGTTGTTTATTGCAGTGTTGTTTATTGCAGTGTTGTTTACTGCAGTGTTGTTTATTGCAGTGTTGTTTACTGCAGTGTTGTTCATTGCAGTGTTGTTTATTGCCGTGTTGTTTATTGCCGTGTTGTTTACTGCAGTGTTGTTTACTGCCGTGTTGTTTATTGCAGTGTTGTTTATTGCAGTGTTGTTTATTGCCATGTTGTTTATTGCAGTGTTGTTTACTGTGGTGTTGTTTACTGCAGTGTTGTTTATTGCCGTGTTGTTTATTGCCGTGTTGTTTATTGCAGTGTTGTTTATTGCAGTGTTGTTTATTGCCGTGTTGTTTATTGCCGTGTTGTTTATTGCAGTGTTGTTTATTGCCGTGTTGTTTATTGCCGTGTTGTTTATTGCCGTGTTGTTTACTGCAGTGTTGTTTACTGCAGTGTTGTTTACTGTGGTGTTGTTTATTGCAGTGTTGTTTACTGCAGTGTTGTTTACTATGGTGTTATTTATTGCAGTGTTGTTTGCTGCGGCGTTGTTTACTGCAGTGTTGTTTACTATGGTGTTATTTATTGCAGTGTTGTTTATTGCAGTGTTGTTTATTGCCATGTTGTTTATTGCAGTGTTGTTTATTGCACTGTTGTTTATTGCCGTGTTGTTTATTGCAGTGTTGTTTACTGTGGTGTTGTTTATTGCAGTGTTGTTTACTGCAGTGTTGTTTATTGCCGTGTTGTTTATTGCAGTGTTGTTTACTGCAGTGTTGTTTACTGCAGTGTTGTTTATTGCAGTGTTGTTTACAGCAGTGTTGTTTACTGCAGTGTTGTTTACTGTGGTGTTGTTTATTGCCGTGTTGTTTACTGCAGTGTTGTTTACTGCCGTGTTGTTTACTGCAGTGTTGTTTATTGCCGTGTTGTTTACTGCAGTGTTGTTTACTGCCGTGTTGTTTATTGCCGTGTTGTTTACTGCCGTGTTGTTTACTGCAGTGTTGTTTACTGTGGTGTTGTTTATTGCAGTGTTGTTTACTGCAGTGTTGTTTATTGCAGTGTTGTTTATTGCCGTGTTGTTTATTGCCGTGTTGTTTACTGCAGTGTTGTTTATTGCAGTGTTGTTTATTGCAGTGTTGTTTACTGCAGTGTTGTTTATTGCCATGTTATTTATTGCAGTGTTGTTTACTGTGGTGTTGTTTATTGCAGTGTTGTTTACTGCAGTGTTGTTTATTGCCGTGTTGTTTATTGCAGTGTTGTTTATTGCAGTGTTGTTTACTGCAGTGTTGTTTATTGCCATGTTGTTTATTGCAGTGTTGTTTATTGCAGTGTTGTTTACTGCAGTGTTGTTTATTGCAGTGTTGTTTATTGCAGTGTTGTTTACTGCAGTGTTGTTTATTGCCATGTTGTTTATTGCAGTGTTGTTTATTGCCGTGTTGTTTATTGCAGTGTTGTTTACTGTGGTGTTGTTTATTGCAGTGTTGTTTACTGCAGTGTTGTTTATTGCCGTGTTGTTTATTGCAGTGTTGTTTACTGCAGTGTTGTTTATTGCCGTGTTGTTTATTGCCGTGTTGTTTACTGTGGTGTTGTTTATTGCAGTGTTGTTTATAGCAGTGTTGTTTATTGCAGTGTTGTTTATTGCAGTGTTGTTTACTGCAGTGTTGTTTATTGCAGTGTTGTTTACTGCAGTGTTGTTCATTGCAGTGTTGTTTATTGCCGTGTTGTTTATTGCCGTGTTGTTTACTGCAGTGTTGTTTACTGCCGTGTTGTTTATTGCAGTGTTGTTTATTGCAGTGTTGTTTATTGCCATGTTGTTTATTGCAGTGTTGTTTACTGTGGTGTTGTTTACTGCAGTGTTGTTTATTGCCGTGTTGTTTATTGCCGTGTTGTTTATTGCAATGTTGTTTATTGCAGTGTTGTTTATTGCCGTGTTGTTTATTGCCGTGTTGTTTATTGCAGTGTTGTTTATTGCCGTGTTGTTTATTGCCGTGTTGTTTATTGCCGTGTTGTTTACTGCAGTGTTGTTTACTGCAGTGTTGTTTACTGTGGTGTTGTTTATTGCAGTGTTGTTTACTGCAGTGTTGTTTACTATGGTGTTATTTATTGCAGTGTTGTTTGCTGCGGCGTTGTTTACTGCAGTGTTGTTTACTATGGTGTTATTTATTGCAGTGTTGTTTATTGCAGTGTTGTTTATTGCCATGTTGTTTATTGCAGTGTTGTTTATTGCACTGTTGTTTATTGCCGTGTTGTTTATTGCAGTGTTGTTTACTGTGGTGTTGTTTATTGCAGTGTTGTTTACTGCAGTGTTGTTTATTGCAGTGTTGTTTACTGTGGTGTTGTTTATTGCAGTGTTGTTTACTGCAGTGTTGTTTATTGCCGTGTTGTTTATTGCAGTGTTGTTTACTGCAGTGTTGTTTATTGCAGTGTTGTTTATTGCAGTGTTGTTTACTGCAGTGTTGTTTATTGCAGTGTTGTTTATTGCCGTGTTGTTTATTGCCGTGTTGTTTACTGTGGTGTTGTTTATTGCAGTGTTGTTTATTGCAGTGTTGTTTATTGCAGTGTTGTTTATTGCAGTGTTGTTTACTGCAGTGTTGTTTATTGCAGTGTTGTTTACTGCAGTGTTGTTCATTGCAGTGTTGTTTATTGCCGTGTTGTTTATTGCCTTGTTGTTTACTGCAGTGTTGTTTACTGCCGTGTTGTTTATTGCAGTGTTGTTTATTGCAGTGTTGTTTATTGCCATGTTGTTTATTGCAGTGTTGTTTACTGTGGTGTTGTTTACTGCAGTGTTGTTTATTGCCTTGTTGTTTATTGCCGTGTTGTTTACTGCAGTGTTGTTTACTGCCGTGTTGTTTATTGCAGTGTTGATTATTGCAGTGTTGTTTATTGCCGTGTTGTTTACTGCCGTGTTGTTTACTGCCGTGTTGTTTATTGCAGTGTTGTTGATTGCCGTGTTGTATATTGCAGTGTTATTTACTGTGGTGTTGTTTACTGCAGTGTTGTTTATTGCCGTGTTGTTTATTGCCGTGTTGTTTATTGCAGTGTTGTTTATTGACGTGTTGTTTACTGCCGTGTTGTTTATTGCAGTGTTGTTGATTGCCGTGTTGTTTATTGCAGTGTTGTTTACTGTGGTGTTGTTTACTGCAGTGTTGTTTATTGCCGTGTTGTTTATTGCCGTGTTGTTTATTGCAGTGTTGTTTATTGACGTGTTGTTTATTGCAGTGTTGTTTATTTCAGTGTTGTTTACTGTGGTGTTGTTTATTGCCGTGTTGTTTATTGCAGTGTTGTTTATTGCAGTGTTGTTTATTGCAGTGTTGTTTATTGCAGTGTTGTTTACTGCAGTGTTGTTTATTGCCGTGTTGTTTATTGCAGTGTTGTTTATTGCCGTGTTGTTTACTGCCGTGTTGTTTACTGCCGTGTTGTTTATTGCCGTGTTGTTTACTGCAGTGTTGTTTACTGCAGTGTTGTTTACTGCAGTGTTGTTTACTGTGGTGTTGTTTATTGCAGTGTTGTTTACTGCAGTGTTGTTTACTATGGTGTTATTTATTGCAGTGTTGTTTACTGCGGTGTTGTTTACTGCTGTGTTGTTTACTATGGTGTTATTTATTGCAGTGTTGTTTACTGCAGTGTTGTTTATTGCCGTGTTGTTTATTGCAGTGTTGTTTACTGCATTGTTGTTTATTGCCGTGTTGTTTATTGCCGTGTTGTTTACTGTGGTGTTGTTTATTGCAGTCTTGTTTATTGCAGTGTTGTTTATTGCAGTGTTGTTTACTGCAGTGTTGTTTATTGCAGTGTTGTTTACTGCAGTGTTGTTCATTGCAGTGTTGTTTATTGCCGTGTTGTTTATTGCCGTGTTGTTTACTGCAGTGTTGTTTACTGCCGTGTTGTTTATTGCAGTGTTGTTTATTGCAGTGTTGTTTATTGCCATGTTGTTTTTTGCAGTGTTGTTTACTG
Source organism: Scyliorhinus torazame (assembly GCF_047496885.1). Classification (NCBI taxonomy): domain Eukaryota; kingdom Metazoa; phylum Chordata; class Chondrichthyes; order Carcharhiniformes; family Scyliorhinidae; genus Scyliorhinus; species Scyliorhinus torazame. The sequence continues at coordinate 32,561,013 of NC_092731.1, forward strand.
TGGTGTTGTTTACTGCAGTGTTGTTTATTGCCGTGTTGTTTATTGCCGTGTTGTTTATTGCCGTGTTGTTTATTGCAGTGTTGTTTATTGCCGTGTTGTTTATTGCCGTGTTGTTTATTGCAGTGTTGTTTATTGCCGTGTTGTTTATTGCCGTGTTGTTTATTGCCGTGTTGTTTACTGCAGTGTTGTTTACTGCAGTGTTGTTTACTGTGGTGTTGTTTATTGCAGTGTTGTTTACTGCAGTGTTGTTTACTATGGTGTTATTCATTGCAGTGTTGTTTACTGCGGTGTTGTTTACTGCAGTGTTGTTTATTATGGTGTTATTTATTGCAGTGTTGTTTATTGCAGTGTTGTTTATTGCCATGTTGTTTATTGCAGTGTTGTTTATTGCAGTGTTGTTTATTGCCGTGTTGTTTATTGCAGTGTTGTTTACTGCAGTGTTGTTTATTGCCGTGTTGTTTATTGCAGTGTTGTTTACTGCAGTGTTGTTTATTGCAGTGTTGTTTACTGTGGTGTTGTTTATTGCAGTGTTGTTTACTGCAGTGTTGTTTATTGCCGTGTTGTTTACTGTGGTGTTGTTTATTGCAGTGTTGTTTACTGCAGTGTTGTTTATTGCCGTGTTGTTTATTGCAGTGTTGTTTACTGCAGTGTTGTTTATTGCAGTGTTGTTTATTGCAGTGTTGTTTACTGCAGTGTTGTTTATTGCAGTGTTGTTTATTGCCGTGTTGTTTATTGCCGTGTTGTTTACTGTGGTGTTGTTTATTGCAGTGTTGTTTATTGCAGTGTTGTTTATTGCAGTGTTGTTTATTGCAGTGTTGTTTACTGCAGTGTTGTTTATTGCAGTGTTGTTTATTGCCGTGTTGTTTATTGCCGTGTTGTTTACTGCAGTGTTGTTTACTGCCGTGTTGTTTATTGCAGTGTTGTTTATTGCAGTGTTGTTTATTGCCATGTTGTTTATTGCAGTGTTGTTTACTGTGGTGTTGTTTACTGCAGTGTTGTTTATTGCCTTGTTGTTTATTGCCGTGTTGTTTACTGCAGTGTTGTTTACTGCCGTGTTGTTTATTGCAGTGTTGATTATTGCAGTGTTGTTTATTGCCGTGTTGTTTACTGCCGTGTTGTTTACTGCCGTGTTGTTTATTGCAGTGTTGTTGATTGCCGTGTTGTTTATTGCAGTGTTGTTTACTGTGGTGTTGTTTACTGCAGTGTTGTTTATTGCCGTGTTGTTTATTGCCGTGTTGTTTATTGCAGTGTTGTTTATTGACGTGTTGTTTATTGCAGTGTTGTTTATTTCAGTGTTGTTTACTGTGGTGTTGTTTATTGCAGTGTTGTTTATTGCCGTGTTGTTTATTGCAGTGTTGTTTATTGCAGTGTTGTTTATTGCAGTGTTGTTTACTGCAGTGTTGTTTATTGCCGTGTTGTTTATTGCAGTGTTGTTTATTGCCGTGTTGTTTACTGCCGTGTTGTTTACTGCCGTGTTGTTTATTGCCGTGTTGTTTACTGCAGTGTTGTTTACTGCAGTGTTGTTTACTGTGGTGTTGTTTATTGCAGTGTTGTTTACTGCAGTGTTGTTTACTATGGTGTTATTTATTGCAGTGTTGTTTACTGCGGTGTTGTTTACTGCAGTGTTGTTTACTATGGTGTTATTTATTGCAGTGTTGTTTACTGCAGTGTTGTTTATTGCCGTGTTGTTTATTGCAGTGTTGTTTACTGCAGTGTTGTTTATTGCCGTGTTGTTTATTGCCGTGTTGTTTACTGTGGTGTTGTTTATTGCAGTGTTGTTTATTGCAGTGTTGTTTATTGCAGTGTTGTTTACTGCAGTGTTGTTTATTGCAGTGTTGTTTACTGCAGTGTTGTTCATTGCAGTGTTGTTTATTGCCGTGTTGTTTATTGCCGTGTTGTTTACTGCAGTGTTGTTTACTGCCGTGTTGTTTATTGCAGTGTTGTTTATTGCAGTGTTGTTTATTGCCATGTTGTTTATTGCAGTGTTGTTTACTGTGGTGTTGTTTACTGCAGTGTTGTTTATTGCCGTGTTGTTTATTGCCGTGTTGTTTATTGCAGTGTTGTTTATTGCCGTGTTGTTTATTGCAGTGTTGTTTATTGCCGTGTTGTTTATTGCCGTGTTGTTTATTGCAGTGTTGTTTATTGCCGTGTTGTTTATTGCCGTGTTGTTTATTGCCGTGTTGTTTACTGCAGTGTTGTTTACTGCAGTGTTGTTTACTGTGGTGTTGTTTATTGCAGTGTTGTTTACTGCAGTGTTGTTTACTATGGTGTTATTCATTGCAGTGTTGTTTACTGCGGTGTTGTTTACTGCAGTGTTGTTTATTATGGTGTTATTTATTGCAGTGTTGTTTATTGCAGTGTTGTTTGTTGCCATGTTGTTTATTGCAGTGTTGTTTATTGCAGTGTTGTTTATTGCCGTGTTGTTTATTGCAGTGTTGTTTATTGCAGTGTTGTTTACTGCAGTGTTGTTTATTGCCGTGTTGTTTATTGCAGTGTTGTTTACTGCAGTGTTGTTTATTGCAGTGTTGTTTACTGTGGTGTTGTTTATTGCAGTGTTGTTTACTGCAGTGTTGTTTATTGCCGTGTTGTTTATTGCAGTGTTGTTTACTGCAGTGTTGTTTATTGCAGTGTTGTTTATTGCAGTGTTGTTTACTGCATTGTTGTTTATTGCAGTGTTGTTTCTTGCCGTGTTGTTTACTGTGGTGTTGTTTATTGCAGTGTTGTTTATTGCAGTGTTGTTTATTGCAGTGTTGTTTATTGCAGTGTTGTTTACTGCAGTGTTGTTTATTGCCGTGTTGTTTACTGCAGTGTTGTTTACTGCCGTGTTGTTTATTGCAGTGTTGTTTATTGCAGTGTTGTTTATTGCCATGTTGTTTATTGCAGTGTTGTTTACTGTGGTGTTGTTTACTGCAGTGTTGTTTATTGCCGTGTTGTTTATTGCCGTGTTGTTTACTGCAGTGTTGTTTACTGCCGTGTTGTTTATTGCAGTGTTGTTGATTGCCGTGTTGTTTATTGCCGTGTTGTTTACTGCCGTGTTGTTTACTGCCGTGTTGTTTATTGCCGTGTTGTTTATTGCCGTGTTGTTTATTGCCGTGTTGTTTACTGCAGTGTTGTTTATTGCAGTGTTGTTTACTGTGGTGTTGTTTATTGCCGTGTTGTTTATTGCAGTGTTGTTTATTGCCGTGTTGTTTATTGCCGTGTTGTTTATTGCAGTGTTGTTTATTGCAGTGTTGTTTACTGTGGTGTTGTTTATTGCCGTGTTGTTTATTGCAGTGTTGTTTATTGCCGTGTTGTTTATTGCAGTGTTGTTTATTGCCGTGTTGTTTACTGCCGTGTTGTTTACTGCCGTGTTGTTTATTGCCGTGTTGTTTACTGCAGTGTTGTTTACTGCAGTGTTGTTTACTGTGGTGTTGTTTATTGCAGTGTTGTTTACTGCAGCGTTGTTTACTATGGTGTTATTTATTGCAGTGTTGTTTACTGCGGTGTTGTTTACTGCAGTGTTGTTTACTATGGTGTTATTTATTGCAGTGTTGTTTACTGCAGTGTTGTTTATTGCCGTGTTGTTTACTGCAGTGTTGTTTATTGCAGTGTTGTTTACAGCAGTGTTGTTTACTGCAGTGTTGTTTATTGCAGTGTTGTTTATTGCAGTGTTGTTTACTGCAGTGTTGTTTATTGCAGTGTTGTTTATTGCAGTGTTGTTTACTGCAGTGTTTTTTACTGTGGTGTTGTTTACTGCAGTGTTGTTTATTGCCGTGTTGTTTACTGCAGTGTTGTTTATTGCCGTGTTGTTTACTGCCGTGTTGTTTACTGCAGTGTTGTTTACTGTGGTGTTTTTTACTGCAGTGTTGTTTATTGCAGTGTTGTTTATTGCAGTGTTGTTTACTTCAGTGTTGTTTATTGCCATGTTGCTTATTGCAGTGTTGTTTATTGCCGTGTTGTTTATTGCAGTGTTGTTTACTGTGGTGTTGTTTATTGCAGTGTTGTTTACTGCAGTGTTGTTTATTGCCGTGTTGTTTATTGCCGTGTTGTTTACTGTGGTGTTGTTTACTGCAGTGTTGTTTACTGCAGTGTTGTTTATTGCAGTGTTGTTTACTGCCGTGTTGTTTATTGCGGTGTTGTTTACTGCGGTGTTGTTTACTGCAGTGTTGGTTATTGCAGTGTTGTTTACTGCCGTGTTGTTTACTGCAGTGTTGTTTATTGCAGTGTTGTTTATTGCCGTGTTGTTTATTGCAGTGTTGTTTACTGCAGTGTTGTTTACTGCAGTGTTGTTTATTGCAGTGTTGTTTATTGCCGTGTTGTTTACTGCAGTGTTGTTTACTGCAGTGTTGTTTATTGCAGTGTTGTTTATTGCCGTGTTGTTTATTGCCGTGTTGTTTATTGCCATGTTGTTTACTGCCGTGTTGTTTACTGCCGTGTTATTTACTGCCGTGTTGTTTATTGCTGTGTTGTTTATTGCAGTGTTGTTTACTGCAGTGTTGTTTACTGCAGTGTTGTTTATTGCGGTGTTGTTTATTGCCGTGTTGTTTATTGCCGTGTTGTTTACTGCCGTGTTGTTTACTGCCGTGTTGTTTACTGCCGTATTGTTTATTGCTGTGTTGTTTACTGCAGTGTTGTTTACTGCAGTGTTGTTTACTGCTGTATTTACTCAGAGCTTCTTCTAATTTACTAACTCCTGCTGAGAATTAGCCACTTCCTGATGACAATGATGTGCGGCCTTTATTGACACAATGCTGAGTTTTGGCGATGCGAGCACGATCCTAACCCTTAGCTAGTTGCCTCTTACTGTGACAATATCAGTTTTACAGCCCATTTAAAGATGGTTGCTGGTAACAGGGGCTGCCGGATATTAACCAGATTTGTTTAACCCATCAACATCAAGGATCACTGGTCCAATGAGATGACCCTTGTCAAATTGGTTGACTTCAATCTAGTTGGGAATGGGGCCTGATGTCGGTTCTTTTGTGTCTCTTGGAGTGAAAAGGTTCTGCGTTTGATCCCTATTCCAGAGACTCGAGCACAGAATCCAGGTGGACTCACTTCCAATTCAAATTGAAAGGATCAATGTGGGTTGTTGGTTTTGCCGCCCAGCACAGTGAAAGGTTCAGGGTCATCAAACTCTCCCGGTGTGAGCACCGCTTGGGGTTCCAGAAGAGTCAACAAACTCCTTCAACTCTCCCAACGCCAATCAGCAAACAGACTTGCACTTTTTTCCACTGAACACATTCTTGTGGCAAAGGTTTTAACTGAACTCACGTCAATCTTGTGTTTTGCGGAACCGCCTTCATTCCACAGAAATTTTAACTCCATCATCGGGAGCTGATTGCCTGCTCAGATCATCGAGCAGAAAAAAAACAGCCAGAAAAATGGATTGCAGCCTTTTCCCAACTGATTTGTCAAATGTTATTCCATAAACTTCCCCTCTCCATGATTATGAGTTAAAGGGGCTTAAGTTTATGAGGTGTGTGGGGCCTAATTTAACAACCCAGGAGGCTTTCGGAGACAACAATGACGTATCAAAGAGCCTGACGTGAAGGCCTCAACGTCTTGCAAATAGTCTGCAACCTCAGACATATAACTTTTTTACACGTTCTGTGCAGGCTAAAGATTTTTCATTACTTTTCTTTGATTCGAAGCCGGCCAATGAGGTTAAGCGTTGCTGTTATGTTAATGTGGATTACTCACATGTGGCCTCGTTGGTCCTCCTGCTGTACGATTTCTTCACTCGGTAACGCACCACCAGCTCCCCTCTCTCGATCATGGGCTCGAAGGCTTCACTGTGGAGCACAATCAAACAGTGAGAGTAAGTATTGTACCCAGCACCTCATCAAACCAAAACGTTCCCCGGTTGCCAATTTCCCTTGTTTGAGCGAGCGTTTCCAGTACTCAAAGCTTGATCTCCCAGACAGTACACCATTCAAACACCTGGGAAAGAATCAAAGAGGGATTTTAAAAATTGTATTCTCTTTTATTTTCGTTGTACATTTTTGTTTATTAGGCAGAACCCCTGCAGCGCAGACGGAGGCCATTTAGCCCAATAAGACTGCACTGACCCACTGAAAAAGTCCCCTACCCAGGTCCACTCCCTCCCACCCCACCCTCCCCGGCTTGTCCCCACGTCCCCATCTAACCTGCACATCATGGAACACTAAGCGGTAATTTATCACGGCCAATCCACCTAACCTGCACATATTTAGCCTGTGGTAGGAAGCCGGAGCACCCGGAGGAGACCAACGCAGACACGGGGAGAAAGTGCAAACTCTGCACAGACAGTGACCCAGCGAGGAATCGAACCTGGGACCCTGGCGCTGTAAGACAGCAGTGTTAGCCCGGGTCCCTGGCACTGTGAGACAGCACTGATCAGCCGGGTCCCTGGTGCTGTGAGACAGCACAGTTCTGCCGGGTCCCTGGCGCTGTGAGGCAGCAGTGTTAACCCGAGTCCCTGGCGCTATGAGACGGCAGTGTTAACCCGGGTCCCTGGCACTGTGAGACAGCAGTGCTAACCCGAGGCCCTGGCTCTGTGAGGCAGCAGTGTTAACCCGGGTCCATGGCGCTGTGAGGCAACAGTGTTAACCCGGGTCCCTTGCACTGTGAGACAGCAGTGCTAACCCGGGTCCCTGGCACTGTGAGACAGCAGTGTTAACCCGGGTCCCTGGCACTGTGAGACAGCAGTGTTAACTCGGGTCCCTGGCACTGTGAGACAGCAGTGTTAACCCGGGTCCCTGGCGCTGTGAGACAGCAGTGTTAACCCGGTTCCCTCGCGCTGTGAGACAGCAGTGTTAACCCGGTCCCTGGCACTGTGAGACAGCAGTGTTAACCCGGTTCCCTGGCACAGTGAGGCAGCAGTGCTAATCCGGGCCCCTGGCACTGTGAGACAGCAGTGTTAACCCGGGACCCTGGCACAGTGAGGCAGCAGTGCTAATCCGGGCCCCTGGCACTGTGAGGCAGCATTGTTAACCCGGGACCCTGGCAGTGTGAGGCAGCAGTGCTAATCCGGGTCCCTGGCACTGTGAGACAGCAGTGTTAACCCTGGTCCCTGGCACTGTGAGACAGCAGTGTTAACCCGGGTCCCTGGCACTGTGAGACAGCAGTGTTAACCCGGGTCCCTGGCGCTGTGAGACAGCAGTGTTAACCCGGGTCCCTCGCGCTGTGAGACAGCAGTGTTAACCCGGGTCCGTGGCACTGTGAGACAGCAGTGTTAACCCGGTTCCCTGGCACAGTGAGGCAGCAGTGCAAATCCGGGTCCCTGGCACTGTGAGACAGCAGTGTTAACCCGGGTCCCTGGCACTGTGAGACAGCATTGTTAACCCGGGACCCTGGCACTGTGAGACAGCAGTGTTAACCCGGGTCCCTGGCACTGTGAGACAGCATTGTTAACCCGGGACACTGGCACTGTGAGGCAGCAGTGTTAACCTGTGTCCCTGGCACAGTGAGACAGCAGTGTTCACCCGGGTCCCTGGTGCTGTGAGACAGCAGTGTTAACCCGGGTCCCTGGCGCTGTGAGACAGCAGTGTTAACCCGGGTCCCTGGCACTGTGATGCAGCAGTGTTAACCCGGGTCCCTGGCACTGTGAGACAGCAGTGTTAACCCGGGTCCCTGGCACTGTGAGACAGCAGTGTTAACCCGGGTCCCTGGCACTGTGAGACAGCAGTGTTAACCCGGGTCCCTGGCGCTGTGAGACAGCAGTGTTAACGCGGTTCCCTCGCGCTGTGAGACAGCAGTGTTAACCCGGTCCCTGGCACTGTGAGACAGCAGTGTTAACCCGGTTCCCTGGCACAGTGAGGCAGCAGTGCTAATCCGGGCCCTTGGCACTGTGAGACAGCATTGTTAACCCGGTACCCTGGCACTGTGAGGCAGCAGTGCTAACCCGGGTCCCTGGCACTGTGAGACAGCAGTGTTAACCCTGGTCCCTGGCACTGTGAGACAGCAGTGTTAACCCGGGTCCCTGGCACTGTGAGACAGCAGTGTTAACCCGGGTCCCAGGCGCTGTGAGACAGCAGTGTTAACCCGGGTCCCTCGCGCTGTGAGACAGCAGTGTTAACCCGGGTCCGTGGCACTGTGAGACAGCAGTGTTAACCCGGTTCCCTGGCACAGTGAGGCAGCAGTGCAAATCCGGGTCCCTGGCAATGTGAGACAGCAGTGTTAACCCGGGTCCCTGGCACTGTGAGACAGCATTGTTAACCCGGGACCCTGGCACTGTGAGACAGCAGTGTTAACCCGGGTCCCTGGCACTGTGATGCAGCAGTGTTAACCCGGGTCCCTGGCACTGTGAGACAGCAGTGCTAATCCGGGTCCCTGGCACTGTGAGACAGCATTGTTAACCCGGGACCCTTACACTGTGAGACAGCAGTGTTAACCCGGGTCCCTGGCACTGTGAGACAGCAGTGTTAACCCGGGTCTCTGGCTCTGTGAGACAGCAGTGTTAACCCGGGTCCCTGGCACTGTGAGACAGCAGTGTTAACCCGGGTCTCTGGCACTGTGAGACAGCAGTGTTAACCCGGGTCCCTGGCTCTGTGAGACAGCAGTGTTAACCCATGTCCCTGGCACTGTGAGACAGCAGTGTTAACCCGGGTCTCTGGCACTGTGAGACAGCAGTGTTAACCCGGGTCCCTGGCACTGTGAGACAGCAGTGTTAACCCGGGTCCCTGGCACTGTGAGGCAGCAGTGTTAACCCGGGTCCCTGGCACTGTGAGACAGCATTGTTAACCCGGGACCCTGGCACTGTGAGGCAGCAGTGTTAACCCGGGTCCCTGGCACAGTGAGACAGCAGTGCTAACCCGGGTCCCTGGCACTGTGAGACAGCAGTGTTAACCCGGGTCCCTGGCACTGTGAGACAGCAGTGTTAACCCGGGTCCCTGGCACTGTGAGACAGCAGTGTTAACCCGGGTCCCTGGCGCTGTGAGACAGCAGTGTTAACCCGGTTCCCTCGCGCTGTGAGACAGCAGTGTTAACCCAGTCCCTGGCACTGTGAGACAGCAGTGTTAACCCGGTTCCCTGGCACAGTGAGGCAGCAGTGCTAATCCGGGCCCCTGGCACTGTGAGACAGCATTGTTAACCCGGGACCCTGGCACGGTGAGGCAGCAGTGCTAATCCGGGTCCCTGGCACTGTGAGACAGCAGTGTTAACCCTGTTCCCTGGCACTATGAGACAGCAGTGTTAACCCGGGTCCCTGGCACTGTGAGACAGCAGTGTTAACCCGGGTCCCTGGCGCTGTGAGACAGCAGTGTTAACCCGGGTCCCTCGCGCTGTGAGACAGCAGTGTTAACCCGGGTCCGTGGCACTGTGAGACAGCAGTGTTAACCCGGTTCCCTGGCACAGTGAGGCAGCAGTGCAAATCCGGGTCCCTGGCACTGTGAGACAGCAGTGTTAACCCGGGTCCCTGGCACTGTGAGACAGCATTGTTAACCCGGGACCCTGGCACTGTGAGACAGCAGTGTTAACCCGGGTCCCTGGCACTGTGAGACAGCATTGTTAACCCGGGATCCTGGCACTGTGAGGCAGCAGTGTTAACCTGTGTCCCTGGCACAGTGAGACAGCAGTGTTCACCCGGGTCCCTGGTGCTGTGAGACAGCAGTGTTAACCCGGGTCCCTGGCGCTGTGAGACAACAGTGTTAACCCGGGTCCCTGGCACTGTGATGCAGCAGTGTTAACCCGGGTCCCTGGCACTGTGAGACAGCAGTGCTAACCCGGGTCCCTGGCACTGTGAGACAGCATTGTTAACCCGGGTCCCTGGCACTGTGAGACAGCAGTGTTAACCCGGGTCCCTGGCACTGTGAGACAGCAGTGTTAACCCGGGTCTCTGGCTCTGTGAGACAGCAGTGTTAACCCGGGTCCCTGGCACTGTGAGACAGCAGTGTTAACCCGGGTCTCTGGCACTGTGAGACAGCAGTGTTAACCCGGGTCCCTGGCTCTGTGAGACAGCAGTGTTAACCCGTGTCCCTGGCACTGTGAGACAGCAGTGTTAACCCGGGTCTCTGGCACTGTGAGACAGCAGTGTTAACCCGGGTCCCTGGCACTGTGAGACAGCAGTGTTAACCCGGGTTCCTGGCACTGTGAGACAGCAGTGTTAACCCGGGTCCCTGGCACTGTGAGACAGCAGTGTTAACCCGGGTCCCTGGCACTGTGAGACAGCAGTGTTAACCCGGGTCCCTGGCACTATGAGACAGCAGTGTTAACCCGGGTCCTTGGCACTGTGAGACAGCAGTGTTAACCCGGGACCCTGGCACTGTGAGGCAGCAGTGCTAACCCGGGTTCCTGGCGCTGTGAGACAGCAATGTTAACCCGGGTCCCTGGCACTGTGAGGCAGCAGTGTTAACCCGGGTCCCTGGCACTGTGAGACAGCATTGTTAACCCGGGACCCTGGCACTGTGAGGCAGCAGTGTTAACCCGGGTCCCTGGCACAGTGAGACAGCAGTGCTAACCCGGGTCCCTGTCACTGTGATACAGCAGTGTTAAGCCGGGTCCCTGGCAGACACTAGGGGCAGCAGTGAGTGTGCCTGTGTGTTGTGGCTGTACCCTGCGTGTCTCAGGAAATTGTTTCTGCTCCTGGCTGTGGTGTGTTGCGATGTTGGTGAGTCCTGTCCATCTGCTACATTTCCATGAGGGGGCGCTGCTGGATTTACTTCATGTTCATAGAGAAACACTCCACAAATGGCTATTTGTAGCTCAGTTATCTGGACAGCTGGTTCGTGATGCAGAGCGAGGCTAGCAGCTTGAGTTCGATTCCCCGTACCGGCTGAGGTTATTCATTAAGGCCCAACCTTCTCGAGGTTAAATCACCACCAGTCAGCTTCCCCCATCAAAGGGACTATGGTGAGTTTACTGTCCAGCATATTAACCCCTCCCCTCACTGAGACAAGTCATTGGAGAACCAACTGAAGGTTTAATGGCAGCATATTATCAGGGCTTGGCAATAAATCTAATGTGTGCCATTTTTATTTACCCTCAATGAGAAGAGCAACCAGTGATGAAGCAATGGGCCGAAGGGCCTTTTTGGGCTGTCGCCTTCTGACCCGAAACTTTCCGAAAACACTTTGCAGGAATGATTGCCAAAACGTGACGGGGAAGTTTGATTCGAGGGACGGAGAAAAGGGTGGTCAGAGACAGCTGGACGAAAGGTAAGCGGTGGAACGGTCAAAATGGAGAATGTTTTCGACGTCAAATTAGACAAAGGCTGAGATCTCGCAGGATTGTTGGACTGAAATCACAGAGATAGGGAGGGGAGAGCTATTGGTGGGATTTACAAATTGGAATGCGAATCTCAGAATTCAGACAAGGTAGGTGGGTGAGCAAAGAGCAGCTGATGGATGAAGGCAATTAAGATGGAGGTTAGGACATTGACAGTAGCACTCTGGAAGGGCCGAGGTTAATGGAGGGTGAGGTTAATGGTGAGGTTTATAGAGGGCGAGGTTAATGGAGGGTGAGGTGTTTGGGGTTGAGGGTTATGGAGGGGGAGGGTTATGGAGGGTGAGGGTTATGGAGGGTGAGGGTTATGGAGGGTGAGGGTTATGGATGGTGAGGGTTATGGAGGGTGAGGTGTATGGAGGGTGAGGGTTATGGAGGGTGAGGTTTATAGAGGGTGAGGTTGATGGAGTGTGAGATGTATGGGGGGTGAGGGTTTGGAGGGTGATGTTTATAGAGGGTGAGGTTTATAGAGGGTGAGGTTTATAGAGGGTGAGGTTTATGGAGGGTGAGGTTTATGGAGGGTGAGGTTTATGGAGGGTGAGGTTTATGGAGGGTGAGGTTTATGGAGGGTGAGATGTATAGAGGGCGAGGTTTATAGAGGGCGAGGTTTATGGAGGGTGAGATGTATGGGGGGTGAGGGTTATAGAGGGTGAGGGTTATGGAGGGTGAGGTTTATGGAGGGTGAGGTTTATGGAGGGTGAGATGTATGGGGGGTGAGGGTTATAGAGGGTGAGGTTTATGGAGGGTGAGATGTATAGAGGGCGAGGTTTATAGAGGGCGAGGTTTATAGAGGGTGAGGTTTATGGAGGGTGAGATGTATGGGGGGTGAGGGTTATAGAGGGTGAGGTTTATGGAGGGTGAGATGTATAGAGGGCGAGGTTTATAGAGGGCGAGGTTTATGGAGGGTGAGATGTATGGGGGGTGAGGGTTATAGAGGGTGAGGTTTATGGAGGGTGAGATGTATGGGGGGTGAGGGTTATAGAGGGCGAGGTTTATAGAGGGTGAGGTTTATGGAGGGTGAGATGTATAGAGGGCGAGGTTTATAGAGGGCGAGGTTTATAGAGGGTGAGGTTTATGGAGGGTGAGATGTATGGGGGGTGAGGGTTATAGAGGGTGAGGTTTATAGAGGGTGAGGTTTATAGAGGGTGAGATGTATGGGGGTGAGGGTTATAGAGGGTGAGGTTTATAGAGGGTGAGGTTTATGGAGGGTGAGATGTATGGGGGGTGAGGTTTATAGAGGGTGAGGTTTATGGAGGGTGAGATGTATGGGGGGTGAGGGTTATAGAGGGTGAGGTTTATAGAGGGTGAGGTTTATGGAGGGTGAGATGTATGGGGGGTGAGGGTTATAGAGGGTGAGGGTTATAGAGGGTGAGGTTTATGGAGGGTGAGATGTATAGAGGGCGAGGTTTATAGAGGGCGAGGTTTATGGAGGGTGAGATGTATGGGGGGTGAGGGTTATAGAGGGTGAGGTTTATGGAGGGTGAGATGTATAGAGGGCGAGGTTTATAGAGGGCGAGGTTTATAGAGGGTGAGGTTTATAGAGGGTGAGATGTATGGAGGGTGAGGGTTATAGAGGGTGAGGGTTATAGAGGGTGAGGTTTATGGAGGGTGAGATGTATAGAGGGCGAGGTTTATAGAGGGCGAGGTTTATAGAGGGTGAGGTTTATGGAGGGTGAGATGTATGGGGGGTGAGGGTTATAGAGGGTGAGGTTTATGGAGGGTGAGATGTATAGAGGGCGAGGTTTATAGAGGGCGAGGTTTATAGAGGGTGAGGTTTATGGAGGGTGAGATGTATGGGGGGTGAGGGTTATAGAGGGCGAGGTTTATAGAGGGTGAGGTTTATGGAGGGTGAGATGTATAGAGGGCGAGGTTTATAGAGGGTGAGGTTTATGGAGGGTGAGATGTATGGGGGGTGAGGGTTATAGAGGGTGAGGTTTATAGAGGGTGAGGTTTATGGAGGGTGAGATGTATGGGGGGTGAGGGTTATAGAGGGTGAGGGTTATAGAGGGTGAGGTTTATGGAGGGTGAGATGTATAGAGGGCGAGGTTTATAGAGGGCGAGGTTTATGGAGGGTGAGATGTATGGGGGGTGAGGGTTATAGAGGGTGAGGTTTATGGAGGGTGAGATGTATAGAGGGCGAGGTTTATAGAGGGCGAGGTTTATGGAGGGTGAGGTTTATGGAGGGTGAGATGTATGGGGGGTGAGGGTTATAGAGGGTGAGGTTTATGGAGGGTGAGATGTATAGAGGGCGAGGTTTATAGAGGGCGAGGTTTATAGAGGGTGAGGTTTATGGAGGGTGAGATGTATGGGGGGTGAGGGTTATAGAGGGCGAGGTTTATAGAGGGTGAGGTTTATGGAGGGTGAGATGTATAGAGGGCGAGGTTTATAGAGGGTGAGGTTTATGGAGGGTGAGATGTATGGGGGGTGAGGGTTATAGAGGGTGAGGTTTATAGAGGGTGAGGTTTATGGAGGGTGAGATGTATGGGGGGTGAGGGTTATAGAGGGTGAGGGTTATGGAGGGTGAGGTTTATGGAGGGTGAGGTTTATGGAGGGTGAGATGTATGGGGGGTGAGGGTTATAGAGGGTGAGGTTTATGGAGGGTGAGATGTATAGAGGGCGAGGTTTATAGAGGGCGAGGTTTATAGAGGGTGAGGTTTATGGAGGGTGAGATGTATGGGGGGTGAGGGTTATAGAGGGTGAGGTTTATGGAGGGTGAGATGTATAGAGGGCGAGGTTTATAGAGGGCGAGGTTTATGGAGGGTGAGATGTATGGGGGGTGAGGGTTATAGAGGGTGAGGTTTATGGAGGGTGAGATGTATGGGGGGTGAGGGTTATAGAGGGCGAGGTTTATAGAGGGTGAGGTTTATGGAGGGTGAGATGTATAGAGGGCGAGGTTTATAGAGGGCGAGGTTTATAGAGGGTGAGGTTTATGGAGGGTGAGATGTATGGGGGGTGAGGGTTATAGAGGGTGAGGTTTATAGAGGGTGAGGTTTATAGAGGGTGAGATGTATGGGGGTGAGGGTTATAGAGGGTGAGGTTTATAGAGGGTGAGGTTTATGGAGGGTGAGATGTATGGGGGGTGAGGTTTATAGAGGGTGAGGTTTATGGAGGGTGAGATGTATGGGGGGTGAGGGTTATAGAGGGTGAGGTTTATAGAGGGTGAGGTTTACGGAGGGTGAGATGTATGGGGGGTGAGGGTTATAGAGGGTGAGGGTTATAGAGGGTGAGGTTTATGGAGGGTGAGATGTATAGAGGGCGAGGTTTATAGAGGGCGAGGTTTATGGAGGGTGAGATGTATGGGGGGTGAGGGTTATAGAGGGTGAGGTTTATGGAGGGTGAGATGTATAGAGGGCGAGGTTTATAGAGGGCGAGGTTTATAGAGGGTGAGGTGTATAGAGGGTGAGATGTATGGAGGGTGAGGGTTATAGAGGGTGAGGGGTATAGAGGGTGAGGTTTATGGAGGGTGAGATGTATAGAGGGCGAGGTTTATAGAGGGCGAGGTTTATAGAGGGTGAGGTTTATGGAGGGTGAGATGTATGGGGGGTGAGGGTTATAGAGGGTGAGGTTTATGGAGGGTGAGATGTATAGAGGGCGAGGTTTATAGAGGGCGAGGTTTATAGAGGGTGAGGTTTATGGAGGGTGAGATGTATGGGGGGTGAGGGTTATAGAGGGCGAGGTTTATAGAGGGTGAGGTTTATGGAGGGTGAGATGTATAGAGGGCGAGGTTTATAGAGGGTGAGGTTTATGGAGGGTGAGATGTATGGGGGGTGAGGGTTATAGAGGGTGAGGTTTATAGAGGGTGAGGTTTATGGAGGGTGAGATGTATGGGGGGTGAGGGTTATAGAGGGTGAGGGTTATAGAGGGTGAGGTTTATGGAGGGTGAGATGTATAGAGGGCGAGGTTTATAGAGGGCGAGGTTTATGGAGGGTGAGATGTATGGGGGGTGAGGGTTATAGAGGGTGAGGTTTATGGAGGGTGAGATGTATAGAGGGCGAGGTTTATAGAGGGCGAGGTTTATAGAGGGTGAGGTTTATAGAGGGTGAGATGTATGGAGGGTGAGGGTTATAGAGGGTGAGGGTTATAGAGGGTGAGGTTTATGGAGGGTGAGATGTATGGGGGGTGAGGGTTATAGAGGGTGAGGTTTATAGAGGGTGAGGTTTATGGAGGGTGAGATGTATGGGGGGTGAGGGTTATAGGGGGTGAGGGTTATAGGGTGTGAGGTATATGGAGGGTGAGATGTATGGAGGGTGCAGGACAGATTGGAATCGTGTTGTCGAGGGTTTTAGCAGCGATGAGCTCAGGCGACAGAGGGAGGAAGTCAGCAATCTTGGCAATGGAGCCGATCTGTAGACAGAAGCTGAACTGGGACCTCCGGGTCTCTGAGAATTAGATTGAGATCCCACTCCAAACCTTCTCCTTCCAGCTGCCTCCTGGGCTGCAAATTGGGCAGTCTCCGACAACCACACGTCCGCTCCAAGCCCGCACCCTCCCCCCCCCCCCCCCCCACCACCACCACTTGAGCCTCGTCCATGACAGTGAATGTTAAAAGTTCTCACCCGTATCGACCATTCTTCTTCCTGCGGCGGCCGACAAGCAAAGCGATGCAGACGGCAGAGACGATGGCCACCGCAGCCGCCATCACCACGTACCACCAATGCCAAGAGAATCCCCTCCGGCCCGCATTCCCTGAAAACACAAACGGTGGGGAGTTCTGACAGTGCAACTTCATCCTGTTCCCAAATCTAGTAGAAATGATTAGAGTAGAAATCTAGTGCTGGGAAACATATAGTTAACAGTAACTATTTTTAAAAAAAATTAAAATTTAACTTACTAATTAATTGACGCAATGTCAGTTAGAGGGGTGCAGCGCTCTGACTGTGAGATGTGGCAGGTCCGGGAGGCTTCCAGCGTCCCGGATGGCTTCATCTGCAGAAAGTGCAACCAACTGGAGATCTTCACAGACCGCATGGTTCGATTGGAGCAGCAGTTGGATGCACTTAGGAGCATGCAGGTGGCGGAAAGCGTCATAGATCGCAGTTATATAAATGTGGCCACACCAAGGTGCAGGCAGAGAAATGGGTGACCACCAGAAGGGGCAGGCAGTCAGTGCAGGAATCCCCTGTGGTTGTCCCTCTCTCGAACAGGTATGCCCCTTTGGATACTGTCAGGGGGAATAGCCTATCAGGGGAAAACAGCAGCAGCCAGAGCAGTGGCACCACGGCTGGCTTTGATGTTCCGCAGGGATGGTCAAAGCGCAGAAGAGCAATAGTAATAGGGGACTCTATAGTCAGGGGCACAGATAGGCGCTTCTGTGGACGTGAAAGAGACTCCAGGATGGTATGTTGCCTACCTGGTGCCAGGGTTCAGAATGTCTCAGAACGGGTAGCGGGCATTCTGAAGGGTGATGGCAAACAGGCAGAGGTCGTTGTACATATTGGTACTAACGACATAGGCAGGAAGGGGCATGAGGTCCTGCAGCAGGAGTTCAGGGAGCTGGGCAGAAAGTTAAAAGACAGGACCTCAAGGGTTGTAATCTCGGGATTACACCCTGTGCCATGAGGCTAGAAATAGGAAGATAGAGCAGCTAAACACGTGGCTAAACAGCTGGTGTAGGAGGGTGAGTTTCAGTTATCTGGACCACTGGGAACTCTTCCGGGGCAGGTGTGACCTGTATAAAATGAAATGAAATGAAAATCGCTTATTGTCACAAGTAGGCTTCAAATGAAGCGACTGTGAAAAGCCCCTAGTCGCCACATTCCGGCGCCTGTTCGGGGAGGCTGTTACGGGAATTGAACCGTGCTGCTGGCCTGCCTTGGTCTGCTTTCAAAGCCAGCGATTTAGCCCTGTGCTAAACAGGACGGATTGCATCTAAACTGGAGAGGCATAAATATCCTGGCCGCGAGGTTTGCTAGTGTCACACGGGAGGGTTTAAACGAGTGTGGCAGGGGGGTGGGCACGGGAGCAATAGGTCAGAAGGTGAAAAAATTGAGGGAGAACTAGGGAATAGGGTCAGTTTGGCTCTGAGGAAGAGCAGACAGAGAGATGCTGCTGAAAACAGCGGGACTGGTGGCCTGAAGTACATATGTTTTAATGCAAGAAGTATACCAGGTAAGGCAGATGAACTTAGAGCTTGGATTAGTACTTGAACCATGATGTTATTGCCATTACAGAGACCTGGTTGAGGAAGGACAGGATTGGCAGCTAAACATTCCAGGATTTAGATGTTTCAGGCGGGATAGAGGGGGAGGGAAAAGGGGCATAGGAGATGCGCGACTGGTTAGAGAGAATATCACAGCTGTACTGCGGGAGGACACCTCAGAGGGCAGTGAGGCTATATGGTTAGAGATCAGGAATAAGAAGGGTGCAGTCACAATGTTGGGGGTTTACTACAGGCCTCCCAACAGCCAGCGGGAGATAGAGGAGCAGATAGGTAGTCAGATTTTGGAAAGGAGTAAAAGCAACAGGGTTGTTGTGATGGGAGACTTTTAACTTCCCCAATATTGACTAGCACTCAATTAATGCCAGGGGCTTAGACGGGGCAGAGTTTCTAAGGAGCATCCAGGAGGGATTCTTAAAACAATATGTAGATAGTCCAACTAGGGAAGAGGCTGTACTGGACCTGGTATTGGGGAATGAGCCCAGCCAGGTGGTAGAAGTTTCATTAGGGGAGCATTTCGGGAACAGTGACCACAATTCAGTAAGTTTTAAAGTGCTGGTGGACAAGGATAAGCGTGGTCCTAGGGTGAATGTGCTAAATTGGGGGAAGGCTAATTATAACAAGATCAGGCGGGAACTGAAGAACCTAGATTGTGGGCGGATGTTTGAGGGTAAATCAACATCTGACATGTGGGAGGCTTTCAAATGTCAGTTGAAAGGAATTCAGGACCAGCATGTTCCTGTGAGGAAGAAGGATAAATATGGCAAATTTCACGATCCTTGGATAACGAGGGATATTGTAGGCCTCGTCAAAAAGAAAAAGGAGGCATTTGTCAGGGCTAAAAGGCTGGGAATAGACAAAGCCTGTGTGGAATATGAGGAAAGTCAGAAGGAACTTAAGCAAGGAGTCAGGAGGGCTAAAAGGGGTCACGAAAAGTAATTGGCAAATGGGGTTAAGGAAAATCCCAAGGCTTTTTACATGTACATAAAAAGCAAGAGGGTAGCCAGGGAAAGGGTTGGCCCACTGAAGGACAGGCAAGGGAATCAATGTGTGGAGCCAGAGGAAATGGGCGAGGTACTAAATGAATACTTTGCATCAGTATTCACCAAAGAGAAGGAATTGGTGGAGGTTGAGTCGGGCAAAGGGTGTGTAGATAGCCTGGGTCACATTGAGATCCAAAAAGACGAGGTGGTGGGCGTCTTGAAAAATATTAAGGTGGATAAGTCCACAGGGCTTGATGGAATCTACCCCAGAATACTGAAGGAGGCTGGAGAGGAAATTGGCTATTCTCCAGTCCTCCAGTAAATGTTGTTATTTTGTTTAAGAAGGGTAGCAAGGATAATCCAGGGAACTACAGGCCGGTGAGCCTTACATCAGTGGTAGGGAAATTACTGGAGAGAATTCTTCGAGACAGGATCAACTCCCATTTGGAAGCAAGGGCTCGTATTAGCGAAAGGCAGCACGGTTTTGTGAAGGGGAGGTCGTGTCTCACTAACTTGATACAGTGTTTCGAGGGGGTCACAAAGATGATTGATGCAGGTAGGGCAGTGGATGTTGTCTATATGGATTTCAGTAAGTCCTTTGACAAGGTCCCTCATGGCAGACTGGTACAAAAGGTGAAGTCACACGGGATCAGATGTGAGTTGGCAAGGTGGATGCAGAACTGGCTAGATCATAGAAGGCAGAGAGTAGTAATGGAAGGGTGCTTTTCTGATTGGAGGGCTGTGACTAGTGGTGTTCCGTAGGGATCAGTGCTGGGACCTTTGCTGTTCGTAGTATATATAAATGATTTGGAGGAAAATGTAACTGGTCTGATTAGTAAGTTTGCGGACGACACAAAGGTTGGTGGGATTGCGGATAGCGATGAGGACTGTCAGAAGATACAGCAGGGTTTAGATCATTTGGAGATTTGGGCGGTGAGATGGCAAATGGAGTTTAATTCGGACAAATGTGAAGTGATACCTTTTGGAAGGTCTAATACAGGTAGGGAATATCCAGTGAATGGTAGAACCCTCAAGAGTATTGACAGTCAGAGAGATCTAGGTGTACAGGTCCACAGGTCACTGAAAGGGGCAACACAGGTGGAGAAGTACATTCCAAGTGTGGCCTAACTAAGGTTCCATACAGCTGCAACATGACTTGCCGATTTTTATACTCAATGCCCCGGCCAATGAAGGCAAGCATGCCGTGTGCCTTCTTGACTACCTTCTCCATCTGTGTTGCCCCTTTCAGTGACCTGTGGACCTGTACACCCAGCTCTAAATGATGTCACTTCAAATACTACTGAAATGGATTCTGGGATGCCTGCCTCGTTTCGCATTAAACCCAACTGGACACAAGATCATAAACTGGCCTCTTACCGACTGGTTGCTGCATGTTCCTTGTGCTCTCTGTCAAAAGAAGCACAAATAGTATCCTGATATGCCTCACAGTGAAAATGAAGAACAATTAAACATGGCACAAGTTAATTTGCTGAATTGCCAAGTTTGAGGACAATAATGTCCGGCTGACAAGCTATAATTCCTGATTCAGCATAATTCTTACTCATTCCTATTTCCCAGACTGCATCAGTACTATTTTTTGGTTTGTTTTGAAGACAGAAGCTTCTGTTGTCATAGAAGCAACTAGGGGCGGCTCAGTGGTTAGCACTGCTGTCTCATGGCGCCAAGGATCCGGGATCGATCTCCGCCCCGGGTCGCTGTTCGTGTGGAGTTTCAATTCCCCCCCGCCCCATGGCTTGCTTTGTGGCGGTGGACACGGCCCGCCATTGGCCGGCGATGGGGTCTTCCTGTGCCGCCGCCGTCAACGGGGCTTCTCTTTGGTCGCACCTTCCACCGCCGCCCGCGTCTGCGTGGGTCTCACCCCCACAACCCAAAGATGTGCAGGGTCGGTAGATTGGCCAACGCTAAATTGCCCCTTAATTGGGAAAAAAGGTTTGGATACTTCAAATTTTTTTTCTTTTACAAATCATAGAAGCCTAGAACTTAGAATTTGTACGCTGCAGAAGGAGGCCATTCGGCCCCTTGAGTCTGCACTGACCGTCCAAAAGAGCACCCTACCTAGGCTCACTCCCCTAACCTATCTCCGTAACCACACCTTTGGACACTAAGGGGCAATTTTATCATGGCCAATCCACCAACCAGCACATATTTGGACTGTGGGAGGAAACCGGAGCACCCGGAGGAACCCCACGCACAGACACGGGAAGAACGTGCAGACTCCGCACAGGCACTCACCCGAGGCCGGAATCGAACCCGGGTCCCTGGCGCTGTACAACAGCGGTGCTGATCACCGTGCCGCCCTACGGTTGGGATTTTCCGGCCATTCTTGCCAGCAGGACCCTCTGGTCATGTCGACGGCAACCCCCAGTCGTGGGTTCCCCAGCGGCGGAAGGTGCAACCAACGAGAAGCCCTGTTGACAGCAGCGGCACAGGAAGATCCCATCGCCGTCCAATGACAGGCTGCGTCCACCATTGCAAAGCACGCAGTGGCGGGGGGCGGGGGGGGCGGGAGGCTGGGGAAATCCCACTTGAAGGAAATACAAAGGAGGAGACCATTCAAACACTTCAGCCTGACATCCATTTTAGGTCATCACTGAACTGTGTCCTTAATCCCATTTACTCAAATTGATTCCAGTTTCCTTCATAGAATTGCTTTTGGGGCAGCACGGTGGCATTGTGGATAGCACAATTGCTTCACAGCTCCAGGGTCCCAGGTTCGATTCCAGCTTGGGTCACTGTCTGTGCGGAGTCTGCACATCCTCCCCGTGTGTGCGTGGGTTTCGTCCGGGTGCTCCGGTTTCCTCCCACAGTCCAAAGATGTGCAGGTTAGGTGGACTGGCCGCGATAAATTGCCCTTAGTGTCCAAAATTGCCCTTAGTGTTGGCTGGGGTTACTGGGTTATGGGGATAGGGTGAAGGTGTTGACCTTGGGTAGGATGCTCTTTCCAAGAGCCGGTGCAGACTCGATGGGCCGAATGGCCTCCTTCTGCACTGTAAATTCTATGATGATATCTGTGACTGATAAAGGTTTTGAAATTGAACTCCTGGGGAGGGGCAGAGAAATAGTTCCAAATTCCCACCACCCTGTGAGTTGGAATTTATGCTTCCTTCCCAGCGGGTTTGAAGGCACAGCGGCTTTCCTGCTGCCCACCCACCAACCCTGCCACCCTGGGGATGGGAATGGCATTCTGCCGCCTACCTGGTGCTGGGGTAACTGAGTCAGAGGGTTTTTACAGCACGGAAAGAGGCCCTTCGGCCTATTCTGTCCACGCCAGCCATCAACTCTCACCCCAACTTTCAGCACTAGGCCCGTACCTTAAGTGGCCACAAAGAATTGGCCGATTCACCATCAAGAATATACCATGGAAACCACACATATAATACTCCAAAATCAAAGTCATCCATTTACAGAAAACACGCACGGCTGCTCAGGACGCGGCTGGAACAAGGTCATTAAGTTGGCCTATCTCACCTGGGCTGGGGAGGGAAACGAGGACAGCATCACTCCAGGGCCCATCTCCAGCTTCAGTGTAGGCCGCCACACAAATGGTCAGGTTGGTAACGGGCAGGACAACCTCCAGACTGATGTTCTCCCTCATCCCGTTGTCCAAAATCACCTGAAGAAAACAGAGGGAGACATTGAAAATGCAGGTGTTTGCCTGAAGCGATCGGGGATCAATTGTCGCAGAAAACTACAGCTTCTTGTATAAAGGCAACAAGACCCGATATCTCCGGCAGCAACTGCTGAGAAGCTGAGGCAGGACGTGAGCGGGAAAATCTGCACCAACATTTTAAATAGTCACTCTCTTGGGCAGATGTGCCTTTTCTAGTGACCCACAAGTGGTGATGGGGCCTCCTCACCTTTTCGAGTGGCCATTTGAAGGATCGGACAGTGATTGTTGCTAATCTATTCGACTATAGGGTACGGAGGGGGTTCAGATCCAGGGGCGCGATTCTCCGACCCCCCCACCGGGTCGGAGAATCGCCGGGGGCTCGCGTGAATCCCGCCCCCGCCCTGTCCCGAATTCTCCGCCACCAGAGATTCGGCGGGGGCGGGAATCGCGCCGTACCGGTCGGCGGGTCCACCCTCCGCCGATTCTCCGGCCCGCGATGGGCCGAAGTCCCGCCGCTGTCAACCCTCTCTCGCCGGCGTGGATTAAACCACCTTGTGAACGGCGGGACAAGGCGGCGCGGGCGGGGTCCTGGGGGGGGGGCGCGGGGCGATCTGGCCCCGGGGGGTGCCCCCACGGTGGCCTGGCCCGCGATCGGGGCCCACCGATCCGCGGGCGGGCCTGTTCCACGATGGCACTCTTTTTCTTCCACCTTCACCATGGTCTTCACTATGGCGGAGGCGGAAGAGACCCCCTCCCCTGCGCATGCGCGGGGATGACGTCAGCAGCCGCTGACGCTCCCGCGCATGCACCGCCCGTCGATGACCTTTCGGCGCCGGCTGGCGTGGCGCCAAAGGCCTTTCCCACCAGCTGGCGGAGCGGAAACCACTCCGGCGCGGGCCTAGCCCCTCAAGGTGAGGGCTTGGCCCCTAAAGGTGCGGAGACGTCCGCACCTTTGGGGCGTCCCGTCGCTGGAGTGGTTCCCGCCACTCCATTACGCCGGAACCCCCCCCCGCCACACCGGGTAGGGGAGAATCCCGCCCCAGCTCTGAGGCCAGAATATACCAAATCGGTGAAGGTCACAATTGGTTCCAGTAACTGGTAAATGTTACAATGGGACTGTGAGATATGAGAGGTGATGGTGGCAGGGCAAGGTGCCCTGAGCATCTCTGGCACATATATCTCTGCTGTTTGTCTCCTGCCCCTGTCTTGTCCTGGATCTGTCTTATCCTTCTTACTTTTCCCTATATGTTCCAGAGCAAATCTTATTGTTGAGACAAGGGACGAGATATACCACAGAGCCATCCACCATATAGAACCATCCACCATATAGAACCATCCACCATATAGAACCATCCACCATATAGAACCATACACCGTATAGAACCATACACCATATAGAACCATGTACCATGTATCATACAAGAAGAACAAAGAACAAAGAAAAGTTCAGCACAGGAACAGGCCCTTCGGCCCTCCAAGCCCGTGCCGACCATGCTGCCCGTCTAACCTAAAACCTTCTACATTTCCGGGGTCCGTCTCCCTCTATTCTCATCCTATTCATGTGTTTGTCAAGATGCCCCTTAAACGTCACTATCGTCCCTGCTTCCACCACCTCCTCCGGCAGCGAGTTCCAGGCGCCCACTGCCCCCTGTGTAAAAAACTTCCCTCACACATCTCCGCTGAACTTTGCCCTTCGCACCTTAAGCCTATGTCCCCTAGTAATTGACTCTTCCACCCTGGGAAAAAGCTTCTGACTATCTGCTCTGACCATGCCCCTTGTAATTTTGTAGACGAGGGGCTATTTGGGTGGGATGGGGGAGGGGTCAGGACTGTTTGGGGGTGGGGGGGAGAGGCCAGGGCTGTCTGGGGGCTGCGGGGGAGGGTTTAAGACTGTTTGGGGTTTGGGGGGTGTGGGGGAAGGGTTAGGGCTGTTTGGGGGGGGGTGTGGAAGGGGTCCCGGCTGTTTGTGGGTGGGTGGGAGAGAGGCCAGGGCTGTGTGGGGGGGGAGGGGGGGAGCGGTCAGGGCTGTTTTGGGTTTGGGGGGCATGGGGGAGGGGTCAGGGCTGTTTGGGGGGCGTGGGGGAGGAGTCAGGGCTGTTTGGGGTTTGGGGGGCGTGGGGGAGGGGTCAGGGCTGTTTGGGGTTTGGGGGGTGTGGGGGGATGCCAGGACTGTTTGGGGGGGATGGGGAGGAGATAGGGCTGTTTGGGGTGGGGGCGTTGGGGACGGGTTCACAGCTGTTTGGGGGTGTGTGGGGGAGGGGTCCCGGCTGCTGGTGGTGGGTGGGGGAGAGGCCAGGGCTGTGTGGGGGGGTGGGGGAGGGGTCCCAGCTGTGTGTGGGGGGGGGGTCCCCGGCTGTTTGGGGGTGGGTGGGGGAGAGGCCAGGGCTGTGTGGGGGCGTGGGGGAGGGATTAGGGCTGTTTGGGGAGTGTGGGGAGGGGTCACGGCTGTTTGGGGGGGGGGGGCTGAGGCCAGGGCTGTGTGGGGGTGTGGGGGAGGGGTTAGGGCTGTTTGGGTGGGTGTGGGGAGGGGTTAGGGCTGTTTGGGTGGGTGTGGGGGAGGGGTTAGGGCTGTTTGGGTGGGTGTGGTGAGGGGTTAGGGCTGTTTGGGGGGGTGGGGGAGGGGTTAGGACTGTTTGGGTGGGGGTGGGGGAGGAGTTCGGGCTGTATGGGGGGTGGGGCTGAGGCCAGGGCTGTGTGGGGGAGGGGTTAGGGCTGTTTCGGCGGGTGTGGGGAGGGGTTAGGACTGTTTGGGTGGGTGTAGGGAGGGGCTAGGGCTTTTTGGGTGGGTGTGGGGAGGGGTTATGGCTGTTTGGGTGGGTGTGGGGAGGGGTCAGGGCTGTTTGGGTGGGTGTGGGGAGGGGTCACGGCTGTTTGGGGGGGTGGGGGAGGGGTTAGGGCTGTTTGGGTGGGTGTGGGGAGGGGTTATGGCTGTTTGGGTGGGTGTGGGGAGGGGTCACGGCTGTTTGGGTGGGGGTGGGGAGGGGTCACGGCTGTTTGGGGGGGGTGGGGGAGTGGTTAGGGCTGTTTGGGTGGGGGTGGGGGAGGGAGGTGCTAACTATGAAGGCCATTCACCTGAGCGTTGTCTTGGTCCTGATAAGCCACCTTATATCCTTGGAGGACGCCATTCAGGCCTGTCGCTGGTTTTAGCCATTCGAAGAACAGAGCGCTGCCATTGTACAGGAAGGTTATGTTGCTTGGGGCTGTGTCCGGTTCTGAAAGAGAAAAAGAAAGAACCATTGGACTGACGTTATTCCTCACAGCAACAAATAGGATAGCCAATCACAGTGGACAATAAACACCCTCTGTAAAGCCAGGTTGTCCCCTCGCGAGGGAAGGTCTAGGAACTCCAATCCAGAGGTTCGCAACAACGCCGTGACGAAAAGGGTTCAAATCTACAAAGGTTCAGGAGGGCCGGGCTGTAAGTTAAACAGTATTTTTAAAAAACCAACACAAAGGTCTCAATCGTGACTAACGATCACAACGGTACCCGTCGGGGTCGGCTTTTATTAGGCGGAATTACGAGCCCCTCCTGGGTGGCCCTCTGCCGTATTCCCCAAGCCCCACGGGAAGATCGATTGAGGCGCCCCCGTGGGTCTCGTCAGGGTTTTTTTTACAAAATCGCAGCACAACCTCTGGTGAAATTCGAATTCAATGAATAAAATCCAGAATTTTTCAGAAAGCTAATCTCAGTCATCGCGGCCATGATCACCAGAAAAACCCATCTGGTTCGCTAATGTCCTTTCGGGAAGGAAATCTGCCGTCCTTACCCGGTCTGGCCTACATGTGACTCCAGACCCACAGCCATAGTGAGGAGCTCCAGCTCAATTGCCGCACTTGTATCTCAAAGGCGTCTCCCAGCCCCAGGGCAGACTCAATTGTTTTAAAAATGTATGAATGGAATGTGCGTATCACTGGCAAGGCCTGGATTTGATGCCCATTCCTCATTGCCCTCAGGATGATGAGGAATCATCTTGAAGTGCTGTAGCCCATCTGGTGTAAGTACACCCGCAGTGCTGTTAGAGAGGGAGTTCCAGGATTTGATCCAGTGACAGTGAAGGAAGAGTGATAGCTCCAAGTCAGGAGTAAATTCACCTTCTTCTTACCGATGGTCATTGAGTGTCATTGGAGGAACACTCATCCAGGGAAAGTGGAGAGTATTCCATCGTTCTCCTGACTGGTCGTCAGTGCAGAGGCTTTGGGGGGGTCAGGGGGTGAGTTACTCTCCGTGGAGTTCCCAGCCTCTGACCTCCTGTGGCCGCAGTGGTTACAATAGCCAGGCAGATGATTTGGCAGCAACGCCTCACAATTCGCAGTTTTCTAGTGGGTTGGAAAATCGCAATTGAAGTGTCGCTGTAGCTGGACATGGTCTTCGGGAGATGCCACCTGGAGGTGGTTTGTTCTCCTTACACAAGGAAGGATAGAATTGCACGAGAAGCAGTCAGAGAAGGTTCACTCGACTGATTTCTGGAATGAAGGGGTTACCTTGAAGGGGCTGAGCAGATTGGGCCTCGACCCATTCGAGTTTACACAACGAGGAAGTGATCTTATTGAAACAGAGAGCGGGAGGGGGGGGTGGGGGGGGGGGGGGCGGGGGGGGGGGGGCGGCGCTATCACGATGGGTAGCCCCGCTGCTTCACAGCGCCAGGGACCCGGGTTCAATTCCGGCCTTGGGTGACTGTCTGTGTGGAGTCTGCACGTTCTCCCCGTGTCTGCGTGGGTTTCCTCCGGGTGCTCCGGTTTCCTCCCACAGTCCAAAGATGTGCAGGTCAGGTGGATTGGCCATGATAAATTGCCCCTTAGTGTTCGATGATGTTTAGGTTGGGTGGGGTTATGGGGATTGAGTAGGGGACTGGGCCGAGGTAGGGCACTCTTACAGAGGGCTGGTGTAGACCCGATGGGCCGAATGGCCTCCTTATGCACTGTCGTGATTCTATGATTCTATCCAGAGGGGAACTTGCAGGGCGCATGTTGAGAGAATGTTTCTATTCGTGGCAGAGACTGAAACTGGGGGACAGTTTAGGAAGGCTAGGTCAGTGAACGTATTCATGACTGAGTGGCTAATGCACACCGGGGTCAAACATTATGGGGGAAGGTCGGAAGGTAGAGTGGAGAGAGGCACAATCAGATCTTGCTGAATGGCACAGCAAGCTCGAGGGGCCGAATGGCCTACTCTAGAATAGTCTGTTACAGAGGCGCAATGCAAATCATTCCACGGCCAGGGGTTTGAGGGCAAACAGGTTTCTTTCGAGATGAATGTTTTGACTTGGGAGTAGCAGACACGGTGACATTGAGACTTGTGACAATAAGCCATTTTCAAGAAGAAAATAAGATTGGCAAAGAGTGAGAATGAAGGAATAATATGGCAGCTCAGAATCACGGAAATACACAGTGCAGAAGAGGCCATTCAGCCCATCGAGTTTGCACTAGGCTCACATAAAAAATTACTCAGAAATCTTCCCCAGACTTGGAAATACTGAGTGTTGTAGTAGGGGATGAAATACATCCTCAGAGAGGCAGGGTACGGCTGGAATACGGAATGGACCAGTACCCCTGAGCTCTGCAGCATTGTATTGGGAGGGGTACTCCGGGAATGTGCTGGGGAATCCCTTTTGGAAGTTCCCAGATTTGCAGAGCAGTTGTCTGGGAGTGCAAACTTCCCCATGGCAATTGATTTGCATTGGTACCCCCCCCCCCCCCCACCACCAAACCTCCCAATCTCCCCAGGGACTCTCCCAATTCCTGACGTACCACGGCTCTCCCACCCCACTCGCTGACATCCCAGAGGTCTTCGTACCCTTCCCCCCCCTAACTCCCCTGGGGACTCGCTCCAACACCCCCCCCCCCACCCGGCGCCAACCCCCCAACTACACTCCCCTCCCCCCACAGAACACCCCCCAGCCCTGACCATAATCTCCAACCCACTAGATACCCCGAGACCCCCATTGGATTTCCCCCACATCCCCACTGCGGCTCTTCTCAGCCCTGCCAGACCTGAGTCTCACTCCCACACCCCAAGGCCCAAACCCTCGCAACATCCTCCCCACAATCCCCCCCAAGGCCCACTCCCACTCCACGGGGCATCCACCTGTTAACAAATTATTCAGCTGCCAAAGAACCATTCAGCTGTAAAGGAACTGTCCAGCTGTCAAAGAACTGTTAAATAACTGTACCTCTTTCAAAACTATCCAGGAGGTGTTCGGGATACATGGCATGTTGGCATAAATAAGGTAAGGGCAAAGAGTGGTTGGTGGGGGCATGAGTTGGCACGGCGGATAGGAGAGGCCATGGCAGAGTGGTAGGGGGGAATGCATTGGCATAGGTTGGCATGGATGGAGCATAGGGAATGTGGGTGGTGGATGAGAGAGGGATTCTTTTATTTAAACAATGTTGGAAGAGAGAGGTAGGCCTTCTTCCCAGCCTGCCCCTGCAACCAGCAGCCAGCCCACACCCTCGTTTCAGGGTCGCCCACCCCAGCTCTTACATCGCTCGCCCCTTCCAACCGAAAGGCCAACCTGCAGGAAGCCATTTTTAAAGGTCGGGTTTGCAGAGCCGGGAAACCTCCCAACTCTACGCAGCTGAGCCCCCGGTGGAAACCTGGGCCATTGAGTATCGAAGCCGGAAGTTATAATGACTCTCCTTAGAAACCTCTGCCGAGGCCACAGCTGGAGTATTGCGTCCAGTCCCAGTCAGAACTCTTTGGGAAGGTTGTGAAGATCCCTGGCTGAATGCACCTGTGATTTCCCAGAACCTCCAGGAATTGGAGAAGGTTCGACTGGAGAAATTGGGGTTGTTTTGTTTGGAGAAGGGGAGGATGATGGGAGATCTGATTGAGGTGGACAGGATTCTGACAGGTTCGGAGAAGGTTGATAAAGACAAGTTGTTCCCATTCGCTGGTGCTACAGGACAAAGGGGGGGGGGGCACAGATTCAGGGATTCTCTGGTCCCCGATGCCAAAACCGCGTTTGGCGATGGGCCGGAGAATCTCCATTGGCGCCGAAATCGGGGGGCAGCGCCGCTTTTGCGCCGATCCGCCCCTCCAAAAACGGTGCACTCTACCTTCGGGATGCCTCAGGATGTTACTTGAGGCTCTCTCCCCCCCCCCGAGAATCCACCCCCGATGGGCCGAGTTCCCGACGGCGTGTGGCGCGTGTGCTATTTTTTTTGTGAACTCGGCGTGGCGGCTGCGTACGGAGTCCAGCACCGCCACAGTCGGGAGGGAGCCGATCCGCGGGCAGGGGGGGCTTCGGCGGGGGGTGATGCAGGGGTGGCGAGCCTGGTCAAAGGGGGGCACTATTTGGCAGGCCGGGTCCACGTGTGGTCGGACCTAGTCGGACCTAGCTATTAGTCTCCCAAACGAAGAATCCAGCCAAGGGTTTTGAGCAAGACATACAGAGGAAGAAGTTTTATTCCAATCGTGAATAGTAACAACCTAGAGCCTGCAAGGGAGGTGGAAGCAGCGAGGACGTTGAATGGGCACTGCCGTGATTTGATGACGCCAGGACCGGACTGTTGTTGGCCAATAAAAGGAGTTGCCATCTTCTTCGGACAGATCATTCAAATCTTGGCAAATGATGGTGGGTGAGATTAAATGGCCTCGTCGCCATTGATCTGGTGACCTGGTGAGGCTGTTGAACCCGCCTGAGTGGCCTCTCGCCACCCAGACACCCTGGCAGTACCACCGGGCACCCTGGCAGTGCCACCCAGGCATGCCGCCCTGGAACTGCCTCAGGGGATACTGAGGGGGGGGGGGGTCAAGAGATCGGGGAGGTGTTCCTCTTCCTATTCAGATCACTCCTAACCTTCATCCCCAAATCCTTCTTCAGCAGTGTTGATAAACTGATCATGGCCTTTGTCTGGGCGGGAAAGAGTTCTAGCACACGGAAAACCGTCCGGCAAAGAGGGCGACACATGGGAGGCCCGACTTCTCTGAACCTCCTATTCTAGCACTGGGCAGCGATCACAGAGAGGGTGCGGGGATGGTTGGGAGAGCTGGAGGCGGAATTGGTCCAGATTGAGGAGGCCTCCTGTACTGGGGCGTCCCTCTGGGCACTGGCCATCACCTTACTCCCAGCCCCCGCCACCTCCCCCCCAGCCAAATACTCGAGGAGTCCGAGGTAGTAGCCATGTTGCGGACTTGCAACCAGTTCATGCACCATTTCAAACTCAGTGACATGTCTGTCGCCGCCCCCATCTACAGGAACCATAAATTTATTCTGCCGAGATTCCCTCTGCGAGGAGAACATGACGTTCCCCCAGGTACCCGGACACATCCTATTGGACAGACTACTCGCACCTGACTTGTGCGGGCAGATACGGACGATTGTTTTAATAGTTAAGGGCCCCACTGGATGAGACGTGACAAAAATGGGATGGAGAGCTGGACATGGAGATAGGGGGAGGACTCTGGATTGACGCTCTGCACAGGGGCAACTCCACCTCTTCATACACTGGGCTGAGCCTATCGCAGCTATAGGTGGTGCACAGGGAGCATCTAACTAGGACGTGCATCAGCGGGCTCTTGCCGGAGGTGGAGGGAAAGTGTGAGTGATGTCAGGGAGGCCCAGACAAATGCACCCACATGTACAGCTCCTGCCCAAAACCCATCGGGTTCTGGACCACCTTCTTCGAGGCCGTGTCCAGACCGGAGAGGGTAAAGATTGAGCCATGCCCCTCAGTGGCAGTCTTAGGGTTTCCGGAGCATCCAGAATGGGGAGTGGGGCCGACGCCCTGCCCTTCGCCTCCCTGATCGCCCAGCGGAGACTTCTGCTCGGATGGAGGTCGGCTGAACCACCCAGAGCCTCAGGCTGCCTCTCTGACCTAGCGGAGTTCTGAAAATTAGAAAAAAATAAAATTTGCAATCGGGGGATCAGATGACGGATTCCACCAAACGTGGATACAATTCACCAGCCTCTTCGAAGAGCTGTTCGTAACCAGCAACTAGGGGGGAGGAGCAAAGGGAGGGAGGAGAGAGCGGGGCGGGGGGGCACGGGAATTGCGCTCGGGTTCACGCTAGGATGAACGGTGTTGCTGAATCACGCCCATTTCTCCTTTATCACTGTATCAAATGCATCGCGATTTAGAGAGAGCTGTCCTTTCCCAGTCTGTCCCGATAACTGAAGCCCCTCATCCTGATTAACCTCCCCTGTACCCCTTCGAAGGCCATTAAATCTTTCTTAAAGTCTGGTGCCTAGAACTGTCCGCAATTCACTGGCTGAGGCCTAACTGGCGATTTATAAAGTTGCAGACAGATCTCTGTGCTTTTACATTCTGTTCCCCTTTTTGTAAACCATTGCCTCTTAAATCACCTTATCAAATTATCAGATTTAATCACCTTATCAAACCCAGTCTTTGTGTCTGCGGCGATAACATCTGTGGTCTGTGGGAATATGTAACACTCTCTCTCAGAGCGATGACGGAGTCGAGATCCCAGACTGGAATGACGATAAGGAAGTGATTTGAGGATCTTGGCCTGATCTGGCCGGGGGGAAGCATTGCCTTATCAGGGAATGAATGAGCACCGGCACTTCAGGGCGGGACAGCTGCCAAGTCAAACACTTCATCTCGTCGGTGTTTGGCAATCACATCACCCCCTGTCAAAGCGGCATGTAAATCGGAAGAAATCAAACAATGAATCAAAATCCCAACTGTGTCGACAAGCTGAGCCGCCTCCTCCTTTCTTATAAGGGAATATTGGGAGAGAGGCAGAGTTTCAGAGGCAGGTTGGAAGGAATGTTGAGATTGGGACTGAATTCAGCAACATGCAGTTCAGCCACTGGCACTAACAGCTGGGCTCGCACCCAACAATAATTCAAATCCCCACACAGAATTCCGCTTCACTGAAATACTTCCTGCAACTCTCATTATTGCAAATTCCTGAAGGTTTAACACTTTGCGTCTTCATTGGAAGGTTTCCAGCCCATTCCCGGTTCTGGCAGCAGAAAGAAACCTGATTCAAACACCTTTTTGCCTTTCTGTTGAGTTTCCCAGAGTGTGGGAAAGGCCTGGTTCAATGGGGATGGGTCTGGTTTCACTGCTGGTGCCAACGGAAGCATCATCCACTCCCGAACCATTGCTCGATGTCCACCCTGGGGCACCGGGTGGTTTAAAGAGGTTGTGGACATCAACCGAGGTCTTCCTGGTCAGGTGAAGGCGACAAGAGCTCAGTGCACCATTCAGCTGAGAGAGGGGATTCTCTGAGAGCCGCAGCGGCCATTCCTCCCCACCCACATGTGGTGTTGGGTGCTCTGATGTACAGATGAGCCAACACGGTTGTATTTGGTACAACGCTGTTTTATTCTAACATGCTATTTACAGTTCTGTCTTGATACTCTGCACGTGGTGACTCCCTGAGTGTGTTGTTAATCAGGTCCTGTCCTTGTCCTGGTCTCTAGATGGACTCACTACCAGGTGCCGTGTTTCTTCTCTTATACTGTCTCTGTCCTTGTCTGTGATTGGCTGTCGTGTTATGTGTGCTGATTTGTTTGTTGGTCTGTCTATCATGATGTGTGTGTTTGAATATCATGACATCCCCCCTTTTTTACAAGATTATGTGCCTACGTGGTTATAAATATGAATGTGTCCTGAGTGCAGCTAAAAGTGTGTGTGCGCGATATTTACAGCAGGTAGATGTGGCGTAACTATATACATGGGGCGATGTCGGGTGTGTCATGCTAACGAGGTTGTACCATAACAAAACAAGAAGAAAAAACTTTGAAGCGTGGTCCGGTCAAACGAGATCTGGAATGATAAAACAGTAACATGCTACAATACAATAGTTTCTAAACTTTAACGTGTGAACAGTCTCATAAGTCCAATCTAGTAGGTGTGCGTCGAATTCGGGTTGACCGCCTCAAGGGTGGGTCGAGGACCACCGGCTGAGGCGCGAGCCTGGCCATGGGTGGCGATGGAAGGGGCATGGTCTGTGGCAGCTCCACAAAGTCACTCTCAGGAACCAGTGGAGGACCCGGCGTCTGTGTACGGTTCCGTTGCGGGCGTGGAAGGCGGCGAAGGGCTCGCCGATTGCGCCCACGCACTGATCCATCCGGCATGCGTACTAGGAACGAGCGGGGAGCTACGCGTCGGAGAACTTCGGCAGGTGCTGACCAGCCACCATTTGGTAGATGAATGCGGACTTTATCCCAAGAGGCCAGGGGGGGGAAGATCAGTTGCCCTTGTATCGTACGAGCTCTTCTGGCGATCACGCTGCAGTTGCATCTTGTGCAGTACCGTAGCATGGTCCGTTGTTGGTGCCAGGATGGAAGGCACAGTGGTTCTGAGGGTGCGACCAATCAGTAGCTGTGCTGGCGAGAGACCCGTGGCTAGCGGGGCCGAGCGATAGGCCAGCAGGGCGAGGTGAAAGTCCGATCCGGCAGCAGCAGCCTTGCAGAGGAGCC
Organism: Scyliorhinus torazame; assembly: GCF_047496885.1. Taxonomy (NCBI): domain Eukaryota; kingdom Metazoa; phylum Chordata; class Chondrichthyes; order Carcharhiniformes; family Scyliorhinidae; genus Scyliorhinus; species Scyliorhinus torazame. The sequence continues at coordinate 32,594,358 of NC_092731.1, forward strand.
GCTTGGCAATGTGAACGCCCTTCTCCGCCTTTCCATTGGACTGGGGATGCAGAGGGCTGGACGTCACGTGTGTGAAGCCATACGAGGCGGCAAAGGATGACCATTCCTGGCTGGCAAAACAGGGCCCATTGTCCGACATGACAGTCATCGGAATGCCGTGGCGAGCGAAGGTGTCTTTGCAGGCCCTGATGACTGCAGACGACGTCAGATCGTGTAGGCGTATGACTTCTGGGTAATTGGAGAAGTAGTCTATGATGATGACATAGTCCATGCCAAGCGCGTGAAATAGGTCGACACCCACCTTCGCCCAGGGGGACGTCACCAGCTCATGGGGCAGAAGCGTCTCAGGAGGTTGCGCCGGCTGAAACCTTTGGCAGGTTGTGCAGTTGATCACCATGTTGGCAATATCGTCACTGATGCCCGGCCAGTATACCGCCTCTCGGGCCCTCCGTCTGCACTTCTCGACCCCTAAGTGGCCTTTGTGTATTTGATTGAGAACCAGCTGGCGCATGCTTTGCGGAATGATGATCCTGTCTAGCTTCAGAAGGATCCCATCAATGGTGGTTAGGTCGTCCCGTACATTATAGAACTGCGGGCACTGCCCTTTGAGCCAACCTTCCGTAATGTGGCGCATCACTCGCTGTAGAAGGGGGTCGGCCGCTGTCTCTGTGCGTATGCGGGCCAGACTGGAGTCGTTAGCCGGCAGATTTGCCGCTGTCAAGGCCACCTGTGCCTCGACCGGACATACGAACCCCTCCGCATCTGGTGGTGTACTCACTGCTCTGGATAGGGCATCCGCCACGATGAGGTCCTTCCCTGGGGTGTAGATCAGTTGGAAGTCGTACCTCCTGAGTTTAAGTAGGATGCGCTGGAGGCGAGGGGTCATCTCATTCAGGTCCTTGTTTATTATGCTGACCAGGGGGCGGTGGTCAGTTTCGACCGTTAACCGTGGAAGACCATAGACGTAATCGTGGAACTTGTCCAAACCAGTTAGCAAGCCCAGGCATTCTTTTTCAATTTGCGCGTAGCGCTGTTCTGTGGGGGTCATGGCTCGTGATGCATAGGCAACCGGGGCCCATGACGCCGTGTCATCTCTCTGCAGGAGCACTGCTCCAATGCCGGATTGGCTGGCATCAGTTGAGATTTTGGTGGGACGAGACGTGTCGAAGAACGCCAACACTGGTGCCGTGGCAAGTTTGTGTTTGAGCTTCTCCCACTCCAACTGGTGTGTATGTTGCCACTGGAACTCTGTAGATTTTTTTATGAGATGGCGCAGAGCCGTTGTGTGGGAAGCAAAGTTGGGAATGAATTTCCCGAGGAAGTTGACCATGCCCAGGAATCGTAGTACAGCTTTCTTGTCTGCCGGCTGTGGCATGGCTGTGATGGCGCTTACCTTGTCTGCATCGGGACGGACCCCTGATCGGGAGATGTGGTCCCCCAGGAAATTCAACTCGGTTTGGCCAAAGGCACACTTGGCTCGGTTGAGGCGCAGGCCATTTTCCCGTATGCGGGCAAAAACGCGTTGGAGACGATGTATGTGCTCCTGTGGTGTGGTGGACCAGATGATGACATCGTCCACATATACGCGCACCCCTTCGATGCCTTCCATCATCTGCTCCATGATTCTGTGGAAGACCTCGGATGCCGAGATGATGCCAAATGGCATCCGGTTGTAGCAGAATCTGCCGAAAGGGGCGTTGAAGGTGCATAGCTTTCGGCTGGACGGGTCCAGTTGGATCTGCCAAAATCCTTTGGAAGCATCCAGTTTGGTGAATATTTTGGCTTGGGCCATTTCACTGGTGATTTCCTCCCGTTTAGGTATGGGATAATGTTCCCGCATAATGTTATTATTTAGGTCTTTAGGGTCTATACAGATGCGGAGCTCGCCAGAGGGCTTCTTGACACACACCATGGAGCTGACCCATGGCGTGGGCTCCGTGACCCTGGATAGGGCCCCTTGGTCCTGGAGATCCTGCAGCTGCAACTTGAGGCGATCTTTAAGTGGCGCAGGAACCCTGCGAGGTGCGTGAACGACCGGGATGGCGTCCGGTTGAGGCGAACTTTGTATGTGTATGGCAGTGTTCCCATGCCTTCGAATGCCTCCTGGTTGTGAGCGAGGAGCGATTGGAGATTTGCGTTGAACTCAGCATCCGGGAAGTCTGATGTGTCGTCTGGAGAGAGAGACAGAATTCGCTGTACAAGGTGGAGAGCCTTACATGCCTGTGCGCCCAGCAAGGAATCCTTCGAAGAGCCAACTATCTCGAACGAGAGTGTGGCCGTGTGCGTTTTGTGTGTCACCTGGAGCTGGCAAGATCCCATGGCCGGGATAACGTTCCCGTTGTAGTCGACCATCTTGCACTGGGATGGCTGGATAGGTGGTTTGACCTTCATGGCATGGAATGCTGAATATACTATGAGGTTGGCGGAGGCGCCAGTGTCCAGGCGGAAAGTGATCTGCGATCGGTTGACCGTCAGGGTGGCGCTCCATTCATCGGCCGGATTGATGGTGTTGACCCTGTTCACATCAATGACCGCAACCCGGAAGGCATCTTGGTCATCTGTGTCATCGGGCTGGATATCCTGATGTGCGGGCTGGACGGTCCTTACGTGTCTGCGAGGTTGTCGGAGATGTGTAGGATCCATCAGTTGAACCGCTCGACAGTAGGCAGCGTAGTGGCCCATCTTGCCACATCGTAGGCATTGTCGGTTTTTAGCAGGATATTGCCCTTTTAAATGTGCAGCTCCACAGTTGCCGCACGTCATGACGTCACGGCGTTCGTTACGCCTCTGCGCATGCGCAGTTCGGTCTTGCATCGGGCGCGCCTGCGCAGTGCGTCCCTCGATGTTGCCGTTGGTTTTGGCGCGCACAAGCGCGGGAGACCTCGAAAAGCGCGCGAAACGGCTGCCCTCGTCCGGGCCGCGGGCCGGGAGATACTCGATTGCCTGGATGCGTTCGGCCTCGTGGGCGGCCTGGCTTACCGATTCGATCGCTAGGGACCCCCTCCGTGCCGATTCGGTCGCCTGAAATTGGGCAAAGCGGCTGGTCGCATTTTCATGGAGGACACAGGCTTCCACCGCAGATGCTAAGGTCAGGCCTTTAATTTTAAGAAGCTGCTGGCGTAGGCCACTGGAGGCAACGCCAAAAACGATCTGGTCCCGGATCATGGACTCTGAGGTGTTGCCGTAACCGCAGGACTGCGCGAGTATGCGGAGGTGCGTCAGAAAGGACTGAAAGAGCTCATCCTTACCTTGCAGGCGTTGCTGAAAGATATACCTCTCAACGCTTTCATTGGCCTCAACGTTGAAGTGCTGGTCGAGCTTGAGGAGGACCGTGTCATACTTGGATTGGTTCTCGCTTTCACCGAACACCAAGGAGTTGTGTACATCGATGGCGTGCTGACCTGCGGTAGTGAGGAGCATCGCAATCTTTGTCTCGTCCGAGGCACTCTGTTTTTCGTTGGCTCGCATGTACAGTTCAAATCGCTGCTTGAAGAGCTTCCAATTGGTGCCCAGGTTCCCAGCGACTTGCAGCGGCTGCGGTTTGTTGGTGATGCCCATGGCTCAGGATGGCAGCTTTGCCGGCAGGTATCGATCCACTCGCTAGGTACCATGTGGTGTTGGGTGCTCTGATGTACAGATGAGCCAACACAGTTGTATTTGGTACAACGCTGTTTTATTCTAACATGCTATTTACAGTTCTGTCTTGATACTCTGCACGTGGTGACTCCCTTAGTGTTAATCAGGTCCTGTCCTTGTCCTGGTCTCTAGATGGACTGGCCACCAGGTGTCGTGTTTCTTCTCTTATACTGTCTCTGGCCTTGTCTGTGATTGGCTGTCGTGTTGTGTGTGCTGATTTGTCTGTTGGTCTGTCTATCATGATGTGTGTGTTTGAATATCATGACACCACAAACAGACCAACCAGTCACTTATAGCATTTTTGGTTTGTGGGATCTGGTACACAAACTGCCTTTGACTGCACAAACCTGCCCTTTCTCTCTTCTGATTCCAGAGGGGACTGTCATGGGACATTGCGACTAAGCAGCGAACACATTTCACCAACGTCCCAAATGAATTACCTTTTGAAATGTAGTTGATTTAATGTAGGAGATGCGGTAGCCATTTTCACACAGCACGATCTCACAGACGGCAAAGAGACATCACCGGGTATTGGGAATTGAAGGTTTGGTTAAGGGTTGAATATTGGGCAGGATAGCGTCGGGGAAATCTCTGCTTCTCGTCAAGTAGCACCACGTCTGGTTGAGACACCGACAGGCCCTCGGGGTGACCGCTCATTTGAAAAATGGCACCTTTGGCACTGCGGCACTCCCTCCGCAGTGCACGGGAAACATCAGCCTGGATTATACCCGCAAATCCTGGAGCAGGGATGTGAATCTACAATCTGCCAACTCAGGGAATGTGGCTCACTGACCCCAGCTGGCACTCAAAGAGGCATTGAGGTAGGGGTGAGAAAGGTCACGGCTCCTTTGAGGGAATTGGGGACACCTTGCTGGTTTCTGTGTCGTACTGCACAGGCCAATTGAGGGGAACAACCAAACGGAGCAATGAGGAGATGCCGTCCATCTCATTGTCCAGTCTCACATCCAAATCGCCCAGCCATGTCTGGGCAGGAAACCATTACGTCTGTGCTGTGGCTGCTCTTACATAATCACGTGTTGAAGGGAAGTTCTGGGGAGGAGCGGGAAGTGGATTTTTTTCTCACGTGACAAGTGATAATGGGCCTGAACTCGCTACGTCAGGGAAGCAGAGACAGTCGGTGGTTACAAAAGGAAATTGTTGAGTTTGCAGGGATAGGGCTGGGAAACGAAACTGACTGGATTGTTCTGGCAAATGGGGGCAAATGGCCTGATTCTCTCTGTTGATGGGGCTGAATTTTCACTGAGTTGGGATGACTTGGGAGCCCTTCAAACATGGCGCGCAGGTCCCAATTCCGGGATTCCCGAACCCATTCCCCAGCTTTCCGATTTTCAGGAGTGCTTTGTAATTACGTTGGCTGGTTCAAGTCGAACCCATCCACCCCCAATCTCACCAGGGCGTCGGGAGATTAGGCACGTCCTCGTCCTCCACTATATTTGTGGAGTAGGTATCTCAGAGTGTCATGAACCATACTAGACATGAGGATTTTTGGAAAGGTAAGTTGGACAAGTCCTTCTCATGCCAAACTATGAAATGAAATGAAAATCGCTTAATGTCATAAGTAGGCTTCAAATGAAGTTACTGTGAAAAGCCCCTAGTCGCCACATTCCGGCACCTGTTCGGGGAGGCTGGTACGGGAATTGAACCGTGCTGCTGGCCTGCCTTGGTCTGCTTTCAAAGCCAGCGATTTAGCCCTATGTTAAACCAGCCCCTTAGAATGGTACTTAAAACACAGAAAAAAACCCCAAGCCCTTCGGCCCTCCAAGCCTGCACTGACTATGCTGCCCGTCTAACCTAAAACGGGCCGGAGAGTGGAGCTGAGTCGACAAAGATCAGCCATGATCTCATTAAATGGCGGAGCAGGCTCGAGGGGCCAGATAGCCTACTCCTGTTCCTAGTTCTTATGTTCTTATGTAAAACCGTCTACACTTCCTGGGTCCGTATCCCTCTATCCCCATCCTCTTCATGTATTTGTCAAGATGCCCCTTAAACGTCACGATCGTCCCTGCTTCCACCACCTCCTCCGGCAGCGAGTTCCAGGCACCCACTACCCTTTGTTTAAAAAACTTCCCTCGCACATCTCCTCTAAACTTTGCCCCTCGCACCTTAAACCTGTGCCCCCTAGTAATTGACTCTTCCACCCTGGGGAAAAGCTTCTGACTATCCACCCTGTCTATGTCCTTCATAATCTTGTAGTCTTCTATCAGGTCGCCCCTCAACCTCCGTCGTTCCAGTGAGAACAAACCGAGTTTATCCAACCTCTCCTCATAGCTAATGCCCTCCATACCAGGCAACATCCTGGTAAACTGGGCAGCACAGTGGCAGCGCGCGACGCGATGACGCCATTTCAGAGGGGGCGGAGCATACGAAACCTGCGTCAAACAGGCGCCGCCCCCCCGATTTTGGCGTCAGGAGGGATTTTCCGCCCGATCGGCGATTTCGAAATCGGCGTCAGGGAGCGGCCAACCCGCCCAGCACCTCTGATTGTGTGGCTTTGCTTGGGTGATGTTCTGGGAGCATCAATAGGGAGCAGCTGTTCCCCTTTGTTGAAGGGTCAGGTACGAGGGGGCACAAGTCCAAGGTGAGGGGCGGGAGGTTATGGGGGGGAGTTTTGAGGAAACACTTTTTTACCCAGAGGGTGGTGACGGTCTGGAACGCACTGCCTGGGAGGGTGGGAGAGGCGGGTCTGGAACGCGCTGCCTGGGAGGGTGGGAGAGGCAGGTCTGGAACGCGCTGCCTGGGAGGGTGGGAGAGGCGGGTCTGGAACATACTGCCTGGGAGGGTGGGAGAGTCGGGTCTGGAACGCGCTGCCTGGGAGGGTGGGAGAGGCGGGTCTGGAACGCGCTGCCTGGGAGGGTGGGAGAGGCGGGTCTGGAACATACTGCCTGGGAGGGTGGGAGAGGCGGGTCTGGAACGCGCTGCCTGGGAGGGTGGGAGAGGCGGGTCTGGAACGCTCTGCCTGGGAGGGTGGGAGAGGCGGGTCTGGAACGCGCTGCCTGGGAGGGTGGGAGAGGCGGGTCTGGAACGCGCTGCCTGGGAGGGTGGGAGAGGCGGGTCTGGAACATACTGCCTGGGAGGGTGGGAGAGGCGGGTCTGGAACGCACTGCCTGGGAGGGTGGGAGAGGCGGGTCTGGAACGCGCTGCCTGGGAGGGTGGGAGAGGTGGGTCTGGAACGCGCTGCCTGGGAGGGTGGGAGAGGCGGGTCTGGAACATACTGCCTGGGAGGGTGGGAGAGGCGGGTCTGGAACGCGCTGCCTGGGAGGGTGGGAGAGGCGGGTCTGGAACGCGCTGCCTGGGAGGGTGGGAGAGGCGGGTCTGGGACGCGCTGCCTGGGAGGGTGGGAGAGGCGGGTCTGGAACGCGCTGCCTGGGAGGGTGGGAGAGGCGGGTCTGGAACGCGCTGCCTGGGAGGGTGGGAGAGGCGGGTCTGGAACATACTGCCTGGGAGGGTGGGAGAGGCGGGTCTGGAACATACTGCCTGGGAGGGTGGGAGAGGCGGGTCTGGAACGCGCTGCCTGGGAGGGTGGGAGAGGCGGGTCTGGAACGCGCTGCCTGGGAGGGTGGGAGAGGCGGGTCTGGGACGCGCTGCCTGGGAGGGTGGGAGAGGCGGGTCTGGAACGCGCTGCCTGGGACGGTGGGAGATGCGGGTCTGGAACATACTGCCTGGGAGGGTGGGAGAGGCGGGTCTGGAACGCGCTGCCTGGGAGGGTTATAGAGGCGGGTCTGGAACGCACTGCCTGGGAGGGTTATAGAGGCGGGTCTGGAACGCACTGCCTGGGAGGGTTATAGAGGCGGGTCTGGAACGCACTGCCTGGGAGGGTTATAGAGGCGGGTCTGGAACGCACTGCCTGGGAGGGTGGGTGAGGCGGGTCTGGAACGCACTGCCTGGGAGGGTGGGAGAGGCGGGTCTGGAACGCGCTGCCTGGGAGGGTGGGAGAGGCGGGTCTGGAACGCACTGCCTGGGAGGGTGGGAGAGGCGGGTCTGGAACGCGCTGCCTGGGAGGGTGGGAGAGGCGGGTCTGGAACGCACTGCCTGGGAAGGTGGGAGAGGCGGGTCTGGAACGCGCTGCCTGGGAGGGTGGGAGAGGCGGGTCTGGAACGCACTGCCTGGGAGGGTGGGAGAGGCGGGTCTGGAACGCGCTGCCTGGGAGGGTGGGAGAGGCGGGTCTGGAACGCGCTGCCTGGGAGGGTGGGAGAGGCGGGTCTGGAACGCGCTGCCTGGGAGGGGGGGAGAGGCGGGTCTGGAACGCGCTGCCTGGGAGGGTGGGAGAGGCGGGTCTGGAACGCGCTGCCTGGGAGGGTGGGAGAGGCGGGTCTGGAACGCGCTGCCTGGGAGGGTGGGAGAGGCGGGTCTGGGACGCGCTGCCTGGGAGGGTTATAGAGGCGGGTCTGGAACGCACTGCCTGGGAGGGTGGGAGAGGCGGGTCTGGAACATACTGCCTGGGAGGGTGGGAGAGGCGGGTCTGGAACGCACTGCCTGGGAGGGTGGGAGAGGCGGGTCTGGAACGCGCTGCCTGGGAGGGTGGGAGAGGCGGGTCTGGAACGCGCTGCCTGGGAGGGTGGGAGAGGCGGGTCTGGAACATACTGCCTGGGAGGGTGGGAGAGGCGGGTCTGGAACGCGCTGCCTGGGAGGGTGGGAGAGGCGGGTCTGGAACGCGCTGCCTGGGAGGGTGGGAGAGGCGGGTCTGGGACGCGCTGCCTGGGAGGGTGGGAGAGGCGGGTCTGGAACGCGCTGCCTGGGAGGGTGGGAGAGGCGGGTCTGGAACGCGCTGCCTGGGAGGGTGGGAGAGGCGGGTCTGGAACATACTGCCTGGGAGGGTGGGAGAGGCGGGTCTGGAACATACTGCCTGGGAGGGTGGGAGAGGCGGGTCTGGAACGCGCTGCCTGGGAGGGTGGGAGAGGCGGGTCTGGAACGCGCTGCCTGGGAGGGTGGGAGAGGCGGGTCTGGGACGCGCTGCCTGGGAGGGTGGGAGAGGCGGGTCTGGAACGCGCTGCCTGGGAGGGTGGGAGAGGCGGGTCTGGAACATACTGCCTGGGAGGGTGGGAGAGGCGGGTCTGGAACGCGCTGCCTGGGAGGGTTATAGAGGCGGGTCTGGAACGCACTGCCTGGGAGGGTTATAGAGGCGGGTCTGGAACGCACTGCCTGGGAGGGTTATAGAGGCGGGTCTGGAACGCACAGCCTGGGAGGGTTATAGAGGCGGGTCTGGAACGCACTGCCTGGGAGGGTGGGTGAGGCGGGTCTGGAACGCACTGCCTGGGAGGGTGGGAGAGGCGGGTCTGGAACGCGCTGCCTGGGAGGGTGGGAGAGGCGGGTCTGGAACGCACTGCCTGGGAGGGTGGGAGAGGCGGGTCTGGAACGCGCTGCCTGGGAGGGTGGGAGAGGCGGGTCTGGAACGCACTGCCTGGGAAGGTGGGAGAGGCGGGTCTGGAACGCGCTGCCTGGGAGGGTGGGAGAGGCGGGTCTGGAACGCACTGCCTGGGAGGGTGGGAGAGGCGGGTCTGGAACACGCTGCCTGGGAGGGTGGGAGAGGCGGGTCTGGAACGCGCTGCCTGGGAGGGTGGGAGAGGCGGGTCTGGAACGCGCTGCCTGGGAGGGGGGGAGAGGCGGGTCTGGAACGCGCTGCCTGGGAGGGTGGGAGAGGCGGGTCTGGAACGCGCTGCCTGGGAGGGTGGGAGAGGCGGGTCTGGAACGCGCTGCCTGGGAGGGTGGGAGAGGCGGGTCTGGGACGCGCTGCCTGGGAGGGTTATAGAGGCGGGTCTGGAACGCACTGCCTGGGAGGGTGGGAGAGGCGGGTCTGGAACGCGCTGCCTGGGAGGGTGGGAGAGGCGGGTCTGGAACACACTGCCTGGGAGGGTGGGAGAGGCGGGTCTGGAACGCGCTGCCTGGGAGGGTGGGAGAGGCGGGTCTGGAGCGCGCTGCCTGGGAGGGTGGGAGAGGCGGGTCTGGAACGCACTGCCTGGGAGGGTGGGAGAGGCGGGTCTGGAACGCGCTGCCTGGGAGGGTGGGAGAGGTGGGTCTGGAACATACTGCCTGGGAGGGTGGGAGAGGCGGGTCTGGAACGCTCTGCCTGGGAGGGTGGGAGAGGCGGGTCTGGGACGCACTGCCTGGGAGGGTGGGAGAGGCGGGTCTGGAACATACTGCCTGGGAGGGTGGGAGAGGCGGGTCTGGAACGCACTGCCTGGGAGGGTGGGAGAGGCGGGTCTGGAACGCTCTGCCTGGGAGGGTGGGAGAGGCGGGTCTGGAACGCGCTGCCTGGGAGGGTGGGAGAGGCGGGTCTGGAACGCGCTGCCTGGGAGGGTGGGAGAGGCGGGTCTGGAACGCGCTGCCTGGGAGGGTGGGAGAGGCGGGTCTGGAACGCTCTGCCTGGGAGGGTGGGAGAGGCGGGTCTGGAACGCGCTGCCTGGGAGGGTGGGAGAGGCGGGTCTGGAACGCGCTGCCTGGGAGGGTGGGAGAGGCGGGTCTGGAACGCGCTGCCTGGGAGGGTGGGAGAGGCGGGTCTGGAACGCACTGCCTGGGAGGGTGGGAGAGGCGGGTCTGGAACGCACTGCCTGGGAGGGTGGGAGAGGCGGGTTGCCTCACATCCTTTAAAAAGTAGATGGATGAGCGCTGGGCACGTCTTAACATTCAAGGCTGTGGACCAAGTGCTGGCAAGTGGGATTAGGTAGGTCGGCGATGTGTTTTTCATGCATCGGTGCAGACTCGATGGGCCGAAGGGCCTCTTCTGTGCTGTATCATTCTCCCTGACCTTCTGACTGAGAGACATGAGTTCTACCCAAGGAGCCACAGTTGAATGTGACAGCTGTATGAAGCAGGTACACTACATTGAGCTCATTCCCTCCCCAATCCAAGCACAGCCCCTCCAGCCCAGGTTCCATTCGAGAGTGAGCAGCGGCCCCAGCCTCACCTCCTTCGCGGGTTTCCGCCGACACCCAGCCGGTCCATGGCGAAATGCCGATCCCAGTCCGACAGGCCAGACGGATCCGATACTGCGAGAACGGCGTCAGCCCCCTGATCACGTGAATGAGTGGCGGCACAGAGACATCTTCCAAATAGATCACTTGGCTGGAGTGATCTTTGGTCAGCTCGGCCTGAAAGAAAATAGGAAAAACAAATGCGTCATTTTCTAAAATAAAATGCCCCCCCCCCCCCCCCCCCGCCCGCCCTCCCATCCCACCCCACACAACCCAGGCCTCCGCGTGCAAAGCAAGAATTGCTGCTTGCTTAAAAAATACAGAAGTGGTCACCCAAGGAAATGAAATTTCACAAAAATGTGCTGAGGGACACTTCCTGGCCCCCGGGTAAACAGAGTGTCTTCCAAATCGAAACTTAAAGTCGCATACGGGCAAAAAAAATAGTTAATGATTCCTCATAAATCGAAATGCAGGGTCATCTTCGATTCCTCTCGTATTCAGTGATGACAATGTCTCACTGCCGTCCACGCGGCATCTAGCTCCAGATCAGCTCAATTCAATAGGTTAAAAATACTCTCTTTAACCCCGCACTCCTGAGGCCTCAGGCCATCACCTGGGCCTCCCAATTCCCTTTGCTCCTGAAGGCCCAGATTGCAGCTCCGATATCACTTACTGCCTTCTCGCCCACATCGCAGGCTGCCGCAGGGGATCTGCGCTCTGCGATGGGGGGTGCTGGTTTTGGGATGGAGTTGCCCCGCCAACCGGCCAGACTCACGAAAAGGATTACCTCAGAGGAGGATCCTGTTTTGACAACTTTGTTGTTCTTTGTGTGGTCTCTTTGGTCAACGTCTCAAAGTAATTAGGAGTTGTGAAGTGTTTGAAGCCTCGGTTATTAGAGTCATACAGCACAGCCATTTCGCCCATCGCGTTCCCGCCGGTCAAAACAACCACCGAACTATTCCAGGCCCATTTCCCAGCACGTGGCCCATAGCCGTGTCTGCCCTGGGATCGCAGGCGCATCTAGATACTTCTTAAATGTTATGAGGGTCTCTGCCTCCATCACCCTTTCAGGCAACGAGTTCCAAACTCACACCACCCTCTGGGTAAAAAGGTTTTTCCTCACACCCCCTCTAAACCTCCTGCCCCTCACCTTAAATCTCTGCCCCCTGGTCATCGATCCCTCCACCAAGGGGAAAGGTTTCTTCCTGTCGACTCTATCATGTCTCCCTCCGGTATCCTCTGCTCCAAGGAAAACAACCCCAGTCTATCCAATCTCTTTTCATAACTAAAACTCTCCAGCCCAGGCCACATCCTGGTAAATCTCCTCTGCACCCTTTCCAGTGCTATCAATTCCCTCATTGGGGTACAGTTATACAGACACTGACTCACGGGGTACAGTTATACAGTCACTGACTCTCGTTGGGGTACAGTTATACAGGCACTGACTCTCATTGGGGTACAGTTACACAGGCACTGAATCTCATTGGGGTACAGTTATACAGGCACTGACCCTCATTGGGGTACAGTTATACAGACACCGACTCACGGGGTACAGTTATACAGACACTGACTCTCGTTGGGGTACAGTTTACAGACACTGAATCTCATTGGGGTACAGTTATACCGGCACTGGCTCTCGGGGTACAGTTACACAGACACTGACTCTCATTGGGGTACAGTTATACAGACACTGAATCTCATTGGGGTACAGTTATACTGGCACTGGCCCTCGGGGTACAGTTACACAGACACTGACTCTCATTGGGGTACAGTTATACAAACACTGACTCTCGTTGGAGTACAGTTATACAGATACTGACTCTCATTGGGGTACAGTTAAACAGACACTGACTCTCATTAGGGTATAGTTATACAGACACTGACTCTCACTGGGGTACAGTTATACAGGCACTGACTCTCATTGGGGTACAGTTATACAGGCACTGACTCTCATTGGGGTACAGTTATACAGGCACTGACTCTCGTTGGGGTACAGTTATATTGACAGAGACTCATTGGGGTACAGTTATATTGACAGAGACTCATTGGGGTACAGTTATAAAGGTACTGACTCTCATTGGGGTACAGTTATACAGGCACTGACTCTAATTGGGGTACAGTTATACAGACACTGACTCTCGTTGGGGTACAGTTATACAGACACTGACGCTCATTGGGGTTTGGTTATACAGACACTGACTCTCGTTGGGGTACAGTTATACAGACACTGACTCTCATTGGGGTACAGTTATATAGACACTGACTCTTATTGGGGTACAGTTATACAGACATTGACTCGTTGGGGTACAGTTATATAGACACTGACTCTCGTTGGTATACAGACACTGACTCTCGTTGGGGTTTGGTTATACAGACACTGACTCTCGTTGGGGTACAGTTATACAGACACTGACTCTCGTTGGGGTACAGTTATATAGACACTGACTCTTATTGGGGTACAGTTATACAGACATTGACTCGTTGGGGTACAGTTATATAGACACTGACTCTCGTTGGTATACAGACACTGACTCTCGTTGGGGTACAGTTATATAGAAACTGACTCTCATTGGGGTACAGATATACAGACACTGACTCTCATTGGGGTACAGTTATACAGACACTGACTCTCTTTGGGGTACAGTTATATAGACACTGACTCTCATTGGGGTACAGATATACAGACACTGACTCTCGTTGGGGTACAGTTATATAGACACTGACTCTCGGGGTAGAGTTATACAGACAGTGACTCTCGGGGTACAGTTATACAGACACTGACTCTCATTGGGGTACAGTTATATAGACACTGACTCTCATTGGGGTACAGTTATACAGACACTGACTCTCGTTGGTATACAGACACTGACTCTCGTTGGGGTACAGTTATATAGAAACTGACTCTCATTGGGGTACAGATATACAGACACTGACTCTCATTGGGGTACAGTTATACAGACACTGACTCTCGTTGGAGTACAGTTATATAGACACTGACTCTCATTGGGGTACAGATATACAGACACTGACTCTCGTTGGGGTACAGTTATATAGACACTGACTCTCATTGGGGTACAGATCTACAGACACTGACTCTCATTGGGGTACAGTTATACAGGCACTGACTCTCATTGGGGTACAGTTATACAGGCACTGACTCTCTTTGGGGTACAGTTATACAGGCACTGACTCTCGTTGGGGTACAGTTATATTGACAGAGACTCATTGGGGTACAGTTATAAAGGTACTGACTCTCATTGGGGTACAGTTATACAGGCACTGACTCTAATTGGGTACAGTTATACAGACACTGACTCTTGTTGGGGTACAGTTATACAGACACTGACGCTCATTGGGGTTTGGTTATACAGACACTGACTCTCGTTGGGGTACAGTTATACAGACACTGACTCTCATTGGGGTACAGTTATATAGACACTGACTCTCATTGGGGTACAGTTATACATACACTGACTCTCGTTGGGGTACAGGTATACAAATTCTGACTCTCGTTGGGGTACAGTTATACAGACACTGACTCTCAGGGTACAGTATACAGACACTGACTCGCATTGGGTACAGTTATACAGACACTGACTCTCATTGGGGTACAGTTATACAGACACTGACTCTCATTGGGGTACAGTTATACAGACATTGACTCGTTGGGGTACAGTTATATAGACACTGACTCTCGTTGGTATACAGACACTGACTCTCGTTGGGGTTTGGTTATACAGACACTGACTCTCGTTGGGGTACAGTTATACAGACACTGACTCTCGTTGGGGTACAGTTATATAGACACTGACTCTTATTGGGGTACAGTTATACAGACATTGACTCGTTGGGGTACAGTTATATAGACACTGACTCTCGTTGGTATACAGACACTGACTCTCGTTGGGGTACAGTTATATAGAAACTGACTCTCATTGGGGTACAGATATACAGACACTGACTCTCATTGGGGTACAGTTATACAGACACTGACTCTCTTTGGGGTACAGTTATATAGACACTGACTCTCATTGGGGTACAGATATACAGACACTGACTCTCGTTGGGGTACAGTTATATAGACACTGACTCTCGGGGTAGAGTTATACAGACAGTGACTCTCGGGGTACAGTTATACAGACACTGACTCTCATTGGGGTACAGTTATATAGACACTGACTCTCATTGGGGTACAGTTATACAGACACTGACTCTCGTTGGTATACAGACACTGACTCTCGTTGGGGTACAGTTATATAGAAACTGACTCTCATTGGGGTACAGATATACAGACACTGACTCTCATTGGGGTACAGTTATACAGACACTGACTCTCGTTGGAGTACAGTTATATAGACACTGACTCTCATTGGGGTACAGATATACAGACACTGACTCTCGTTGGGGTACAGTTATATAGACACTGACTCTCATTGGGGTACAGATCTACAGACACTGACTCTCATTGGGGTACAGTTATACAGGCACTGACTCTCATTGGGGTACAGTTATACAGGCACTGACTCTCTTTGGGGTACAGTTATACAGGCACTGACTCTCGTTGGGGTACAGTTATATTGACAGAGACTCATTGGGGTACAGTTATAAAGGTACTGACTCTCATTGGGGTACAGTTATACAGGCACTGACTCTAATTGGGTACAGTTATACAGACACTGACTCTTGTTGGGGTACAGTTATACAGACACTGACGCTCATTGGGGTTTGGTTATACAGACACTGACTCTCGTTGGGGTACAGTTATACAGACACTGACTCTCATTGGGGTACAGTTATATAGACACTGACTCTCATTGGGGTACAGTTATACATACACTGACTCTCGTTGGGGTACAGGTATACAAATTCTGACTCTCGTTGGGGTACAGTTATACAGACACTGACTCTCAGGGTACAGTATACAGACACTGACTCGCATTGGGTACAGTTATACAGACACTGACTCTCATTGGGGTACAGTTATACAGACACTGACTCTCATTGGGGTACAGTTATACAGACACTGACTCTCAGGGTACAGTTATACAGACACTGACTCTCAGGGTACAGTTATACAGACACTGACTCTCAGGGTACAGTTATACAGACACTGACTCTCGGGGTAGAGTTATACAAAGAACAAAGAACAAAGAAAAGTACAGCACAGGAACAGGCCCTTCGGCCCTCCAAACCTGCGCCGATCATGCTGCCCGTCTAAACTAAAATGTTCTACACTTCCGGGGTCTGTACCCTCTATTCCCATCCTATTCATGTATTTGTCAAGATGCCCCTTAAACGTCACTATCGTCCCTGCTTCCACCACCTCCTCCGGCAGCGGGTTCCAGGCAGACACTACCCTCTGTGTAAAAAACGTGCCTCGTACATCTCCTCTAAATCTTGCCCCGTGCACCTTAAACCTATGCCCCCTAGTAATTGACCCCTCTACCCTGGGAAAAAGTCTCTGACTATCCACTCTGTCTATGCCTCTCATAATTAGGCACTGACTCTCGTTGGGGTACAGTTAAACTGGCACTTGTCTTCGGCTGGTGCTTCGCTGAAGCGGAGGTACATCATTGAGCGATTACACTGTGTGTGACCTCACACCTGTACTGGATCCTTCCCATATCCCATGTCGGTGAATTGTGCAGGAAAACCTCACTGGGTGGCCACCAGTACTGGAAGGCGGCGGACGGAACTCGGAGAGCCGAGCTGAAGTGTGGTGTGCCCACCTGCTGCCCACTCAGAGAGAGACCTCCTAACCCCTATCACCACCCTGAACTCAGGTCCCTGAAGGTTCACTCTGCAAACACAGAGCAGGCAGTTCCTGCGAAACAGAAGTGAAGTGAGTTGTTTCCATTCAGTGAATGGAGTGACACAGGAGTGGCTCATTCTGAAACTCCACAATGGAGAAGTGAAAGAGATGAGTTTCCAAAACACAGTCCATTCATTGACCTCAGTAACCTCATTGATCAAATGCTGGGTCCTTGCGCATTTTGAAAGAAATTAACGACGTGCTTTGTATCGTTTACAAATTGATTTTAACTCCCTTGTGTCGATGTGAATCTCACAATCCACACTACAGATTAATTTATTATTACAACAGCAGTCGCAATGGCACATATGGTTGCAGAAGACAGCTCCTCCTGTCACCCTCTCACTCTCTGAAGCAAGGTCAGCCTGGATCGGCATTACAGGAGACTGTTCGACTGTGGCCGCTCCGCACCCAAACTGGATCCCAACTCTCCCATGTCGATAACTCCACTTCATTGCACATATCAGTGGGCAGCAACTTACTCAGGAGATTTAAGCCTCGCTCTCTGCCCTGTGCAGGAGTGAGGGATTACTGAACAGTGTGATCTTCCATTCCCTTAGGAAGGGACAATAGGCCAAAGGCACATATTCCCTATCTGGTGCAGGCAAAAGAGCATCACAGCCGGGTATGGCAACTGCTCGACCCACGGCCGTAAGAAACTACAGAGAGTCGTGAACACGGCCCAGTCCATCACCCGAACCCGCCTCCCATCCATTGACTCTGTCTACACCTCCCGCTGCCTGGGGAAAGCGGGCAGCATAATCAAAGACCCCTCCCACCCGGGTTATTCTCTCTTCCAACCTCTTCCATCGGGCAGCAGATACAAAAATCTGAGAACAAGCGGCAACAGATTCAAAAACAGCTTCTTCCCCGCTGTTACCAGACTCCTAAACGACCCTCTTATGGACTCAACTGATCTCTCCACATATCTTCTCTACTGAGTAGTACTGCACTCCTGTCTGCTTCACCCGATGTCGATGTCACATTGTGTATTAATCGTATGTCCTATGTTTTTACATGGATGGAATGATCTGTCTGGACTGTACGTAGAACAATGCTTTTCACTGTCCCTCGGTACACGTGACAATAAATCTGAATCTAATCTATAGCTAAGGAGAAATAGGATGGAGGGGTTCCTCCCAATGTCGTGGACAATGTTCATTCTGCAGTCAATAGCACTAAAAGTAGACTCTCAGGCCAATGTCACATTGCTGCCGGTGGGATCTTACTGTGCACAGGGTATGACAACAGTGACTACAATTCGCAGATACTGGGCAGCACGGTGGTTAGCACTGCTGCCTCACGGCGCCGAGGACCCGGGTCACTGTCCGTGTGGAGTTTGCACATTCTCCCCGTGCCTGCGTGGGTCTCACCCCCACAACCCAAAGATGTGCAGGGTAGGTGGATTGGCCACGCTAAATTGCCCCTTGATTGGAAAAAAACAATTCACGGGTACTTTATCAGCTGTGTAGGCTCCTTGAGGATATCCTTCACATAACGAAGGTCCTATCGGAATAAACGCAGTTGGTAGTTTTGTGGAATGAAGGCATCAGGCCAGGCCAGGCACAGACCGGTCTGTGTAGCTCAGTTATGTTTTGCATAAAAATTCCCTCTCTGAGATCAGTCTGCGAATTTAAGCTGGAGGTTAAGGAGGGGCAGAGTTAACAGGCTCTGCACTGAACATAAAGTTCTGTTTACGGAAAGACTCGGGGCTGAGGTCTTTAAGAGCAGAGGAGGTTTGCTCGAGATGTTTAAAATCATAAACGGGTTTTGATGGACGAAATAACGAAAAACTATTTCCAAGGACTGGAAACCTGCTGACTGGAATCCAACTTATTAAACAAACATTCAAACTAAATAACTCATATCACTGATCCCCTTTCACATGTGAATCAGAGCTTCCAGCCATAAAGAATTTGCTCACAACACCTTTGAGATCTTGGCCCCAAATCAGAAGGTGACCAGTGAAGAGTGACAGAATACAGTGCAGAAGGAGGCCATTCGGCCCATCAAGTTTGCACCGACCCTCCAAAGGAGCACCCTACCTAGACCCACTCCCCTGCCCACGCCACCCTATCCTCGTAACCTGACAGCACATCCCTGGACACTAAGGGACAATTGGAGCGTGGCCAGTCCACCTAACCCGCACAACTTGAGTTTATTCCGCCAACTGCGTTAAGTACTCTGAAGATTGGCAGTCATATTTTGTTTCAACGTTTTGTTCGCAGGATGTGGGGATTGTGAAGTCACCCGTTTCTGCACATTTATAGTTTTCCCCAGCAGATGCTCGTAAATGTTCCATTCTTGTTCCAAAACGTTCCTCATGTGGAAATCCTGCTTGGTGGAGTTAGCTACAGCTCAGTAAGTAACCTGCGCCAGAAGACCATTGGTTCAAGGTCCACTTCACAGACCTGAGCACAACACCTGGGGTTTTCCAATTGTCCAACGTCGGGAGTTAGTTACCTTCCTTGAAGAGTTTCGGCACAATCACACATTAACGCTCAAAGCTGTTGCCAAGGCTCCCAACTCTGAACTTCTTTCACTTCCTCCTGCCCCACTCCCCATCGCCCCCCCCCCCCCCCAGGGTGGAGGGAAAACTACCAACCCTTTCCCTCAGCCCCATCCCCACTTTCAGACGGCTCACTCCCTCACCCCCTTCCAATCAAGTCTCTATGGAGCCAGGAAACTCCACTTCACTATTTATGTAAACAACAAACAATAACTTCTCTTTTTATAGTTTACTGGAATGAAATGTCGCGGTGACATTTGAGCATGAAGAGAAATTAGGTCAGGTGACCATATACACGATCAAAGGGTCTTAATGAGTGTCCGAATGGGACAAGGTGAGGCAGTGCGGCAGTGAGGGAATTCCAGAGCTCGGGACTGAGGCACCTGACAGCACGGCGACCAATGGTGGAGCGAATAAGATTGGAAATGTCAAAGAGAACAAAACAAAAGAACAAAGAAATGTACAGCACAGGAACAGGCCCTTCGGCCCTCCAAGCCTGTGCCGACCATGCTGCCCGTCTAAACTAAAATCTTCTACACTTCCGGGGTCCGTATCCCTCGGTAGAATTGTGGATAGCACAATTGCTTCACAGCTCCAGGGTCCCAGGTTCGATTCCGGCTTGGGTCACTGTCTGTGCGGAGTCTGCACATCCTCCCCGTGTGTGCGTGGGTTTCCTCCGGGTGCTCCGGTTTCCTCCCACAGTCCAAACATGTGCAGGTTAGGTGGATTGGCCGTGATAAATTGCCCTTAGTGTCCAAAATTGCCCTGAGTGTTGGGTGGGGTTACTGGGTTATGGGGACGGGGTGGAGGTGTTGACCTTGGGTAGGGTGCTCTTTCCAAGACACGGTGCAGACTCAATGGGCCGAATGGCCTCCTTCTGCACTGTAAATTCTATGATATTCCCACCCTATTCATGTATTTGTCAAGACTCCCCTGAAACAGTCACTATCGTCCCTCCTTCCACCACCTCCGCCGGCAGCGAGTTCCAGGCACCCACTACCCTGTGTAAAAAAACTTGCCTCGTACATCTACTCTAAACCTTGCCCCTCGCACCTTAAACCTATGCCCCCTAGTAATTGACCCCTCTACCCTGGGAAAAAGTCTCTGACTATCCACTCTGTCTATGCCCCTCATAATTTTGTATACCTCTATCAGGTCGCCCCTCAACCTCCGTCGTTCCAGTGAGAACAAACCGAGTTTATTCAACCGCTCCGCATAGCTAAAGCCCTCCATACCAGGCAACATATTGGTAAATCTCTTCTGCACCCTCTCTAAAGCCTCCACATCCTTCTGGTAGTGTGGCGACCAGACTTGAACACTATACTCCAAGTGTGGCCTAACTAAGGTTCTATACAGCTGCAACATGACTTGCCAATTCTTATACTCAATGCCCCGGCCAATGAAGGCAAGCATGCCGTATGCCTTCTTGACTACCTTCTCCACCTGTGTTGCCCCTTTCAGTGACCTGTGGACCTCTACACCTGGATCTCTCTGACTGTCAATACTCTTGAGGGTTCTACCATTCACTGTATATTCCCTACCTGTATCAGACCTTCCAAAATGCATTACTTCACATTTGTCCGGATTAAGCTCCATTTGCCATCTCTCCGCCCAAGTCTCCAAACGATCTAAATCCTGCTGTATCCTCTGACAGTCCTCATTAATCAGACCAGTTACATTTTCCTCCAAATCATTTATATATACCACGAACAGCAAAGGCCCCAGCACTGATCCCTGCAGAATGTTGGTCACAGCCCTCCACCCTCCAATCAGAAAAGCACCCTTCCATTGCCAGAATTCAAGCAGTGCCGATATCTCAGAGGGCGGTGGAGCTGGAGGAGGCGACAAAAACTGGGTCAGGGTGGTCGGGTCACCAGACCATGGACAGATTTGAAAACAAGGTTGAGAATTTTAAAAGCAAAAT
This sequence comes from Scyliorhinus torazame, assembly GCF_047496885.1. Classification (NCBI taxonomy): domain Eukaryota; kingdom Metazoa; phylum Chordata; class Chondrichthyes; order Carcharhiniformes; family Scyliorhinidae; genus Scyliorhinus; species Scyliorhinus torazame. The sequence continues at coordinate 32,615,168 of NC_092731.1, forward strand.
GTTGCTTATGATATGTTTAATGTCCTCCGGTCATCCCAGAGAATTTTACAACCAATGAAATACTGTTGGGGCGACTCGGTGGCCTCCAAGGTCCCAGGTTCGATTCCCGGCTTGGGTCACTGTCTGTGCGGAGTCTGCACGTTCTCCCCGTGTGTTTCCTCCGGGTGCTCCGGTTTCCTCCCACAGCCCAAAGATGTGCAGGTTAGATGGATTGGCCACGCTAAATTGCCCCTTAGTGTCCAAAAAGGTGAGGTGGGGTTTCAGCGATAGGGTGGGAGAGTGACCTCGGGTGGGGTCATCTTTCAGAAGGTCGGTGCAGACTCAATGGGCCGAATGGCCTCCTTCTGCACTGTAGCGATTCTATGATTCAAAGTGTAGTTGGTGTTATAATGTCTGGACCTAACAAGCTCTCAGAAACCGCAGGGTGACCACACCCAGATAGTCTTTTGGGATCTGTTTTAGGAATAAATATTGGCCCAGGAAACTCGGAGAACTCCCCCATCTGTATTCAAAATCCGACCATGGGATTTTGGTTTAATATTGATAACACAGGATTCCCACAGTCCTGGGTTCCACTGCTGGACCCGGATTGACAATCTGTGGACTCCAAGTGTTTGCATTCAATCGGAGCTAGCATGGGGACAGGGAAAGCTGGAATGCCAGCTGAGCAGTGTAGCAGCCAGGCGTTCACCCATTACAAAGTCACGAGATGGGCATGCAGCAGCCAAGAAGGAGAAAAGGCCTCCGGTAAACTGGGCTGCCAGCACAAAGCAGTGCCAGAAGTAAAACCATCGATAGCTCAGCCTAGTCACCCCCCCAACACAACCCACTCCATATTGGTCTGTCCTGGTCCACCCACGTCGACGCTACCACCAAGAAAGCACAACAGCGCCTATACTTCCTCAGGGAACTAAGGAAATTCGGCATGTCCACATTGACTCTTACCAACTTTTACAGATGCACCATAGAAAGCATCCTATCAGGCTGCATCACAGCCTGGTATGGCAACCGCTCGGCCCAGGGCCGCAAGAAACTTCAGAGAGTCGTGAACACCGCCCAGTCCATCACATGAACCCACCTCCCATCCATTGACTCCATCTACACCTCCCGCTGCCTGGGGAAAGCGGGCAGTATAATCAAAGACCCCTCCCACCCGGCTTACTCACTCTTCCAACTTCTTCCATCGGGCAGGAGATACAGAAGTCTGAGAACACGCACGAACAGACTCAAAAACAGCTTCTTCCCCACTGTTACCAGACTCCTGAATGACCCTCTTATGGACTGATTTCATTAACACTACACCCTGTTTGCTTCACCCGATGCCAGTGTTATGTAGTTACATTGTATATGTTGTGTTGCCCTATTATGTATTTTCTTTTATTCCCTTTTCTTCTCATGTACTTAATGATCTGTTGAGCTGCTCGCAGAAAAATACTTTTCACTGTACCTCGGTACACGCGACAATAAACAAATCCCAATCCAATCCAAACAGCACCACACCGGGATCACAATCCGGCAATATGATTCTATGATTCTATGAATATGGATGAACAGCGAATGGTTTTGTTATGACAAGGGGTGCTCGGTGTGCAGTGAGAGGAGAGGTTTCCTGTCAGGCTGCTCCAGGAGTGTGACTGCCAATTGGGTTTGGCCACGAGCCTAAGATGACTGACTGATTATTTCCGTTCTCCAATCTCTCAGGGAGGCTGCGTTCTGAATATGAATGGTCAACGCTGCTCTGCTCCTGATTGGCATTTACTCCATTTGCTCCTTCATTATCATTGGCGTTGAACTTTTCTCAACCGCTGTTGCCTTCAAAAGGTTCTTTCTGTCAAAGCTCAAAGTTTTTTTCCTAACCCCGAGACCATGAATCCAGGCCTCTCGATGCCAGTCAACACTCACTGTGGTACTAAGTGATACGGTTAAGCCAAGTTCCCATCTACCTTCTCAGACCCCGTGGCAATACTTTCAAGAAGAGCACAGTTTCCTGACCAATGTTCTTCTCGGAAACAGCGACCAAGGAACAGTCTATCTCACTGTGACCGTTCCCACAGAAGTATTCCATTAGCTGTAAAATATTTGCAGAGGCTCTGCTGGTGAGGTTTTTTTCACAACACTCTGGGACCCTCCCGATACCCAGAGGTGTTTTTTTCTGCTGTTTATTTACGGCTTTCTTCCATATCTCCCAGCATCCTCAGTGACACTGGATCCACCTCCCACACGTAACCAAATGACGCCAGGTTATTTGTCCTCTGACAGAAGTGCCAGTTGCCCTCAGTGCCTGTCTCCAGACCCTGTCTCCTGACATCCTCCCTCCTGACCCCAAGTGAGAGTGACTGCCCTTGACACCAAGGCTGCATTTGACCGAATATGGCATCAAAGACTAGAGTCAATGGGAATCAGGGGGGAAACTCTCCGCTGGTTGGAGTCATACCCGGCACAAAGGAAGATGGTTGTGGTGGTTGTAGGTCAATCATCTCCGCTTCAGGACATCACTGCAGGAGTTCCACAGGGTAGTGTCTGAGGCCCAGCCATCTTCGGCTGCTTCATCAATAACCTCCCTTCCATCATAAGGCCAGATGTGGGATGTTTGCAGATGACAATGTGTTCAGCACCATTCGCGACTCCTCAGATAATGAAGCAGTCCGTATCCAAATGCAGCTAGACCTGGATAATATCCAGGCTTGGGCTGACAAGTGGCAAGTTACATTTGCGCCACACAAGTGCCAGGCAATGACCATCTCCCACAGGAGATGGTCTAACCATCGCCCCTTGATATTTAATGGCATTACCATCGCTGAATCCCCCACAATCAACTCCTGTGGGATACCGTTGACCAGAAACTGAACTGAACTAGCCACATTAATACTGTGGCTACCAGAGCAGGTCAAAGGCTAGGAATCCTACAGCGAGTAACTCACCTCCTGACCTCCCCAAAGCCTGTCAACCATCTACAAGACAACAACAGCTTCCAAACCCACCACTACTACCATCTGGAAGGAGAAGAGCAGCAGATACCTGGGAACCCCACCTCCTGGAGGCTCCCCTCCAAGTCACTCACCATCCTGACTTGGAAATATATCGGCCGTTCCGTCACTGTCATTGGGTCAAAACCCTGGAACCTCTTCCCTAACTGCACAGTGGGTGGACCTACACCACATGAACTGCAGCGGTTCAGGAAAGCAGCTCACTACCACCTTCTCAAGGGGCAATTAGGGATGGGCAATAAATGCTGACCTCGCCAGCGACACACACATCCCAGGAAAGATTAAATAATGCCTCGTGGCCACGCCTTCTTTCCTCCATTTCCCTGGAATTCCAGCGAAGGCTGGGCTGTCTCCAGGAGGAAGAGTCAAGCGAGGGCTAGCCCCCACCCTCACTGCCTTGCTCATTTTCACATCAATCCCTGGTCTCAGGTCAAACTCTCTGATTCCTCAGCAGCCTCATGTTGACTCATCTCCTCAGTCCAGCCCAAGACCATCAGCTGGTCCGTGATCATTCCCGTCCTGAATTGTTTCCCGGAGCCTGTTCAGCTTGTGAATTGTTGGGAGATGGTGCAAATGGAGAAAGCAGTGGAGGAAAAACCGTGTTTTTAAAAATGCAGGCAGCCAGAAGCACAGATTTACGATGTACGTATTGGATGGTGAACAAAACATTTTTCGCTGTGAAGGTTTGGGGGAAGTTTCCCAAAACGGACATTTGCTTTACCCTGGGCCAAAGATAAACGGCGGTTGACCTCTGACCTTGTAAATCTGAACGCCATTTGTGTATGAAGAGCTGTAGACCGGCTCTGCAGCCCCATTCTCACAGAAACAACCTTAGCAAATCCCCAAACAATCTTCCATTCACTCAGGGGCAGTGATTAGTTCAGTGGAAAAAGGTTGCTAAACATTACTCAATGTTTGGCAAGCTATGAGGGCTTGAAGTCACTGACATTAACTTCTCACTCGCCAAAAACCTGGGACATGGATTTCAAAAAACGAGCAAGGGATTTCGACAGCGGTATTGGTAGATTGAGGGAGAAAACAGAGAGATAGGGAAAGAGACAGGGGGAGAGGCGTGGAGGGACAGAGAGGCAGAGAGGAGAGAGCGAGACAGTGAGAGGGACAGAGACGGGGATGAGAGAGAGAGAGAGGGGGGGGTCAGAGAGAGAGAGGCAGAGAAGAAGGGAGAGACAGAAAGACACAGAGAGAGATAGAGAATGAGACAGAGAGGAGCAGAGAGGAACAGAGAGAGAGGGAGGAGCAGAGAGAGGGCGTGACAGAAAGAGGCAGAGAGAAAGCGAGACTGAGAAAGACAGAGAGGACGAAGAGAGCGGCAGAGATGGACACAGAGAGAGACAGGGAGGAAAAGAAGGAGTCAGAGAGGCAGAGAGGAAGAGAGAGAGACAGAAAGAAACAGAGATGGACAGAGCGAGGGATAGAGAGACACAGAGAAAAAGGAAGAGTGACGGGGAATTGGATTTTCATGGCTCAGGAAGACTCCACACAAATTACAGGTGGGACTAAGTCCTCTTTTCCTGCACTAATTCCCAGCATCTGCAGTTTTCACTAATACGTAAGATAGTGAAGGATTCCTGACCTAACATCATGTGGAGCCCAGCCCCCCACCCACCCCCAATGTCCCACATACCAAGCTAGCCCCCCCACCAATTCAAGGACCCCTCATAACTATCATGCCAACTCATGATATTTCCATGCCCATTCACCCAGTGTAGACTCTGTACTAGCCAGTGAGCCATATCGTAACACCGGAATGTGTAGAAATGCTTAAAAAATAGAAATCATATCTTTTGATTCAAAAAACAAAAGGTGCCAGTGAGAGCTTTGAAACATCTTAGTTCCAGTAAGTTTAATAGCTTTTTCTTGACATCGCAATAAGAGCCCTTCATGAATGCTTGGCTGATTTTCAAAAGCTACATTTATATCAGTGGGGAGAGGGGTTGAGTTCAAAGAGAAAATGCTGGAAAATCTCAGCAGGTTTGGCAGCATCTGTAGGGAGAGAAAAGAGCTAATGTTTCAAGCCCAGATGGCCCTTTATGGGGAGGGGGGGGTTGAGTTCACAATTTGATTGACAGCTTAAAGAGGCTATTAAAGAATTAGCGGTCTTTGATGGGTGTACAAACAGAAGTTTGCTTCTATTTATGGCCAATCTACCGCCAGCCAGAATATTGAGGCTAGGTGGGAAGCATCCATTAAATGGTCAATAATTAGCCACTTGAGAGCCTCCGTTGAGGCGAGTGAGGGTTGGCCAGCCTAGGCCTCACCCATAGGGTCATACTGGCCCATCGAGTCTGCACTGGCAAAACTTCTAAACCTACATTAACCCCGCTTTCCAGCACTTGGCTCCTCATAGTCTTGAATGTCCCAACTGCTCATCCTCTTAACGGTTGTGAGGTTTTCCTGCCTCTCTTCCCCTCCCAGACCATGTGCTCCAGACGCCCACCGCCCTCTGGGTGAAAGAATCTTCCCTCAAAGAGATTTTTTCTTTTCTTAAAAGAAAAATATTCCTTTTGAGAACTGCGCAAGCTACGGTGAAAATGAGGTTTGCGATCCAGAACGCTTTCACAACTGGGGAAATGGGTTGAAGTCCCACATCGTGTGACACAGTGTGTATACGCAAGGGTTAGAGCCAGACACAGCTGCCGTCCTCTCCATATCCAAACAGTCCAGTGACAGACACTATCTGGGTTTACATGTCAGGAGTGAGCAAGAGAGCAGGTAGTGCCCTGGGACGGAATCCCTAGAGGAACCCAGTGTAAGATTGCAGAGAGGTTGGGGCAAGTTGAGGCAGCACAGTGCTTAGCACTGCTGCCCCACAGCGCCACGGACCCAGGTTCGATTCCAGCCTCGGGTGACTGTCTGTGTGGAGTTTGCACTTTATCCCCGTGCGTGCGCGGGTCTCCTCCGGGTGCTCCGGTTTCCGCGCACAGTCCAAAGATGTGCAGGTTGGGTGGATTAGCGGTGATCAATGAGCGGAGTTACGGGGAAGGGGCGAGGGAGTGGGCCTAAGTAGGGCGGTCTTTCAGAGGGTCGGTGCAGGCTCGATGGGCCGGGTGGCCTCCTTCTACACTGGCGGAATTCCGTGGAAGTGGGAAGCCGGGGAAGCGTGCTCCAACGGATGTTTTCTGTCGGCATCATGCCACCTTAGTAATTACCCACCACTTTAAACGGGCCTTCAAGAATGGGAGTTTTTTGAATTCTAGTGAAGGTAGTATATTAGAGTTTTGAACTTTATTTTATTCCTTCTCAAGATGGCTCCTAGAGTCTGTACATTGATACTGGGTGAGTTGTTTGGGGGGGGTTTAAGGAGCAATGGGTGAGGGAGTGACTCTCGCTGGAGAATGTTGCATCAGAATCGGAGATTTAATGGGCGGGTCTCTCTGGCGTTCCAGCCCCGTGTTTTCCGGCGGGGGGGAGGCGGCGGCGCACGTTCGCTGGCGGCGGGAATATCTGCTCCCGCCGCTGTCGATGGGAATTTGAATTGAAGCCCCTCCCCCACACCGCCCGGAAACCCGTGGGAGAGGGTGTGCCATTGGCACGACCAGAGAATCCCGCCCAGATGTGAGGAACACTTGTGTTGGACAGATGTCCATAAACAGCAACCACTCAAAATAAATTTATTTTTCAAATATTTTCTCGGTATGCGGCCGTCGCTGACAAGGATGATTTTCAAAAGTTTCTGTTGAGGGATAAGGGACCTAAAAACTCACAATACAACTTGGACAAATCGCAGAGGATTGTAGTCGGCCTTTTAGTCAGTTCCCTTCCTCTTAACCAACCACCTGGCTGCCAACGCTTTGCTTCCGGGGGCCGCAGGCTCGATCCTATCCCCCAAACCCCTGCCCCCGAATGGAAATCCCACCTTTTGGGTTTCTCCACCGTGGTGGGCCCGGTGACTTCACGAATTCTCCGGTGAGCTATGTACCTCGGTGGCAACTGTCCAGGTCAGAGTATTCACCCAAAATCGCAACAATGCCCTCCACCTCCATCTTGGCGGCTAACGGGCTGGACTCGTTCTTTAATTATCCATTTGTTCTTTATGTAATTACAAAATATCTTTGGATTTTGCTTGATTTTAATACCAATTCTTATCATTGCCCTTCTTTGAACAAAAAACAAAGAAAAGTAAAACACAGGAACAGGCCCTTCGGCCCTCCAAGCCTGCGCCGACCATGCTGCCCGTCTAACCTAAAACCTTCTACACTTCCTGGGTCCGTGTCCCTCTATTCCCATCCTATTCATGTATTTGTCAGGACGCCCCTTAAACGTCACTATCCTCCCTGCTTCCACCACCTCCTCCGGCAGCGGGTTCCAGGCAGACACTACCCTCAGGCAACATCCTCTTCTGCACGATACCTAAAGCATCCCCATCCTTCTGGTAGTGTGGCGACCAGAATTGAACACTATACCCCAAGTGTGGCCTAACTAAGGTTCTATACAGCTACAGCATGATTTGCCAATTTTTATACTCAATGCCCCGGCCAATGAAGCCAAGCATGCCGTGTGCCTTCTTGACGACCTTCTCTGCCTGCGTTGCCACTTTCAGTGACCTGTGGACCTGTACACCCAGATCCCTCTGCCTGGGTTCTGCCATTTACTGTATATTTCCCACCTGTATTAGACCTTCCAAAATGCATTACCTCACATTTGTCTGGATTAAACTCCATCGGCCATATCGGTGAAGGTAGAGCTGGGGTGAAGGAGTAATGTACCATATTTAGTCTTTTCTTGTTTAATAAATATTTTATTCTTTTGTTAAACGTTAATCTATTGTGACTCTATTCATCCAGCTCTCTGAACAAAAGTGCTCCCCTACTGATGCTGCTACCTCTGTCCAGATTCATTCCTGAAAGCTAACTCCTCTTGTATTGGGTCCACTCCATTCTGTTGAACGACACAGACAGTCACGCAAGGCCGGAGTCGAACCGTGTCCCTGCCGCTGTGAGGCAGCAGTGCTAACCACTGTGCCCTTGTGCCGTTTAGATTATGTGATCAAGAGTGAGATTTCAATCCACAACCTTCGACCTCAGAGATGCAAATTCTTACCTGAACAGTGCAGGAGATGAATGGGAGGAAGCCACTGAAGCCACTATTCCAGGAGATTCCGAGCGCACGGGAGCTTGTGAAATTCACCGTCATGTTCTCCGGCTTGTCTGGCAGGACTGGAAGAGAAAGCATGGCTTAACCCAACCTCTCCGAAACTCACAAAACACATCGCAAACAATTCAGAGCCATTAGAGGCTTTGGAGAGGGTGCAGAAGAGATTTACCAGGGTGTTGCCTGGTATGGAGGGCATTAGCTATGAGGAGAGGTTCAATAAACTTGGTTTGTTCTCACTGGAACGAAAAAGGTTGAGGGGCGACCTGACAGAGGTCTACCAAATTATGAGGAGCGTGGACAGGGTGGATAGTCAGAAGCTTTTTCCCAGGGTGGAAGAGTCAATTACGAGGGGGCATAGGTTTAAGGTGCGAGGGGCAAAGTTTCGAGGAGATGTGCGAGGGAAGCTTTTTACACAGAGGGTAGTGGGTGCCTGGAACTCGCTGTCGGAGGAGGTGGTGGAAGCAGGTACGATAGAGACGTGACACAGGAGTGTTAACCCGGGACCCTGGCACTGTGAGACAGCAGTGTTAACCCGGGTCCCTCGCACGGTGAGACAGCAGTGTTAACCCGGGTCCCTGGCAGTGTGAGACAGCAGTGTTAACCCGGGTCCCTGGCGCTGTGAGACAGCAGTGTTAACCCAGGTCCCTGGAACTGTGAGACAGCAGTGTTAACCCGGATCCCTGACACTGTGACACAGCAGTGTTAACCCGGGTCCCTGGCAGTGTGAGACAGCAGTGTTAACCCGGGTCCCTGGCACTGTGACACAGCAGTGTTAACCCGGGTCCCTGGCACTGTGAGACAGCAGTGTTAACCCGGGTCCCTGGCGCTGTGTGACAGCAGTGTTAACCCGGGTCCCTGGCACTGTGAGACAGCAGTGTTAACCCGGGTCCCTGGCACTGTGAGACAGCAGTGTTAACCCAGGTCCCTGACAGTGTGAGACAGCAGTGTTAACCCGGGTCCCTGGCACTGTGACACAGCAGTGTTAACCCGGGCCCCTGGCACTGTGAGACAGCAGTGTTAACCCGGGTCCCCTGCGCTGTGAGGCAGCAGTGTTAACCCGGGTCCCTGGCACTGTGAGACAGCAGTGTTAAGCCGGGTCCCCCGCGCTGTGAGGCAGCAGTGTTAACCCGGGTCCCTGGCACTGTGACACAGCAGTGTTAACCCGGGTCCCTGGCACAGTGAGGCAGCAGTGTTAACCCGGGTCCCTGGCACTGTGAGACAGCAGTGTTAACCCGGGTCCCTGGCACTGTAAGAGAGCAGTGTTAACCCGGGACCCTGGCACTGTGACACAGCAGTGTTAACCCGGGTCCCTGGCACTGTGAGGCAGCAGTGTTAACCCGGGTCCCTGGCTCTGTGAGACAGCAGTGTTAACCCGGGTCCCTGGCACTGTGAGACAGCAGTGTTAACCCGGGTCCCTGGCACTGTGAGACAGCAGTATTAACCCGGGTCCCTGGCTCTCTGAGACAGCAGTGTTACCCCGGGTCCCTGGCACTGTGAGACAGCAGTGTCAACCCGGGTCCCTGGCACTGTGAGACGGCAGTGTTAACCCGGGTCGCTGGCACTGTGAGACAGCAGTGTTAACCCGGGTCCCTGGCACTGTGAGGCAGCAGTATTAACCCGGGTGCCTGGCACTGTGTGACAGCAGTGTTAACCCGGGTCCCTGGCACTGAGAGACAGCAGTGTTAACCCGTGTCCCTGCTACTGTGAGACAGCAGTGTGAACCCGGGTCCCTGGCACTGTGAGACAGCAGTATTAACCCGGGTCCCTGCCTCTGTGAGACAGCAGTGTTACCCCGGGTCCCTGGCACTGTGAGACAGCAGTGTTAACCCGGGTCCCTGGCACTGTGAGACAGCAGTGTTAACCCGGGTCCCTGGCACTGTGAGACAGCAGTGTCAACCCGGGTCCCTGGCACTGTGAGACGGCAGTGTTAACCCGGGTCGCTGGCACTGTGAGACAGCAGTGTTAACCCGGGTCCCTGGCACTGTGAGGCAGCAGTGTTAACCCGGGTGCCTGGCACTGTGTGACAGCAGTGTTAACCCGGGTCCCTGGCACAGAGAGACAGCAGTGTTAACCCGTGTCCCTGGCACTGTGAGACAGCAGTGTGAACCCGGGTCCCTGGCACTGAGAGACAGCAGTGTTAACCCGGGTCCCTGGCACTGAGAGACAGCAGTGTTAACCCGGGTCCCTGGCACTGTGACACAGCAGTGTTAATCCGGGTCCCTGGCACTGTGAGACAGCAGTGTGAACCCGGGTCCCTGGCACTGTGAGACAGCAGTGTGAACCCGGGTCCCTGGCACTGTGAGACAGCAGTGTTAACCCGGGTCCCTGGCACTGTGAGACAGCAGTGTTAACTCGGGTCCATCGCACTGTGACACAGCAGTGTTAACCCGGGTCCCTGGCACTGTGAGACAGCAGTGTTAACTCGGGTCCCTCGCACTGTGAGACAGCAGTGTTAACCCGGGTCCCTGGAACTGTGAGACAGCAGTGTTAACCCGGGTCCCTGGCACTGTGACACAGGAGTGTTAACCCGGGACCCTGGCACTGTGACACAGCAGTGTTAAACAGGATCCCTGGCACTGTGAGACAGCAGTGTTAACCCGGGTCCCTGGCACGGTGAGACAGCAGTGTTAACTCGGGTCCCTGGCTCTGTGAGACAGCAGTGTTAACCCGGGTCCCTGACACTGTGACACAGCAGTGTTAACCCGGGTCCCTGGCAGTGTGAGACAGCAGTGTTAACCCGGGTCCCTGGAACTGTGAGACAGCAGTGTTAACCCGGATCCCTGACACTGTGACACAGCAGTGTTAACCCGGGTCCCTGGCAGTGTGAGACAGCAGTGTTAACCCGGGTCCCTGGCACTGTGACACAGCAGTGTTAACCCGGGTCCCTGGCACTGTGAGACAGCAGTGTTAACCCGGGTCCCTGGCGCTGTGTGACAGCAGTGTTAACCCGGGTCCCTGGCACTCTGAGACAGCAGTGTTAACCCGGGTCCCTGGCACTGTGAGACAGCAGTTTTAACCCAGGTCCCTGACAGTGTGAGGCAGCAGTGTTAACCCGGGTCCCTGGCACTGTGACACAGCAGTGTTAACCCGGGACCCTGGCACTGTGAGACAGCAGTGTTAACACTGGTCCCTGACACTGTGAAGCAGCAGTGTTAACCCGGGTCCCTGGCACTGTGAGACAGCAGTGTTAACCCGGGTCCATGGCACTGTGAGACAGCAGTGTTAACCCGGGTCCCTGGCACTGTGCGACAGCAGTGTTAACCCGGGTCCCTGGCACTGTGAGACTGCAGTGTTAACCCGGGTCCCTGGCACTGTGAGACAGCAGTGTTAACCCGGGTCCCTGGCACTGTGAGACAGCAGTGTTAAGCCGGGTCCACCTCGCTGTGAGGCAGCAGTGTTAACCCGGGTCCCTGGCACTGTGACACAGCAGTGTTAACCCGGGTCCCTGGCACTGTAAGAGAGCAGTGTTAACCCGGGTCCCTGGCACTGTGAGGCAGCAGTGTTAACCCGGGTCCCTGGCTCTGTGAGACAGCACTGTTAACCCGGGTCCCTGGCACTGTGAGACAGCAGTGTTAACCCGGGTCCCTGGCACTGTGAGACAGCAGTATTAACCCGGGTCCCTGGCTCTGTGAGACAGCAGTGTTAACCCGGGTCCCTGGCACTGTGAGACAGCAGTGTTAACCCGGGTCCCCCGCGCTGTGAGACAGCAGTGTTAACCCGAGTCCCTGGCACTGTGAGATAGCAGTGTCAACCCGGGTCCCTGGCACTGTGAGACAGCAGTGTTAACCCGGGTCCCTGGCACTGTGAGGCAGCAGTGTTAACCCGGGTGCCTGGCACTGTGTGACAGCAGTGTTAACCCGGGTCCCTGGCACTGAGAGACAGCAGTGTTAACCCGTGTCCCTGGCACTGTGAGACAGCAGTGTGAACCCGGGTCCCTGGCACTGTGAGACAGCAGTGTTAACCCGGATCCCTGGCACTGTGACACAGCAGTGTTAATCCGGGTCCCTGGCTCTGTGAGACAGCAGTGTTAACCCGGGTCCCTGGCACTGTGGGACAGCAGTGTTAACTCGGGTCCCTCGCACTGTGACACAGCAGAGTTAACCCGGGTCCCTGGCACTGTGACACAGCAGCGTTAACCCGGGTTCCTGGCACTGTGACACAGCAGTGTTAACCCGGGTCCCTGGCACTGTGAGGCAGCAGTGTTAACCCGGATCCCTGACACTGTGACACAGCAGTGTTAACCCGGGTCCCTGGCAGTGTGAGGCAGCAGTGTTAACCCGGGTGCCTGGAACTGTGAGACAGCAGTGTTAACCCGGATCCCTGACACTGTGACACAGCAGTGTTAACACGGGTCCCTGGCAGTGTGAGACAGCAGTGTTAACCCGGGTCCCTGGAACTGTGAGACAGCAGTGTTAACCCGGATCCCTGACACTGTGACACAGCAGTGTTAACCCGGGTCCCTGGCAGTGTGAGACAGCAGTGTTAACCCGGGTCCCTGGCACTGACACAGCAGTGTTAACCCGGGTCCCTGGGACTGTGAGACAGCAGTGTTAACCCGGATCCCTGGCGCTGTGTGACAGCAGTGTTAACCCGGGTCCCTGGCACTGTGAGGCAGCAGTGTTAACCCCGGTCCCTGGCGCTGTGAGACAGCAGTGTTAACCCGGGTCCCTGGCGCTGTGTGACAGCAGTGTTAACCCGGGTCCCTGGCGCTGTGTGACAGCAGTGTTAACCCGGGTCCCTGGCACTGTGAGACAGCAGTGTTAACCCGGGTCCCTGGCACTGTGAGACAGCAGTGTTAACCCAGGTCCCTGACACTGTGAGACAGCAGTGTTAACCCGGGTCCCTGGCACTGTGAGACAGCAGTGTTAACCTGGGACCCTGGCACTGTGAGACAGCAGTGTTAACTCTGGTCCCTGACACTGTGAAGCAGCAGTGTTAACCCGGGTCCCTGGCACTGTGAGACAGCAGTGTTAACCCGGGTCCCTGGCACTGTGAGACTGCAGTGTTAACCCGGGTCCCTGGCACTGTGAGACAGCAGTGTTAACCCGGGTCCCTGGCACTGTGAGACAGCAGTGTTAACCCGGGTCCCCCGCGCTGTGAGGCAGCAGTGTTAACCCGGGTCCCTGGCACTTTGAGACAGCAGTGCTAACCCGGGTCCCTTGCACTGTGAGACAGCAGTGTTCATTTGGGTCTCTGGCACTGTGAGACAGCAGTGTTAACCCGGGTCCCTGGCACTGTGACACAGCAGTGTTAACCCGGGTCTCTGGCACTGTGAGACAGCAGTGCTAACCCGGGTGCCGACGAACCACAGCAGTTGCAGACCAGCCACCCTCCGGAAGATGGATGCGGACGTTGTCATCCGGCGCCAGAGCAGGGAGATCAGTCGCACGAGCGTCATGCGCCGCTGTGTGTTGTGCACGAGACTGTTGCATCCGCTGAAGGACCGGAACGTGGTCGAGGTCTGGGACGTGAATGGACGGCACCGTGGTCCTGAGGGTGCGGCCCATGAGCAGCTGGGCTGGCGCGAGGCCCGTGTAGAGTGGGGCCGTATGATAGGCCAGCAAGGCGAGGTAGAAGTCGGATCCAGCATCGGCAGCCTTGCAGAGGACCCGTTTGACTATGTGGACGCCCTTTTTCGCTTTGCCGTTGGATTGGGGTACAGGGGACTGGATGTCACATGCACAAAGTTGTACCTGCTGGCAAAGTTGGACCATTCCTGGCTCACGAAGCAGGGTTCATTGTCCGACATCACAGTGAGTGGGATGCCGTGACGAGCAAAGGTCTCCTTGCAGGCACGGATGACCTCCGATGATGTGATGTCGTGCAGGCGTACGACCTCTGGGTTGTTCGAAAAATAGTCTACGATCAGAACATAGTCCCTGCCCAGCGCATGGAACAGGTCAATGCCTACCTTCGACCAAGGGAACGTGACCAACTCCTGGGGCTGTAGGGTCTCATGTGGTTGGGCCGGCTGGAACCGCTGACAGGTGGGGCTGTTGAGCACTGTGTTGGCGATGTCGTCATTGATGCCGTGCCAGTACACAACTTCTCGGGCCCTCCGTCGGCACTTCTCCACGCCAAGATGGCCCTCGTGTAGCGGTTCCAAAATGAGCTGGTGCATGCTGTGCGGGATCACGATGCGGTCCAGCTTCAGGAGGACACCATCGACTACTGCCAGATCATCTCTGATATTGTAGATCTGCGGGCATTGGCCCTTGAGCCACCCGTCCGTCATGTGGCTCATGACACGCTGTAGGAGGGGCTCAGCCGCAGTCTCGCGGCGAATGTGGATAAGGCGTTCATCCGTGGCCGGCAGATTGGAGGCCGTAAAGGCCACATGGGCGTCAACCTGGCAGACGAACCCCTCTGGGTCACACGGGGTGTTGACTGCCCTGGACAGAGCGTCGGCTATGATCAGGTCCTTGTCCGGGGTGTGAAGGAGCTGGAAATCGTACTGCCGGAGTTTAAGCAGAATGCGCTGGAGGCGAGGGGTCATATCATTCAGGTTTTTTTGTATAATGTTGACCAGCGGGCGATGGTCGGTCTCGACAGTGAATTGGGGGAGTCCGTACACGCAATCATGAAATTTGTCGACCCCAGTCAACAGGCCCAGGCACCCCTTTTCGATCTGCGCGTAGCGCTGTTCTGTGGGGGTCATGACACGTGACGCATATGCAACGGGGGCCTATGATGAGGCCTCATCGCGTTGCAGGAGCACAGTCCCAATGACAGATTAGCTAGCATCCGTTGACATTTTTGTTTCCTTCGTGGGATCAAAAAATGCCAATGCCAGGGCCGTGGTAAGCTTGGTCTTAAGCTCTTCCCATTCGCGCTCGTGGGCGGGAAACCATTGGAAGTCTGTCATCTTCCTGACCAGGTTCCGGAGAGCTGTGGTATGGGAGGCGAGGTTGGAGATGAACTTCCCCAGAAAGTTGACCATGTCCAAAAATCGGAGGACCGCCTTCTTATCCGCTGGCTTCTGCATGGCCGTGATGGCTGCCACCTTGTCCGCATCCAGCCGCACACCCAACCGGGAGATGTGGTCCCCTAGGAACTTGAGTTCCGTCTGGCCGAAGGAACATTTGGCTCTGTTGAGGCGAAGGCCTTGGTCCCGTATTCGTTTGAAAACGCGCTGGAGGCGACTGATATGCTCCTGCGGGGTGGTGGACCAAATGATGATGTCGTCAACATAGACGCGCACACCCTCAATGCCCTCCATCATTTGCTCCATGATCCGGTGGAATACTTCTGATGCCAATATAATCCCAAACGGCATCCTGTTGTAGCAGTATCTGCCAAACGGGGTATTAAAGGTACACAGCCTGCTGGACCTGTCTAGTTGAATTTGCCAGAATCCTTTTGAGGCATCAAGTTTGGTGAAGATGTTGGCCCGAGCCATCTCGCACGTGATCCCCTCGTGCTTGGGGATAGGGTAATGCTCCCTCATTATGTTGCGATTCAGATCCTTTGGGTCAATGCAGATCTGGAGCTCGCCGGAAGGCTTCTTTACGCACCCCATGGAACTGACCCAGTCGGTTGGTTCCGTCACTCTGGAGAGCACTCCTTGGTCCTGGAGGTCCTGCAGCTGCTGCTTGAGGCGGTCCTTGAGGGGTGCTGGGACTCTGCGAGGTGCATGCACCACAGTCATGGCGTCTGGTTTGAGCAGGATTTTGTAAGTGTATGGAAGCGTGCCCATGCCTTCGAAAACGTCGCGGTGCTGGTCAATGATGGCACTGAGTTGCACCCTGAAGTCCCCATCCTGGAAGGCAGACGTGTCCTCTGGAGGGAGAGAGTGTACTCGTTGAACGGGTTTTAGGAGTTTGCACGCCTGTGCGCCTAGCAGAGAGTCCTTCGAGGAGCCCACGATCTCGAAGGAAAGGATGGCTTTACTCGAGTTGTGCGTCACTTCGAGTTGGCATGAACCGCTAGCAGGAATGACGTTGCCATTGTAGTCCACTAGTTGGCAGGTCGATGAAAGAATGGTTGGTTTAACCCCAAGGGTGTGAAAGTCTGACCACGCTAGGAGATTGGCGGAAGCACCAGTGCCCAGGCGGAATCATATCTGGGATCGGTTGATCATCAGGTTGGCACACCACTCGTCGTCTGGATCAATGCTGTGCACCGACAACGGCTGGTGGTTTTGATTCAGGGACAGTCAGTTCTTTGTTAAAACAGCGACTCGAAAAGGCTCCCTCGGGTCCTCGGTGTCACTGATCTGCGGGAAGTCGGAATCGGACTCGGTGAACGTGGGTTGAATTGCCCGAACGTTCCTGCGAGGCTGGCTGAAGCGATATGAATTGGCAGGCTGAGCTGCTCGACAGCAGGCAGCTTAGTGGCCAGATCTGCCACATCGTAGGCATTGTCGCAATTTTGCAGGACATTGCCGCTTTAAATGGGCGGAGCCACAGTTGCCGCATGTCGTGACGTCAGTACACTCGTTGCGCATCACATTCCTCCACGTCACCGTCCCCTCGTTTGGCGCATACAAGCGCGGGAGGCCACGAAAAGCGCACAAAATGGCCGCTCTCATCCAGGCTGCAGCCTTGGAGGTGTTCAATTGTTTGGACCCGTTCCGCCTCGTGGGGACCTTGCCGCGCCGTTTCAGCCGCCTGTATGTGGGAGTACCGGCTGGTGGCATTTTCATGCAGGACACAGGTCCCAATGGCAGTCACTAGGGTGAGTTGCTTAATTTTGAGGAGCTGCTGACGTAGGGGGTCCGATGGAACACCAAATACGATCTGGTTGCGTATCATGGAGTCGAAGGTGGGCCCGTAGCCGCAGGACTGCGCAAGGATGCGGAGGTGTGTTAACAAGGATTGGAAAGGCTCGTCCTTACCCTGCAAGCGCTGCTGGAACAGGTACCTTTCGAAGCTTTCACTGACCTCTATGCTGAAGTGGGTATTGAATTTGAGGAGAACCGTCTTGTACTTTGTCTTGTCCTCGTCGTCTGCGATTGTGAGGGAGTTGAAGATGTGGATGGCGTGTTGCCCGGCCGTGGAGAGGAGCAGAGCGATCTTCCTGGTGTCCGAGGCGTTCTCCCTGTCCGTGGCTTCGAGGAAGAGCTGGAAGCGCTGTTTAAAAATCTTCCCATTGACCCCGAGATTGCCGGCGATGCGGAGCGGCGGCGGCGGCGGTGGGTTGATGTTCTCCATATCTCAGGATGCCGGAATGCCGATTAGCTGCAGGTGGGTCTCAGAAGTGCTAGTATGCAACCACTCCTTGTACCATGATGCGTTGGGTGTTCTGGATCACAAACAGATCACCAACACTGGAAGTGGTGCAACTCTATTTTATTATCAGGTTAACTATATTAACATACTTGAACTGTGGGTAAATGCAATACCAGCTTTAACTGTTGACCCTTGCCTAGTCCTAATCAGGTCATGCACTCAGCACACGGTGAATGTCTGTGTTGCAGGCTGTGAGCTCTGTGCTCCGAGCTGGCTGCTACTAGAATGAGCGGGAACTCTCCTGTCCCCTGTCTTTATAGTGCGTGTGCTCTCACTGGTGATTGGCTGCGGTGTTGTGTATGCTGATTGGTCCCACTGCATGTCCATCAGTGTGTGTGTGTGTGTGTCTGCACCAGAATATACTGGTGTATATTATGACAACCACATGTTAAACTGCTTCAAACCCTTACCTCAGAGCAGATATATTGCTACAGTAACATTCTGGTCAGTTTTGCTGGCTTCCAAACCATTTGGGGCACAGGTTTTAGCCTCTGTTGCCTAACTGGGATGTGTGGGTCGGGCACTGTGCTGGTAGGCAGGGTGGCAGGCAAGCTTGCTTGGACGAAAGGCTTGAGTTCTGGTAGAGGAATGAAGGAGACAGCTAAGAAAGGAAATTGGAGATAAGTGAAAGGATTCTTTTCAAAATAGAGAAAGCAAGCTCTGGGCTATTTTGTTTCAAAGCGAAGCTGAACAAAGATCGCAAAAAAGAGAGGGAGGAAAATGGGGGAAGCAGGAATTTCCAAGTTAGGCCTCGTTGGAGCCTGAGTCAAGTGGGGAGTTGTCAGCCGGTGAACACAGACAAAGGAGAAATGTATTTTCTTTGTGGAAACAGAGGTGTTGGGTGTCACGTCTGCTGGGCAGGGGAGAGACGTTCCATTGGATAGACAGATCGCTTCATAGAGGAGTGTGCCAAAGGAATGCAACTGCCAGAGACTAAAAGAAAAATAGGCTTTGCTAACAAGCTGTGCGCTGGAGAATAACACAAGCTTTCCAACTAATGTGGTAAACAGACCAGTTGGACAAAGAACAGACTGTACAGCCCAGCGCCCGCTATCTCTGAAGGTTACAGCGAGTGGCTACCCACCCACCACTAAGTAACGAGCCAAGGCTGACTCACTGAGGAGGGACTGCTGAACAACTGGGGCAAGGGGAGGATCGATGGGAACACTGTCTATGAAGAGGAAATGCCTGTGGCCCAGCTGGTAGAGGGCACTGTCGGTGTACAGTGCCACGTCCGTGTCACTCAATTCCCTCGTGCCACTCAGTGGTGGTGAGGAAGGGTCTTCTGTCCAGGCCTGGCGTACGGGCACATGACAGGGGTTAGAATCAGCAGGCAGATACAACAATTAAATAGTAATGGCTGGGTGGGGGGGGGGGGGGGGGGGGGGGGGGGGGGGTTTAGAAATGGAAAGAGAGAGAGAGAAGGGTCAAACAGTGAGGGAGGGAGGAAGACCGAGTCCGAGAGACATTGGCACTGTTGGAGGGAGAGACAGAGAGAGAGTGTGGTAGTGAGAGAAGGGAAAGAGACAGAGGGAGGGGGCTGAGTGAAAGGGGAGGATAAAATGCAGCAAAACAGCGAGTCGGAAGGTTAGAATTACAAAGCGCAACCCACAATTGGAATTAAAGTGACGATGTTGAGAAGATGGCAGCTCCAGCTCCTGGTTAACAAAGAGGATGAGGTTGTCAGGGGCACAGGGAAGGGGGGGTGGGGGGGGGGGGGGGGGGGAAGAGTAACGAAAACAAAGCGACACAGACAGAAGCTAAAAGGACAAAGATAAAAACGAGAGAGATGGAACGCCTTTAGTCAGACATAGAATATCAACGAACATCTGGAGCAGATGTGGGGCTGGATCACAAGCTGTGCAGTAAGGACCGCCTCATTCAACAGCACAACACCAGAACAGCACGTCAACGGGAATTATATCCCGAGCATCTGTCAAGCAGCAACTTGGTTATCTTCAAGATCAAGGTTTCTATTGACTGGGGGGGGAAGGGGGAGGGTAAATAATCAGAGGACAGAGTAATAAGGCAAAAGTATCGGAGGAGGTGTAAGGAGAATATTGTTCATACACAGAATCCCTACAGTACAGAAGGAGGCCTTTCGGCCCATCGAGACTGCACTGACACGACCTAGGCCCAAACCCTGCCCTATCCCCATAACCCCACCTAACCTTTTGGACACTGTGGGCAATTGAGCATGGTCAATCCGCCTAACCTGCACATCTTTGGACTGTGGGAGGAAACCGGAGCACCCGGAGGAAACCCACGCACACACGGGGAGGACGTGCAGACTCCGCCAGACAGTCACCCGAGGCCGGAATTGAACCCGGGACCCTGGAGCTGTGAGGCAGCGGTGCTAACCACTGTGCCACCGTGCCGCCCAGTTAAAGCAGCGAGTTGTTACCATCTGGAACGCACAGACTGATCGGGCGATGGAGAGAGTGTAAAGGGGGAATTCGAGGAAAAGGAAATATTTCCAAGCTAATGGGAGGTGAAGAGGGGCGAATGACATGAACTCGATGGTGCATTCACAGGAACAACACAGTCACAATCGGCCTTCTGAGCAGCACGATTGTATAGATCTTGCTCTGTGTATGAAGATGGTGACTTTTGGCAGCCTGTTTATTCAGTGAGGAAAGTGTATCTGACTCTTCTCTCTGATCTGGGAATTTCTATAGATTCTATAGAATTTACCGTGCAGAAGGAGGCCATTCGGCCCATCGAGTCTGCACCGGCTCTTGGAAAGAGCACCCTACTCAAGGTCCACACCTCCACCTTATCCCCATAACCCAGTAACCCCACCCAACACTAAGGGCAATTTTGGACACTAAGGGCAATTTATCATGGCCAATCCACCTAACCTGCACATCTTTGGACTGTGGCAGGGAACCGGAGCACCCGGAGGAAACCCACGCAGACACGGGGAGAACGTGCAGACTCCGCACAGACAGTGACCCAAGCTGGGAATCGAACCTGGGACCCTGGAGCTGTGAAGCAATTGTGCTAACCACCGTGCTACCGTGCTGCCCGGAATGTCTCGGTATCTTCCAGCAGAATGGCTGGGCCTCACGTCCTGATGGATTCACTCCTCCCTTCAACGAGGCGACATTGAGACTGATCACCTTCGACAGATAAATGTATCGATCGGACATACAGCGCGGGAAACAGGCCATTCGGCCCATTCAGTTCATGCTAGCGTTTATGTTTCACCTTTCTGCAGCGACCATGTCGCCAGGCATTATGGGCAATCGCCGTCCACATGGATTATTCATCCCATATCATCGCTGAGCTATCAGAGTGCGGGGGAGGAGGGGAACTATTTCCAAAACAATGCCACGACAATGAAAACATTTTTAACTTGAGAAAAACCCTCCAGCCCTGATTCCAATCCCGTTTTGTCCCTCATGGCATTGAAAGCCCAGTGAGTTAAGACAGACAGTAACTCAGTGCGGATACACCCAGGTTAATCCACTCACTGCTCCATCACCGTTCTGTCTATGGCAATGATGAGTTAGTTTCCTGTGTGATTCACTCAATCTGTCACTTCTGTTATCCGCAGGAAGGCCAGTCTGTCCCAGTCACAATACAAGGTGAAAAGGCTGGAAATATTAAACAGGGACTGGGCAGAGCAATTTAATTCAGTCAATCCAGACTATCAGACAGCCTATTTAAATAAACTTTAATGTTCCTCTCACAGAGACACTGGCACTTTCAGAAGACCATAAGAACATAGGAGCAGAATTAGGCCACTCGGCCCATCGAGTCTGCTCCGCCATTCAATCATGGCTGATATTTTCTCATCCCCATTCTCCCACCTTCTCCCCATAACCCCTGATCCCCTTATTAATCAAGAACCTATCTACCTCTGTCTTAAAGACACTCAGTGATTTGGCCTCCGCAGCCTTCTGCGGCAAAGAGTTCCACAGATTCACCACCCTCTGGCTGAAGAAATTCCTCCTCATCTCCGTTTTAAAGGATCGTCCCTTCCATCTGAGATTGTGCCCTCTGGTTCTAGTTTATCCTACAAGCGGAAATATCCTCTCCACGTCCACTCTATCCAGGCCTCGCAGTATCCTGTAAGTTTCAATCAAACCCCCCCTCATCCTTCTAAACTCCAACGAGTACAGACCCAGGGTCCTCAACCGTTCCTCATACGACAAGCTCTTCATTCCAGGGATTATTCTTGTGAACCTCCTCTGGACCCTTTCCAAGGCTGGCACATCCTTCTCTAGATACGGGGCCCAAAACTGCTCACAATACTCCAAATGGGGTCTGACCAGAACCTTATACAGTCTCAACAGTACATCCCTGGTCTTGTATTCTAGCCCTCTTGACATGAATGCTAACATTGCATTTGCCTTACTAACTACAGACTGAACCTGCACGTTAACCTTAAGAGAATCGTGAACAAGGACTCCCAAGTCCCTTTGTGCTTCTGATTTCCTAAGCATTTTCCCATTGCGAAAGTAGTCTATGCCTAAATTCCTCCTTCCAAAGTGCTTAACCTCACACTTTTCCACATTGTATTCCATCTGCCACTTCTTTGCCCACTCTCCTAGCCTGTCCAAGGCCTTCTGCAGACACCGTGCTTCCTCAATACTACCTGTCCCTCTGCAGAGTTTTGTGTTATCTGCAAAATTAGCAACAGTGCCTTCAGTTCCTTCTTCCAGATCATTAATGTATATTGTGAAAAATTGCGATCCAAGCACAGACCCCTGAGGCACACCACTAGTCACCGGCTGCCATCCTTAAAAAGACTCTCTCCCATACAGACACTGGCACTCTCTCACAAAAAGACACTGGCACTCTCTCCCATACAGACACTGGCACTGCCTCCCGTACAGACACTGGCACTGTCTCCCATACAGACACTGGCACTGTCTCCCATACAGACACAGGCACTCTCTCCCATACAGACACAGGCTCTCTCTCCCACACAGACACTGGCACTCTCCCCCGTACAGACACTGGTACTCTCTCCCATACAGACACTGGCACTCTCTCCCGTATAGACACTGGCACTCTCACCCACACAGACACTGTCACTCTCTCCCATACAGACACTGGCACTGTCTCCCATACAGACACTTGCACTCTCTCCCATGCAGACACTGGCACTCTCTCCCATACAGACACTGGCACTTTCCCCATACAGAAACTGGCATTCCCTCCCATACAGACACTGGCACTTTCCCCCATACACACACTGGCACTCCCTCCCATCCAAACACTGGCACTGTCTCCCATACAGACACTGGCACTCTCTCCCATACAGACACTGGCACTCGCTCCCATACAAACACTGGCACCCCCTCCCATACAGACACTGGCACTGTCTGCCATACAGACACTGGCATCCCCATAAAGACACTGGCACTCTCTCCCATACAGACACTGGCACTCTCTCCCATACACACACTGGCACTCCCTCCCATACAAACACTGGCACTCCCTCCCATACAGACACTGGCACTGTCTCCCATACAGACACAGGCATCCCCATACAGACACTGGCACTCTCTCCCATACAGACACTGGCACTCTCTCCCACACAGACACTGGCACTCTCTCACATACAGTCACTGGCACTGTCTCCCATACAGAAACTGGCATCCCCATACAGACACTGGCACTCTCTCCCCCGTACAGACACTGGCACTCTCTCCCACACAGACACTGGCACTCTCTCCCATACAGACACTGGCACTCTCTCCCATACACACAACTGGCACTGTCTCCCATACAGACACTGGCACTGTCTCCCATACTGACACTGGCATCCCCATACAGACACTGGCACTCTCTCCGCCGTACACACACTGGCACTCTCTCCCACACAGACACTGGCACTCTCTCCCACACAGACACTGGCACTCTCTCCCATACAGACACTGGCACTCTCTCCCACACAGACACTGGAACTGTCCGCCGTACAGGCACTGGCACTCTCTCCCGTACAGGCACTGGTACTCCATCCCAGACAGACACTGGCATTCTCTCCCATACAGACACTGGCACTCTCTCCCATACAGATTCTGAAACTCTCTCTCATACAGACACTGGCACTGTCACCCATACAGACATTGGCACTATCTCCCATACAGACACTGGCACTCTCTCCCATACAGATACTGGCACTGGCTCCCATACAGGCACTGACACTCACTCCCATACACACACTGGCACTCTCTCCCATACAGACACTGGCACTCTCATCCACACAGACACTGGCACTCTCTCCCATCCGGCACTGGCACTGTCTCCCATACAGACATTGGCACTATCTCCCATACAGACACTGGCACTCACTCCCATACAGACACCGGCACTCTCTCCCGTACAGGCACTGGCACTCCCTCCCAGACAGACACTGGCACTCTCTCCCATACAGACACTGAAACTCTCTCCCATACAGACACAGGCACTCTCATCCACACAGACACTGGCACGCTCTCCAATACAGACACTGGCACTGTCTCCCATACAGACATTGGCACTATCTCCCATACAGACACTGGCACTCTCTCCCATACAGATACTGGCACTGGCTCCCATACAGGCACTGGCACTCTCTCCCATACAGACACTGGCACTCTCATCCACACAGACACTGGCACTCTCTCCCATCCGGCACTGGCACTGTCTCCCATACAGACATTGGCACTATCTCCCATACAGACACTGGCACTCACTCCCATACAGACACTGACACTCTCTCCCGTACAGGCACAGGCACTCCCTCCCAGACAGACACTGGCACTCTCTCCCATACAGACACTGAAGCTCTCTCCCATACAGACACTGGCACTCACTCCCATACACACACTGGCACTCTCTCCCATACAGACACTGGCACTCTCATCCACACAGACACTGGCACTCTCTCCCATACAGACACTGGCACTGTCTCCCACACAGACATTGGCACTATCTCCCATACAGACACTGGCACTCTCTCGCATACAGATACTGGCACTGGCTCCCATACACAAACTGGCACTCTCTCCCATACAGACACTGGCACTCTCATCCACACAAACACTGGCACTCTCTCCCATACAGACACTGGCACTCTCTCCCATACAGACATTGGCACTATCTCCCATACAGACACTGACACTCTCTCCCATACAGATATTGGCACTGGCTCCCATACAGGCACTGGCACTCTCTCCCATACAGGCACTGGCACTCTATCCCATACAGACACTGGCACTCTCATCCACACAGGCACTGGCACTCTATCCCATACAGACACTGGCACTCTCATCCACACAGACATTGGCACTCTCTCCCATACAGACACTGGCACTGTCTCCCATACAGACATTGGCACTATCTCCCATACAGACACTGGCACTCTCTCCCATACACACACTGGCACTCTCTCCCATACAGACACTGGCACTCTCTCCCATACAGATACTGGCACTGGCTCCCATACAGGCACTGGCACTCTCTCCCATACAGGCACTGGCACTCTACCCCACACAGACACTGGATCTCTCCCCCACCCAGACACTGGCACTTTCCCCGTACAGACACTGGCACTTTCCCCGTACATACACTGGCACTGTCTCCCATACAGACACTGGCACTCTCTCCCATACAGACACTGGCACTCCCACCCATAGAGACACTGGCACTCTCTCCCATACAGACACTGGCACTCTCTCCCATACAGACACTGGCACTCTCTCCCATACAGACACAGGCACTCTCTCCCACACAGACACTGGCACTCTCTCCCACACAGACACTGGCACTCTCCCCCGTACAGACACTGGTACTCTCTCCCATACAGACACTGGCACTCTCTCCCGTATAGACACTGGCACTCTCACCCACACAGACACTGTCACTCTCTCCCATACAGACACTGGCACTCTCTCCCACACAGACACTGGCACTCTCTCCCATACACACAACTGGCACTCTCTCCCATACAGACACTGGCACTGTCTCCCATACTGACACTGGCATCCCCATACAGACACTGGCACTCTCTCCTGTACAGACACTGGCATCCCCATACAGACACTGGCACTCTCTACCCGTACAGACACTGGCACTCTCTCCCACACAGACACTGGCACTCTCTCCCATACACACAACTGGCACTCTCTCCCATACAGACACTGGCACTCTCTCCCATACAGACACTGGCACTCTCTCCCATACTGACATTGGCACTCTCTCCCATACAAACACTGGCACTCCCTCCCATACATACACTGGCACTGTCTCCCATACAGACACTGGCATCCCCATACAGACACTGGCACTCTCTCCCATACAGACACTGGCACTCTCTCCCACACAGACACTGGCACTGTCTCCCATACTGACACTAGCATCCCCATACAGACACTGGCACTCTCTCCCATACAGACACTGGCACTGTCTCCCACACAGACACTGGCACTGTCCCCCGTACAGACACTGGCACTCTCTCCCGTACAGGCACTGGCACTCCCTCCCAGACAGACACTGGCACTCTCTCCCATACAGACACTGGCACTCTCATCCACACAGACACTGGCATCCCCATACAGACACTGGCACTCTCTCCCGTACAGGCACTGGCACTCCCTCCCAGACAGACACTGGCACTCTATCCCATACAGACACTGGCACTCTCATCCACACAGACATTGGCACTCTCTCCCATACAGACACTGGCACTGTCTCCCATACAGACACTGGCACTGTCTCCCATACAGACACTGGCACTCTCTCCCATACACACACTGGCACTCTCTCCCATACAGACACTGGCACTCTCTCCCATACAGATACTGGCACTGGCTCCCATACAGGCACTGGCACTCTCTCCCATACAGGCACTGGCACTCTACCCCACACAGACACTGGATCTCTCCCCCACCCAGACACTGGCACTTTCCCCGTACAGACACTGGCACTTTCCCCGTACATACACTGGCACTGTCTCCCATACAGACACTGGCACTCTCTCCCATACAGACACTGGCACTCCCACCCATAGAGACACTGGCACTCTCTCCCATACAGACACTGGCACTCTCTCCCATACAGACACTGGCACTCTCTCCCATACAGACACAGGCACTCTCTCCCATACAGACACTGGCACTCTCTCCCACACAGACACTGGCACTCTCCCCCGTACAGACACTGGTACTCTCTCCCATACAGACACTGGCACTCTCTCCCGTATAGACACTGGCACTCTCACCCACACAGACACTGTCACTCTCTCCCATACAGACACTGGCACTCTCTCCCACACAGACACTGGCACTCTCTCCCATACACACAACTGGCACTCTCTCCCATACAGACACTGGCACTGTCTCCCATACTGACACTGGCATCCCCATACAGACACTGGCACTCTCTCCTGTACAGACACTGGCATCCCCATACAGACACTGGCACTCTCTCCCCCGTACAGACACTGGCACTCTCTCCCACACAGACACTGGCACTCTCTCCCATACACACAACTGGCACTCTCTCCCATACAGACACTGGCACTCTCTCCCATACAGACACTGGCACTCTCTCCCATACTGACATTGGCACTCTCTCCCATACAAACACTGGCACTCCCTCCCATACATACACTGGCACTGTCTCCCATACAGACACTGGCATCCCCATACAGACACTGGCACTCTCTCCCATACAGACACTGGCACTCTCTCCCACACAGACACTGGCACTGTCTCCCATACTGACACTAGCATCCCCATACAGACACTGGCACTCTCTCCCATACAGACACTGGCACTGTCTCCCACACAGACACTGGCACTGTCCCCCGTACAGACACTGGCACTCTCTCCCGTACAGGCACTGGCACTCCCTCCCAGACAGACACTGGCACTCTCTCCCATACAGACACTGAAACTCTCTCCCATACAGACACTGGCACTCACTCCCATACACACACTGGCACTCTCTCCCATACAGACACTGGCACTCTCATCCACACAGACACTGGCATCCCCATACAGACACTGGCACTCTCTCCCGTACAGGCACTGGCACTCCCTCCCAGACAGACACTGGCACTCTATCCCATACAGACACTGGCACTCTCATCCACACAGACATTGGCACTCTCTCCCATACAGACACTGGCACTGTCTCCCATACAGACATTGGCACTATCTCCCATACAGACACTGGCACTCTCTCCCATACACACACTGGCACTCTCTCCCATACAGACACTGGCACTCTCTCCCATACAGATACTGGCACTGGCTCCCATACAGGCACTGGCACTCTCTCCCATACAGGCACTGGCACTCTACCCCACACAGACACTGGATCTCTCCCCACCCAGACACTGGCACTTTCCCCGTACAGACACTGGCACTTTCCCCGTACATACACTGGCACTGTCTCCCATACAGACACTGGCACTCTCTCCCATACAGACACTGGCACTCCCACCCATAGAGACACTGGCACTCTCTCCCATACAGACACTGGCACTCTCTCCCATACAGACACTGGCACTCTCTCCCATACAGACACAGGCACTCTCTCCCATACAGACACAGGCACTCTCTCCCACACAGACACTGGCACTCTCCCCCGTACAGACACTGGTACTCTCTCCCATACAGACACTGGCACTCTCTCCCGTATAGACACTGGCACTCTCACCCACACAGACACTGGCACTCTCACCCACACAGACACTGTCACTCTCTCCCATACAGACACTGGCACTGTCTCCCACACAGACACTGGCACTCTCTCCCATACACACAACTGGCACTCTCTCCCATACAGACACTGGCACTGTCTCCCATACTGACACTGGCATCCCCATACAGACACTGGCACTCTCTCCTGTACAGACACTGGCATCCCCATACAGACACTGGCACTCTCTCCCCCGTACAGACACTGGCACTCTCTCCCACACAGACGCTGGCACTCTCTCCCATACACACAACTGGCACTCTCTCCCATACAGACACTGGCACTCTCTCCCATACAGACACTGGCACTCTCTCCCATACAGACACTGGCACTCTCTCCCATACTGACATTGGCACTCTCTCCCATACAAACACTGGCACTCCCTCCCATACATACACTGGCACTGTCTCCCATACAGACACTGGCATCCCCATACAGACACTGGCACTCTCTCCCATACAGACACTGGCACTCTCTCCCACACAGACACTGGCACTGTCTCCCATACTGACACTAGCATCCCCATACAGACACTGGCACTCTCTCCCATACAGACACTGGCACTGTCTCCCACACAGACACTGGCACTGTCCCCCGTACAGACACTGGCACTCTCTCCCGTACAGGCACTGGCACTCCCTCCCAGACAGACACTGGCACTCTCTCCCATACAGACACTGAAACTCTCTCCCATACAGACACTGGCACTCACTCCCATACACACACTGGCACTCTCTCCCATACAGACACTGGCACTCTCATCCACACAGACACTGGCATCCCCATACAGACACTGGCACTCTCTCCCGTACAGGCACTGGCACTCCCTCCCAGACAGACACTGGCACTCTCTCCCATACAGACACTGAAACTCTCTCCCATACAGACACTGGCACTCTCTCCCATACAGACACTGGCACTATCTCCCATACAGACACTGGCACTGTCTCCCATACAGACATTGGCACTATCTCCCATACAGACACTGGCACTCTCTCCCATACAGATACTGGCACTGGCTCCCATACAGGCACTGGCACTCACACACATACACACACTGGCACTCTATCCCATACAGACACTGGCACTCTCATCCACACAGACATTGGCACTCTCTCCCATACAGACACTGGCACTGTCTCCCAAAGAACAAAGAACAAAGAAATGTACAGCACAGGAACAGGCCCTTCGGCCCTCCAAGCCCGTGCCGACCATACTGCCCGACTAAACTACAATCTTCTACACTTCCTGGGTCCGTATCCTTCTATTCCCATCCTATTCATATATTTGTCAAGATGCCCCTTAAATGTCCCTATCGTCCCTGCTTCCACTACCTCCTCCGGTAGCGAGTTCCAGGCACCCACTACCCTCTGCGTAAAAAACTTGCCTCGTACATCTACTCTACTCCCATACAGACATTGGCACTATCTCCCATACAGACACTGGCACTCTCTCCCATACACACACTGGCAGTCTCTCCCATACAGACACTGGCACTCTCTCCCATACAGATACTGGCACTGGCTCCCATACAGGCACTGGCACTCTCTCCCATACAGGCACTGCCACTCTATCCCACACAGACACTGGATCTCTCCCCCACCCAGACACTGGCACTTTCCCCGTACAGACACTGGCACTTTCCCCGTACATACACTGGCACTCTCTCCCATACAGACACTGGCACTCCCACCCATAGAGACACTGGCACTCTCTCCCATACAGACACTGGCACTCTCTCCCATACAGACACTGGCACTCTCTCCCATACAGACACAGGCACTCTCTCCCATACAGACACAGGCACTCTCTCCCACACAGACACTGGCACTCTCCCCCGTACAGACACTGGTACTCTCTCCCATACAGACACTGGCACTCTCTCCCGTATAGACACTGGCACTCTCACCCACACAGACACTGTCACTCTCTCCCATACAGACACTGGCACTGTCTCCCATACAGACACTTGCACTCTCTCCCATGCAGACACTGGCACTCTCTCCCATACAGACACTGGCACTTTCCCCATACAAAAACTGGCATTCCCTCCCATACAGACACTGGCACTTTCCCCCATACACACACTGGCACTCCCTCCCATACAAACACTGGCACCCCCTCCCATACAGACACTGGCACTGTCTGCCATACAGACACTGGCATCTCCATAAAGACACTGGCACTCTCTCCCATACAGACACTGGCACTCTCTCCCATACACACACTGGCACTCCCTCCCATACAAACACTGGCACTCCCTCCCATACAGACACTGGCACTGTCTCCCATACAGACACAGGCATCCCCATACAGACACTGGCACTCTCTCCCATACAGACACTGGCACTCTCTCCCACACAGACACTGGCACTCTCTCACATACAGTCACTGGCACTCCCTCCCATACAGAAACTGGCATCCCCATACAGACACTGGCACTCTCTCCCCCGTACAGACACTGGCACTCTCTCCCACACAGACACTGGCACTCTCTCCCATACAGACACTGGCACTCTCTCCCATACACACAACTGGCACTGTCTCCCATACAGACACTGGCACTGTCTCCCATACTGACACTGGCATCCCCATACAGACACTGGCACTCTCTCCGCCGTACACACACTGGCACTCTCTCCCACACAGACACTGGCACTCTCTCCCACACAGACACTGGCACTCTCTCCCACACAGACACTGGCACTCTCTCCCATACAGACACTGGCACTCTCTCCCACACAGACACTGGAACTGTCCGCCGTACAGGCACTGGCACTCTCTCCCGTACAGGCACTGGTACTCCATCCCAGACAGACACTGGCACTCTCTCCCATACAGATTCTGAAACTCTCTCTCATACAGACACAGGCACTCTCATCCACACAGACACTGGCACTCTCTCCAATACAGACACTGGCACTCTCTCCCATACAGACACTGGCACTCTCATCCACACAGACACTGGCACTCTCTCCCATCCGGCACTGGCAATGTCTCCCATACAGACATTGGCACTATCTCCCATACAGACACTGGCACTCACTCCCATACAGACACTGGCACTCTCTCCCGTACAGGCACTGGCACTCCCTCCCAGACAGACACTGGCACTCTCTCCCATACAGACACTGAAACTCTCTCCCATACAGACACTGGCACTCACTCCCATACACACACTGGCACTCTCTCCCATACAGACACTGGCACTCTCATCCACACAGACACTGGCACTCTCTCCCATACAGACACTGGCACTGTCTCCCACACAGACATTGGCACTATCTCCCATACAGACACTGGCACTCTCTCGCATACAGATACTGGCACTGGCTCCCATACACACACTGGCACTCTCTCCCATACAGACACTGGCACTCTCATCCACACAAACACTGGCACTCTCTCCCATACAGACACTGGCACTGTCTCCCATACAGACATTGGCACTATCTCCCATACAGACACTGACACTCTCTCCCATACAGATACTGGCACTGGCTCCCATACAGGCACTGGCACTCTCTCCCATACAGGCACTGGCACTCTATCCCATACAGACACTGGCACTCTCATCCACACAGACATTGGCACTCTCTCCCATACAGACACTGGCACTCTCTCCCATACACACACTTGCAGTCTCTCCCATACAGACACTGGCACTCTCTCCCATACAGATACTGGCACTGGCTCCCATACAGGCACTGGCACTCTCTCCCATACAGGCACTGGCACTCTATCCCACACAGACACTGGATCTCTCCCCCACCCAGACACTGGCACTTTCCCCGTACAGACACTGGCACTTTCCCCGTACATACACTGGCACTCTCTCCCATACAGACACTGGCACTCACTCCCATACAGACACTGGCACTCCCACCCATAGAGACACTGGCACTCTCTCCCATACAGACACTGGCACTCTCTCCCATACAGACACTGGCACTCTCTCCCATACAGACACAGGCACTCTCTCCCATACAGACACAGGCACTCTCTCCCACACAGACACTGGCACTCTCCCCCGTACAGACACTGGTACTCTCTCCCATACAGACACTGGCACTCTCTCCCGTATAGACACTGGCACTCTCACCCACACAGACACTGTCACTCTCTCCCATACAGACACTGGCACTGTCTCCCATACAGACACTTGCAGTCTCTCCCATGCAGACACTGGCGCTCTCTCCCATACAGACACTGGCACTTACCCCATACAGAAACTGGCATTCCCTCCCATACAGACACTGGCACTTTCCCCCATACACACACTGGCACTCCCTCCCATACAAACACTGGCACTCCCTCCCATACAGACACTGGCATTCCCTCCCATACAAACACTGGCATACCTCCCATACAGACACTGGCACTCTCTCCCATACAGACACTGGCACTCTCTCCCATACACACACTGGCACTCCCTCCCATACAAACACTGGCATTCCCTCCCATACAGACACTGGCACTGTCTCCCATACAGACACAGGCATCCCCATATAGACACTGGCACTCTCTCCCATACAGACATTGGCACTCTCTCCCACACAGACACTGGCACTCTCTCACATACAGTCACTGGCACTGTCTCCCATACAGAAACTGGCATCGCCATACAACCACTGGCACTCTCTCCCCCGTACAGACACTGGCACTCTCTCCCACACAGACACTGGCACTCTCTCCCATACAGACACTGGCACTCTCTCCCATACAGACACTGGCACTGTCTCCCATACAGACACTTGCAGTCTCTCCCATGCAGACACTGGCACACTCTCCCATACAGACACTGGCACTTACCCCATACAGAAACTGGCATTCCCTCCCATACAGACACTGGCACTTTCCCCCATACACACACTGGCACTCCCTCCCATACAAACACTGGCACTCCCTCCCATACAGACACTGGCACTGTCTCCCATACAGACACAGGCATCCCCATATAGACACTGGCACTCTCTCCCATACAGACACTGGCACTCTCTCCCACACAGACACTGGCACTCTCTCACATACAGTCACTGGCACTGTCTCCCATACAGAAACAGGCATCCCCATACAACCACTGGCACTCTCTCCCCCGTACAGACACTGGCACTCTCTCCCACACAGACACTGGCACTCTCTCCCATACAGACACTGGCACTCTCTCCCATACACACAACTGGCACTGTCTCCCATACAGACACTGGCACTGTCTCCCATACTGACACTGGCATCCCCATACAGACACTGGCACTCTCTCCCATACAGACACAGAAACTCTCTCCCATAAAGACACTGGCACTCACTCCCATACACACACTGGCACTCTCTCCCATACAGACACTGGCACTCTCATCCACACAGACACTGGCACTCTCTCCCATACAGACACTGGCACTGTCTCCCATACAGACATTGGCACTATCTCCCATACTGACACTGGCACTCTCTCCCATACAGATACTGGCACTGGCTCCCATACAGGCACTGGCACTCACACCCATACACACACTGGCACTCTCTCCCTTACAGACACTGGCACTCTCATCCACACAGACATTGGCACTCTCTCCCATACAGACACTGGCACTGTCTCCCATACAGACATTGGCAGTCTCTCCCATACAGGTACTGGCACTCTCTCCCATACAGATACTAGCACTGGCTCCCATACAGGCACTGGCACTCTCTCCCATACACTCACTGGCAGTCTCTCCCATACAGGTACTGGCACTCTCTCCCATACAGATACTAGCACTGGCTCCCATACAGGCACTGGCACTCTCTCCCATACAGGCACTGGCACTCTATCCCACACAGACACTGGATCTCTCCCCCACCCAGACACTGGCACTTTCCCCGTACAGACACTGGCACTTTCCCCGTACATGCACTGGCACTCTCTCCCATACAGACACTGGCACTCTCTCCCATACAGACACTGGCACTCCCACCCATAGAGACACTGGCACTCTCTCCCATACAGACACTGGCACTCTCTCCCATACAGACACTGGCACTCTCTCCCATACAGACACAGGCACTCTCTCCCATACAGACACAGGCACTCTCTCCCACACAGACACTGGCACTCTCCCCCGTACAGACACTGGTACTCTCTCCCATACAGACACTGGCACTCTCTCCCGTATAGACACTGGCACTCTCACCCACACAGACACTGTCACTCTCTCCCATACAGACACTGGCACTGTCTCCCATACAGACACTTGCACTCTCTCCCATGCAGACACTGGCACTTTCCCCATACAGACACTGGCACTTTCCCCATACAGAAACTGGCATTCCCTCCCATACAGACACTGGCACTTTCCCCCATACACACACTGGCACTCCCTCCCATACAAACACTGGCACTCCCTCCCATACAGACACTGGCATTCCCATAAAGAAACTGGCACTCTCTCCCATACAGACACTGGCACTCCCTCCCATACACACACTGGCACTCCCTCCCATACAAACACTGGCATTCCCTCCCATACAGACACTGGCACTGTCTCCCATACAGAAACTGCCATCCCCATACAACCACTGGCACTCTCTCCCCCGTACAGACACTGGCACTCTCTCCCACACAGACACTGGCACTCTCTCCCATACAGACACTGGCACTCTCTCCCATACACACAACTGGCACTGTCTCCCATACAAACACTGGCACTGTCTCCCATACTGACACTGGCATCCCCATACAGACACTGGCACTCTCTCCCACACAGACACTGGCACTCTCTCCCACACAGACACTGGCACTCTCTCCCATACAGACACTGGCACTCTCTCCCACACAGACACTAGCACTGTCCGCCGTACAGGCACTGGCACTCTCTCCCGTACAGGCACTGGTACTCCCTCCCAGGCAGACACTGGCACTCTCTCCCATACAGATTCTGAAACTCTCTCTCATACAGACACAGGCACTCTCATCCACACAGACACAGGCACTCTCTCCCATACAGACACTGGCACTGTCTCCCATACAGACATTGGCACTGGCTCCCATACAGGCACTGACACTCACTCCCATACACACACTGGCACTCTCTCCCATACAGACACTGGCACTCTCATCCACACAGACACTGGCACTCTCTCCCATCCGGCACTGGCACTGTCTCCCATACAGACATTGGCACTCACTCCCATACACACACTGGCACTCTCTCCCATACAGACACTGGCACTCTCATCCACACAGACACTGGCACTCTCCCCCGTACAGACACTGGCACTCTCTCCCATACAGACACTGGCACTCTCTCCCATCCGACACTGGCACTATCTCCCATACAGACACTGGCACTCACTCCCATACAGACACTGGCACTCTCTCCCGTACAGGCACTGGCACTCCCTCCCAGACAGACACTGGCACTCTCTCCCATACAGACACTGAAACTCTCTCCCACACAGACACTGGCACTCACTCCCATACACACACTGGCACTCTCTTCCATACAGACACTGGCACTCTCATCCACACAGACATTGGCACTATCTCCCATACAGACACTGGCACTCTCTCCCATACAGACACTGGCACTCTCATCCACACAGAGATTGGCACTCTCTCCCACACAGACACTGGCACTGTCTCCCACACAGACATTGGCACTCTCTCCCATACAGACACTGGCACTGTCTCCCACACAGACACTGGCACTATCTCCCATACAGACACTGGCACTCTCTCCCATACAGATACTGGCATCCCCATACAGACACTGGCACTCTCTCCCATACAGATACTGGTACTCTCTCCCATACAGACACTGACACTCTCATCCACACAGACATTGGCACTCTCTCCCATACAGACACTGGCACTCTCTCCCGTACAGACACTGGCACTATCTCCCATACACACACTGGCACTCTCTCCCATACACACACTGGCACTCTCTCCCATACAGATACTGGCATCCCCATACAGACACTGGCACTCTCTCCCATACAGATACTGGCACTCTCTCCCATACAGACACTGGCACTCTCATCCACACAGACATTGGCACTATCTCCCATACAGACACTGGCACTCTCTCCCATACAGTCACTGGCACTCTCTCCCATACAGACACTGGCACTCTCATCCACACAGACACTGGCACTCTCTCCCATACAGACACTGGCACTCTCATCCACACAGACACTGGCACTCTCATCCACACAGACATTGGCACTATCTCCCATACAGACACTGGCACTCTCTCCCATACAGACACTGGCACTCTCCCCCGTACAGACACTGTTACTCTCTCCCATACAGACACTGGCACTCTCTCCCATACAGACACTGGCACTCTCTCCCACACAGACACTGGCACTCTCCCCCGTACAGACACTGTTACTCTCTCCCATACAGACACTGACACTCTCATCCACACAGACACTGGCACTCTCTCCCATACAGACACTGGCACAGTCTCCCATACAGACATTGGCACTATCTCCCATACAGACACTGACACTCTCTCCCGTACAGGCACTGGCACTCTATCCCACACAGACACTGGATCTCTCCCCCACCCAGACACTGGCACTTTCCCCGTACAGACACTGGCACTTTCCCCGTACATACACTGGCACTCTCTCCCATACAGACACTGGCACTCTCTCCCATACAGACACTGGCACTCACTTGCATACACACACTGGCACTCTCTCCCATACAGACACTGGCACTCTCATCCACACAGACACTGGCACTCTCTCACATACAGACACTGAAACTCTCTACCATACAGACACTGGCACTCACTCCCATACACACACTGGCACTCTCTCCAATACAGACACTGGCACTCTCATGCACACAGACACTGGCACTCTCTCCCATACAGACACTGGCACTGTCCCCCATACAGACACTGGCACTCCCACCCATAGAGACACTGGCACTCTCTCCCATACAGACACTGGCACTCTCTCCCATACAGACACTGGCACTCTCTCCCATACAGGCTCAGGCACTCTCTCCCACACAGACACTGGCACTCTCCCCCGTACAGACACTGTTACTCTCTCCCTTCCAGACACTGGCACTCTCTCCCGTACAGACACTGGAACTCTCTCCCACACAGACACTGGCACTCTCTCCCATGCAGACACTGGCACTCTCTCCCATGCAGACACTGGCACTTACCCCATACAGACACTGGCATTCGCTCCCATACAGACACTGGCACTTTCCCCCATACACACACTGGCACTCCCTCCCATCCAAAAACTGGCACTCCCTCCCATACAGACACTGGCACTGTCTCCCATACAGACACTGGCATCCCCATAAAGACACTGGCACTCTCTCCCATACAGACACTCGCACCCTCTCCCATACACACACTGGCACTCTCTCCCATACAAACACTGGCACTCCCTCCCATACAGGCACTGGCACTCCCTCCCATACCGACACTGGCACTTACCCCATACAGACACTGGCATTCCCTCCCATACAGACACTGGCACTTTCCCCCATACACACACTGGCACTCCCTCCCATACAAACACTGGCACTCCCTCGCATACAGACACTGGCACTCTCTCCCATACAGACACTGGCACTGTCCCCCATACAGACACTGGCACTCCCACCCATAGAGACACTGGCACTCTCTCCCATACACACACTGGCACTCCCTCCCATACAAACACTGGCACTCCCTCGCATACAGACACTGGCACTGTCTCCCATACAGACACTGGCATCCCCATAAAGACACTGGCACTCTCTCCCATACAGACACTGGCACTCTCTCCCATACGCACACTGGCACTCCCTCCCATACAAACACTGGCACTCCCTCCCTTACAGACACTGGCACTGTCTCCCATACAGACACAGGCATCCCCATACAGACACTGGCACTCTCTCCCACACAGACACTGGCACTCTCTCACATACAGTCACTGGCACTGTCTCCCATACAGAAACTGGCATCCCCATACAGACACTGGCACTCACTCCCCCGTACAGACACTGGCACTCTCTCCCATACAGAAACTGGCACTGTCTTCCATACTGACACTGGCATCCCCATACAGACACTGGCACTCTCTCCCCCGTACAGACACTGGCACTCTCTCCCACACAGACACTGGCACTCTCTCCCATACAGACACTGGCACTCTCTCCCATACAGACACTGGCACTCTCTCCCACACAGACACTGGCACTGTCCCCCGTACAGACACTGGCACTCTCTCCCGTACAGGCACTGGTACTCCCTCCCAGACAGACACTGGCACTCTCTCCCATACAGACACTGAAACTCTCTCTCATACAGAAACAGGCACTCTCATCCACACAGACACTGGCACTGTCTCCCATACAGACACTGGCATCCCCATACAGACACTGGCACTCTCTCCCATACAAACAACTGGCACTGTCTCCCATACAGACACTGACACTCTCTCCCATACAGACACTGGCACTCTCTCCCATACAGACACTGGCATCCCCATACAGACACTGGCACTCTCTCCCATACAGAGACTGGCACTCTCTCCCACACAGACACTGGCACTCTCTCCCATACAGACACTGGCACTCTCTCCCATACAGACACTGGCACTCTCTCCCATACAGACACTGGCACACTCTCCCATACAGACACTGGCACTCTCTCCCATGCAGACACTGGCACTCTCTCCCCTGCAGACACTGGCACTCTCTCCCATGCAGATACTGGCACTCTCTCCCATACAGACACTGGCACTCTCTCCCACACAGACACTGGCACTGTCCCCCGTACTGACACTGGCACTCTCTCCCGTACAGGCACTGGCACTCCCTCCCATACTGACACTG
The DNA here is from genome assembly GCF_047496885.1 of Scyliorhinus torazame. Classification (NCBI taxonomy): domain Eukaryota; kingdom Metazoa; phylum Chordata; class Chondrichthyes; order Carcharhiniformes; family Scyliorhinidae; genus Scyliorhinus; species Scyliorhinus torazame. Next base: position 32,654,044 of record NC_092731.1, read on the forward strand.
GCACTCTCTCCCATACAGACACTGAAACTCTCTCCCATACAGACACTGGCACTCACTCCCATACACACACTGGCACTCTCTCCCATACAGACACTGGCACTCTCATCCACACAGGCACTGGCACTGTCTCCCATACAGACAGTGGCACTATCTCCCATACAGATACTGGCACTGGCTCCCATACAGACACTGGCACTCTATCGCACACAGACACTGGATCTCTCCCCCACCCAGACACTGGCACTTTCCCCGTACAGACACTGGCACTTTCCCCATACAGACACTGGCACTCTCTCCCATACAGGCACGGGCACTCTCTCCCACACAGACATTGGCACTCTCCCCCGTACAGACACTGGCACTCTCTCCCATACAGACACTGGCACTCTCTCCCATACAGACACTGGCACTCTCTCCGATACAGACACTGGCACTCTCTCCCATACAGACACTGGCACTCTCTCCCATACAGACACTGGCACTCTCTCCCATACAGACACTGGCACTCTCTCCCGTACAGATACTGGCACTGGCTCCCATACACGCACTGGCACTCTCTCCCATACAGGCACTGGCACTCTATCCCACACAGACACTGGATCTCTCCCCCACCCAGACACTGGCACTTTCCCCGTACAGACACTGGCACTTTCCCCGTACATACACTGGCACTCTCTCCCATACAGACACTGGCACTCTCTCCCATACAGGCACTGGCACTCACTCCCATACACACACTGGCACTCTCTCCAATACAGACACTGGCACTCTCATCCACACAGACACTGGCACTCTCTCCCATACAGACACTGGCACTGTCTCCCATACAGACATTGGCACTTTCTCCCATACAGACACTGGCACTCTCTCCCATACAGATACTGGCACTGGCTCCCATACAGGCACTGGCACTCTCTCCCATACAGACACTGGCACTCTATCCCACACAGACACTGGATCTCTCCCCCACCCAGACACTGGCACTTTCCCCGTACAGACACTGGCACTTTCCCCGTACATACACTGGCACTCTCTCCCATACAGACACTGGCACTCCCACCCATAGAGACACTGGCACTCTCTCCCATACAGACACTGGCACTCTCTCCCATACAGACACTGGCACTCTCTCCCATACAGGCACAGGCACTCTCTCCCACACAGACACTGGCACTCTCCCCCATACAGACACTGTTACTCTCTCCCATACAGACACTGGCACTCTCTCCCGTACAGACACTGGCACTCTCACCCACACAGACACTGTCACTCTCTCCCATACAGACACTGGAACTCTCTCCCACACAGACACTGGCACTCTCTCCCATGCAGACACTGGCACTCTCTCCCACGCAGACACTGGCACTGTCCCCCGTACAGACACTGGCACTCTCTCCCGTACAGGCACTGGTACTCCCTCCCATCCAAACACTGGCACTCTCTCCCATACAGACACTGAAACTCTCTCTCATACAGAAACAGGCACTCTCATCCACACAGACACTGGCACTGTCTCCCATACAGACACTGGCATCCCCATACAGACACTGGCACTCTCTCCCATACACACAACTGGCACTGTCTCCCATACAGACACTGACACTCTCTCCCATACAGACACTGGCACTCTCTCCCATACAGACACTGGCATCCCCATACAGACACTGGCACTCTCTCCCATACAGAGACTGGCACTCTCTCCCACACAGACACTGGCACTCTCTCACATACACACACTGACACTCTCTCCCACACAGACACTGGCACTCTCTCCCATACAGACACTGGCATCCCCATACAGACACTGGCACTCTCTCCCATGCAGAGACTGGCACTCTCTCCCACACAGACAGTGGCACTATCTCCCATACAGACACTGGCACTCTCTCCCATACAGGTACTGGCACTGGCTCCCATACAGACACTGGCACTCTATCGCACACAGACACTGGATCTCTCCCCCACCCAGACACTGGCACTTTCCCCGTACAGACACTGGCACTTTCCCCGTACAGACACTCGCACTCTCTCCCATACAGGCACTGGCACTCTCTCCCACACAGACACTGGCACTCTCCCCCGTACAGACACTGGCACTCTCTCCCATACAGACACTGGCACTCTCTCCCATACAGACACTGGCACTCTCTCCGATACAGACACTGGCACTCTCTCCCATACAGACACTGGCACTCTCTCCCATACAGACACTGGCACTCTCTCCCATACAGACACTGGCACTCTCTCCCGTACAGATACTGGCACTGGGTCCCATACAGGCACTGGCACTCTCTCCCATACAGGCACTGGCACTCTATCCCACACAGACACTGGATCTCTCCCCCACCCAGACACTGGCACTTTCCCCGTACAGACACTGGCACTTTCCCCGTACATACACTGGCACCCTCTCCCATACAGACACTGGCACTCTCTCCCATACAGACACTGGCACTCACTTGCATACACACACTGGCACTTACCCCATACAGACACTGGCATTCCCTCCCATACAGACACTGGCACTTTCCCCCATACACACACTGGCGCTCCCTCCCATCCAAACACTGGCACTCCCTCCCATACAGACACTGGCACTGTCTCCCATACAGACACTGGCATCCCCATAAAGACACTGGCACTCTCTCCCATACAGACACTCGCACTCTCTCCCATACACACACTGGCACTCTCTCCCATACAAACACTGGCACTCCCTCCCATACAGACACTGGCACTCCCTCCCATACCGACACTGGCACTTACCCCATCCAGACACTGGCATTCCCTCCTATACAGACACTGGCACTTTCCCCCATACACACACTGGCACTCCCTCCCATACAAACACTGGCACTCCCTCGCATACAGACACTGGCACTGTCTCCCATACAGACACTGGCACTCTCTCCCATACAGACACTGGCACTCTCTCCCATACAGACACTGGCACTCACTTGCATACACACACTGGCACTCTCTCCCATACAGACACTGGCACTCTCATCCACACAGATACTGGCACTGGCTCCCATACAGGCACTGGCACTCACTCCCATACACACACTGGCACTCTCTCCAATACAGACACTGGCACTCTCATCCACACAGACACTGGCACTCTCTCCCATACAGACACTGGCACTGTCTCCCATACAGACATTGGCACTATCTCCCATCCAGACACTGGCACTCTCTCCCATACAGATACTGGCACTGGCTCCCATACAGGCACTGGCACTCTCTCCCATACAGACACTGGCACTCTATCCCACACAGACACTGGATCTCTCCCCCACCCAGACACTGGCACTTTCCCCGTACAGACACTGGCACTTTCCCCGTACATACACTGGCACTCTCTCCCATACAGACACTGGCACTCTCTCCCATACAGACACTGGCACTCCCACCCATAGAGACACTGGCACTCTCTCCCATACAGACACTGGCACTCTCTCCCATACAGACACTGGCACTCTCTCTCATACAGGCACAGGCACTCTCTCCCACCCAGACACTGGCACTTTCCCCGTACAGACACTGGAACTTTCCCCGTACATACACTGGCACCCTCTCCCATACAGACACTGGCACTCTCTCGCATACAGACACTGGCACTCACTTGCATACACACACTGGCACTCTCTCCCATACAGACACTGGCACTCTCATCCACACAGATACTGGCACTGGCTCCCATACAGGCACTGGCACTCACTCCCATACACACACTGGCACTCTCTCCAATACAGACACTGGCACTCTCATCCACACAGACACTGGCACTCTCTCCCATACAGACGCTGGCACTGTCTCCCATACAGACATTGGCACTATCTCCCATACAGACACTGGCACTCTCTCCCATACAGATACTGGCACTGGCTCCCATACAGGCACTGGCACTCTCTCCCATACAGACACTGGCACTCTATCCCACACAGACACTGGATCTCTCCCCCACCCAGACACTGGCACTTTCCCCGTACAGACACTGGCACTTTCCCCGTACATACACTGGCACTCTCTCCCATACAGACACTGGCACTCTCTCCCATCACTCTCTCCCATACAGACACTGGCACTCTCTCCCATACAGACACTGGCACTCTCTCCCATACAGGCACAGGCACTCTCTCCCACACAGACACTGGCACTCTCCCCCGTACAGAGACTGGCACTCTCTCCCATGCAGACACTGGCACTCTCTCCCATACCGACACTGGCACTTACCCCATACAGACACTGGCATTCCCTCCCATACAGACACTGGCACTTTCCCCCATACACACACTGGCACTCCCTCCCATCCAAACACTGGCACTCCCTCCCATACAGACACTGGCACTGTCTCCCATACAGACACTGGCATCCCCATAAAGACACTGGCACTCTCTCCCATACAGACACTCGCACTCTCTCCCATACACACACTGGCACTCTCTCCCATACAAACACTGGCACTCCCTCCCATACAGACACTGGCACTCCCTCCCATACCGACACTGGCACTTACCCCATCCAGACACTGGCATTCCCTCCCATACAGACACTGGCACTTTCCCCCATACACACACTGGCACTCCCTCCCATACAAACACTGGCACTTCCTCGCATACAGACACTGGCACTGTCTCCCATACAGACACTGGCATCCCCATAAAGACACTGGTACTCTCTCCCATACAGACACTGGCACTCTCTCCCATACAGACACTGGAACTCTCTCCCACACAGACACTGGCACTCTCTCCCATGCAGACACTGGCACTCTCTCCCACACAGACACTGGCACTGTCCCCCGTACAGACACTGGCACTCTCTCCCGTACAGGCACTGGTACTCCCTCCCAGACAGACACTGGCACTCTCTCCCATACAGACACTGAAACTCTCTCTCATACAGAAACAGGCACTCTCATCCGCACAGACACTGCCACTGTCTCCCATACAGACACTGGCATCCCCATACAGACACTGGCACTCTTTCCCATACACACAACTGGCACTATCTCCCATCCAGACACTGGCACTCTCTCCCATACAGATACTGGCACTGGCTCCCATACAGGCACTGGCACTCTCTCCCATACAGACACTGGCACTCTATCCCACACAGACACTGGATCTCTCCCCCACCCAGACACTGGCACTTTCCCCGTACAGACACTGGCACTTTCCCCGTACATACACTGGCACTCTCTCCCATACAGACACTGGCACTCTCTCCCATACAGACACTGGCACTCCCACCCATAGAGACACTGGCACTCTCTCCCATACAGACACTGGCACTCTCTCCCATACAGACACTGGCACTCTCTCTCATACAGGCACAGGCACTCTCTCCCACCCAGACACTGGCACTTTCCCCGTACAGACACTGGAACTTTCCCCGTACATACACTGGCACCCTCTCCCATACAGACACTGGCACTCTCTCGCATACAGACACTGGCACTCACTTGCATACACACACTGGCACTCTCTCCCATACAGACACTGGCACTCTCATCCACACAGATACTGGCACTGGCTCCCATACAGGCACTGGCACTCACTCCCATACACACACTGGCACTCTCTCCAATACAGACACTGGCACTCTCATCCACACAGACACTGGCACTCTCTCCCATACAGACGCTGGCACTGTCTCCCATACAGACATTGGCACTATCTCCCATACAGACACTGGCACTCTCTCCCATACAGATACTGGCACTGGCTCCCATACAGGCACTGGCACTCTCTCCCATACAGACACTGGCACTCTATCCCACACAGACACTGGATCTCTCCCCCACCCAGACACTGGCACTTTCCCCGTACAGACACTGGCACTTTCCCCGTACATACACTGGCACTCTCTCCCATACAGACACTGGCACTCTCTCCCATCACTCTCTCCCATACAGACACTGGCACTCTCTCCCATACAGACACTGGCACTCTCTCCCATACAGGCACAGGCACTCTCTCCCACACAGACACTGGCACTCTCCCCCGTACAGAGACTGGCACTCTCTCCCATGCAGACACTGGCACTCTCTCCCATACCGACACTGGCACTTACCCCATACAGACACTGGCATTCCCTCCCATACAGACACTGGCACTTTCCCCCATACACACACTGGCACTCCCTCCCATCCAAACACTGGCACTCCCTCCCATACAGACACTGGCACTGTCTCCCATACAGACACTGGCATCCCCATAAAGACACTGGCACTCTCTCCCATACAGACACTCGCACTCTCTCCCATACACACACTGGCACTCTCTCCCATACAAACACTGGCACTCCCTCCCATACAGACACTGGCACTCCCTCCCATACCGACACTGGCACTTACCCCATCCAGACACTGGCATTCCCTCCCATACAGACACTGGCACTTTCCCCCATACACACACTGGCACTCCCTCCCATACAAACACTGGCACTTCCTCGCATACAGACACTGGCACTGTCTCCCATACAGACACTGGCATCCCCATAAAGACACTGGTACTCTCTCCCATACAGACACTGGCACTCTCTCCCATACAGACACTGGAACTCTCTCCCACACAGACACTGGCACTCTCTCCCATGCAGACACTGGCACTCTCTCCCACACAGACACTGGCACTGTCCCCCGTACAGACACTGGCACTCTCTCCCGTACAGGCACTGGTACTCCCTCCCAGACAGACACTGGCACTCTCTCCCATACAGACACTGAAACTCTCTCTCATACAGAAACAGGCACTCTCATCCGCACAGACACTGCCACTGTCTCCCATACAGACACTGGCATCCCCATACAGACACTGGCACTCTTTCCCATACACACAACTGGCACTGTCTCCCATACAGACACTGACACTCTCTCCCATACAGACACTGGCACTCTCTCCCATACAGACACTGGCATCCCCATACAGACACTGGCACTCTCTCCCATACAGAGACTGGCACTCTCTCCCACACAGACACTGGCACTCTCTCACATACACACACTGACACTCTCTCCCACACAGACACTGGCACTCTCTCCCATACAGACACTGGCATCCCCATACAGACACTGGCACTCTCTCCCATACAGAGACTGGCACTCTCTCCCACACAGACAGTGGCACTATCTCCCATACAGACACTGGCACTCTCTCCCATACAGATACTGGCACTGGCTCCCATACAGACACTGGCACTCTATCGCACACAGACACTGGATCTCTCCCCCACCCAGACACTGGCACTTTCCCCGTACAGACACTGGCACTTTCCCCGTACAGACACTGGCACTCTCTCCCATACAGGCACTGGCACTCTCTCCCACACAGACACTGGCACTCTCCCCCGTACAGACACTGGTACTCTCTCCCATACAGACACTGGCACTCTCTCCCATACAGACACTGGCACTCTCTCCGATACAGACACTGGCACTCTCTCCCATACAGACACTGGCACTCTCTCCCATACAAACACTGGCACTCTCTCCCATACAGACACTGGCACTCTCTCCCGTACAGATACTGGCACTGGCTCCCATACAGGCACTGGCACTCTCTCCCATACAGGCACTGGCACTCTATCCCACACAGACACTGGATCTCTCCCCCACCCAGACACTGGCACTTTCCCCGTACAGACACTGGCACTTTCCCCGTACATACACTGGCACTCTCTCCCATACAGACACTGGCACTCTCTCCCATACAGACACTGGCACTCACTTGCATACACACACTGGCACTCTCTCCCATACAGACACTGGCACTCTCATCCACACAGATACTGGCACTGGCTCCCATACAGGCACTGGCACTCACTCCCATACACACACTGGCACTCTCTCCAATACAGACACTGGCACTCTCATCCACACAGACACTGGCACTCTCTCCCATACAGACACAGGCACTGTCTCCCATACAGACATTGGCACTATCTCCCATCCAGACACTGGCACTCTCTCCCATACAGATACTGGCACTGGCTCCCATACAGGCACTGGCACTCTCTCCCATACAGACACTGGCACTCTATCCCACACAGACACTGGATCTCTCCCCCACCCAGACACTGGCACTTTCCCCGTACAGACACTGGCACTTTCCCCGTACATACACTGGCACTCTCTCCCATACAGACACTGGCACTCTCTCCCATACAGACACTGGCACTCCCACCCATAGAGACACTGGCACTCTCTCCCATACAGACACTGGCACTCTCTCCCATACAGACACTGGCACTCTCTCCCATACAGGCACAGGCACTCTCTCCCACACAGACACTGGCACTCTCCCCCGTACAGACACTGTTACTCTCTCCCATACAGACACTGTCACTCTCTCCCATACAGACACTGGAACTCTCTCCCACACAGAGACTGGCACTCTCTCCCATGCAGACACTGGCACTCTCTCCCATACCGACACTGGCACTTACCCCATACAGACACTGGCATTCCCTCCCATACAAACACTGGCACTTTCCCCCATACACACACTGGCGCTCCCTCCCATCCAAACACTGGCACTCCCTCCCATACAGACACTGGCACTGTCTCCCATACAGACACTGGCATCCCCATAAAGACACTGGCACTCTCTCCCATACAGACACTCGCACTCTCTCCCATACACACACTGGCACTCTCTCCCATACAAACACTGGCACTCCCTCCCATACAGACACTGGCACTCCCTCCCATACCGACACTGGCACTTACCCCATCCAGACACTGGCATTCCCTCCCATACAGACACTGGCACTTTCCCCCATACACACACTGGCACTCCCTCCCATACAAACACTGGCACTCCCTCGCATACAGACACTGGCACTGTCTCCCATACAGACACTGGCACTCCCTCCCATACAAACACTGGCACTCCCTCCCTTACAGACACTGGCACTGTCTTGCATACAGACACAGGCATCCCCATACAGACACTAGCACTCTCTCCCACACAGACACTGGCACTCTCTCACATACAGTCACTGGCACTGTCTCCCATACAGAAACTGGCATCCCCATACAGACACTGGCACTCTCTCCCCCGTACAGACACTGGCACTCTCTCCCACACAGACACTGGCACTCTCTCCCATACAGAAACTGGTACTGTCTCCCATACTGACACTGGCATCCCCATACAGACACTGGCACTCTCTCCCCCGTACAGACACTGGCACTCTCTCCCACACAGACACTGGCACTCTCTCCCATACAGACACTGGCACTCTCTCCCATACAGACACTGGCACTCTCTCCCACACAGACACTGGCACTGTCCCCCGTACAGACACTGGCACTCTCTCCCGTACAGGCACTGGTACTCCCTCCCAGACAGACACTGGCACTCTCTCCCATACAGACACCGAAACTCTCTCTCATACAGAAACAGGCACTCTCATCCACACAGACACTAACAGTCTCTCCAATACAGACACTGGCACTGTCTCCCATACAGACACTGGCATCCCCATACAGACACTGGCACTCTCTCCCATACACACAACTGGCACTGTCTCCCATACAGACACTGACACTCTCTCCCATACAGACACTGGCACTCTCTCCCATACAGACACTGGCATCCCCATACAGACACTGGCACTCTCTCCCATATAGAGACTGGCACTCTCTCCCACACAGACACTGGCACTCTCTCCCATACACACACTGGCACTCTCTCCCACACAGACACTGGCACTCTCTCCCATGCAGACACTGGCACTCTCTCCCCTGCAGACACTGGCACTCTCTCCCATGCAGACACTGGCACTCTCTCCCATACAGACACTGGCACCCTCTCCCACACAGACACTGGCACTGTCCCTCGTACTGACACTGGCACTCTCTCCCGTACATGCACTGGCACTCCCTCCCATACAGACACTGGCACTCTCTCCCATACAGACACTGGCACTCACTCCCATACACACACTGGCACTCTCTCCCATACAGACAGTGGCACTATCTCCCATACAGACACTGGCACTCTCTCCCATACAGATACTGGCACTGGCTCCCATACAGACACTGGCACTCTATCGCACAAAGACACTGGATCTCTCCCCCACCCAGACACTGGCACTTTCCCCGTACAGACACTGGCACTTTCCCCGTACAGACACTGGCACTCTCTCCCATACGGGCACTGGCACTCTCTCCCACACAGACACTGGCACTCTCCCCCGTACAGACACTGGCACTCTCTCCCATACAGACACTGGCACTCTCTCCCATACAGACACTGGCACTCTCTCCGATACAGACAATGGCACTCTCTCCCATACAGACACTGGCACTCTCTCCCATACAGACACTGGCACTCTCTCCCGTACAGACACTGGCTCTCTCTCCCGTACAGACACTGGCACTCCCTCCCATACAGACACTGGCACTGTCTCCCATACAGACACTGGCACTCTCTCCCATGCAGAAACTGGCACTCTCTCCCATACAGACACTGGCACTTACCCCATAGACACTGGAATTCCCTCCCATTCAGACACTGGCACTCACTCCCATACAGACACTGGCACTCTCTCCCATACACCCACTGGCACTCCCTCCCATACAAACACTGGCACTCCCTCCCATACAGACACTGGCACTGGCTCCCATACAAACACTGGCACTCCCTCCCATACAGATACTGGCACTCTCTCCCATACAGACACTGGCACTCTCTCCCATACAGACACTGGCACTGTCTCCCATACAGACACTGGCACTGTCTCCCATACAGACACTGGCATTCCCTCCCAAACAGACACTGGCACTCTCTCCCATACAGGCACTGGCACTCTCTCCCATACACACACTGGCACTGTCTCCCATACAGACACTGGCACTTACCCCATAGACACTGGCATTCCCTCCCATACAGAAACTGGCACTCTCTCCCATACAGACACTGGCACTCTCTCCCATACACACACTGGCACTCCCTCCCATACAGACACTGGCACTGGCTCCCATACAAACACTGGCACTCCCTCCCATACAGATACTGGCACTCTCTCCCGTACAGACACTGGCACTCTCTCCCATACAGACACTGGCACTGTCTCCCATACAGACACTGGCACTTACCCCATGGACACTGGCATTCCCTCCCATACAGACACTGGCACTCTCTCCCATACAGACACTGGCACTCTCTCCCATACACACACTGGCACTCCCTCCCATACAGACACTGGCACTTACCCCATAGACACTGGCATTCCCTCCCATACAGACACTGGCACTCTCTCCCATGCAGACACTGGCACTCTCTCCCATACAGACACTGGCACTCTCTCCCATGCAGACACTGGCACTCTCTCCCGTATAGACACTGGCACTATCTCCCGTACAGACACTGGCAATCTCTCCCATGCAGACACTGGCACTCTCTCCCATACAGACACTGGCATTCTCTCTGATACAAACACTGGCACTCTCTCCCACACAGACACTGGCACTCTCTCCCACACAGACACTGGCAGTCTCTCCCACACAGACACTGGCAGTCTCTCCCATACAGACACTGGCACTCTCTCCCATACAGACACTGGCACTCTCTCCCGTACAGACACTGGCACTCTCTCCCACACAGACACTGGCACTCTCTCCCGTACAGACACTGGCACTCTCTCCCATACAGACACTGGCACTCTCTCCCATGCAGACACTGGCACTCTCTCCCGTATAGACACTGGCACTGTCTCCCATACAGACACTGGCACTCTCTCCCATGCAGACACTGGCACTCTCTCCCATACAGACACTGGCACTCTCTCCCATGCAGACACTGGCACTCTCTCCCGTATAGACACTGGCACTCTCTCCCGTACAGACACTGGCAGTCTCTCCCATGCAGACACTGGCACTCTCTCCCATACAGACACTGGCATTCTCTCTGATACAAACACTGGCACTCTCTCCCATGCAGACACTGGCACTCTGTCGATACAGACACTGGCACCTTCCCCCATACAGACACTGGCACTCTCTCCCATACAGACACTGGCACCCTCTCCCGTACAGACACTGGCACTCTCACCCACACAGACTCTGTCACTCTCTCCCATGCAGACACTGGCACTGTCTCCCATGCAGACACTGGCACTCTGTCGATACAGACACTGGCACTTTCCCCCATACAGACACTGGCACTCTCTCCCATACAGACACTGGCACTCTCTCCCGTACAGGCACTGGCACTCTCTCCCACACACACTGGCACTCTCTCCCGTACAGACACTGCCACTCCCACCCATACAGACACTGGCACTCTCTCCCATACAGGCACTGGCACTCTCTCCCATACACACACTGGCACTCTCTCCCGTGCAGACACTGGCACTCCCACCCATACAGACACTGGCACTCTCTCCCACACAGACACTGGCACTTTCCCCCGTACAGACACTGGCACTCTCTCCCGTACAGACACTGGCACTTTCCCCGTACAGACACTGGCACTCTCTCCCGTACAGACACTGGCACTTTCCCCGTACAGACACTGGCACTCTCTCCCATACAAACACTGGCACTTTCCCCGTACAGACACTGGCACTCTCTCCCGTACAGAGACTGGCACTTTCCCCGTACAGACACTGGCACTCTCTCCCATACAAACACTGGCACTTTCCCCATACAGACACTGGCACTCTCTCCCATACAGACACTGGCACTCTCTCCCGTACAGACACTGGCACTCTCTCCCATACAGACACTGGCACTCTCTCCCATACAGACACTGGCACTCTCTCCCATACAGGCACTGGCACTCTCTCCCATACAGACACTGGCACTCTCTCCCATACAGACACTGGCACTCTCTCCCACACAGACACTGGCACTCTCTCCCATACAGACACTGGCACTCTCTCCCGTACAGACACTGGCACTCCCACCCATACAGACACTGGCACTCTCTCCCACACAGACACTGGCACTTTCCCCCGTACAGACACTGGCACTCTCTCCCGTACAGACACTGGCACTCCCTCCCATACAGACACTGGCACTTTCCCCGTACAGACACTGGCACTGTCTCCCATACAGACACTGGCACTTTCCCCGTCCAGACACTGGCACTGTCTCCCATACAGACACTGGCACTCTCTCCCACACAGGCACTGGCACTCTCTCCCATACAGACACTGGCATTTTCACCCATACAGACACTGGCACTCTCTCCCATACAGACACTGGCACTCTCTCTCACACAGACACTGGCACTCTCTCCCATACAGACACTGGCATTCTCTCCCATACAGACATTGGCACTCTCTCCCATACAGACACTGGCACTCTCTCTCACACAGACACTGGCACTGTCTCGCATACAGACACTGGCATTCTCTCCCATACAGACATTGGCACCCCCATACAGACACTGGCACCCCAATATAGACACTGGCACTCTCTCCCATACAGACACTGGCACTCTCTCCCATACCGACACTGGTATTCTCTCCCATATAGACACGGGCAGCACGGTAGCATTGTGGATAGCACAATTGCTTCACAGCTCCAGGGTCCCAAGTTCGATTTCCGACTTGGGTCACTGTCTGTGCGGAGTCTGCACATCCTCCCCGTGTCTGTGTGGGTTTCCTCCGGGTGCTCCGGTTTCCTCCCACAGTCCAAAGATGTGCAGGTTAGGTGGATTGGCCATGATAAATTGCTCTTAGTGTCCAAAATTGTCCTTAGTGTTGGGTGGGGTTTCTGGGTTATGGGGATCGGGTGGAGGCGTTGACCTTGGGTGGGGTGTTCTTTCCGGGAGCCGGTGCAGACTCGATGGGCCGAATGGCCTCCTTCTGCACTGTAGATTCTATGTAATCTATGTCCTGGGGTTTCACTGAACAAAGTTTCCCAGGACCATGTTGAAAATATTCTCGGATTTCCCAGCTCTCCGCGTGAAGTGGTTCGGGCTGGTTCCCGTCCAAAGCCTGCCTGCACAGGCCAGCTGGCCAGTGCAATACAGTGACAGGTGTGTCCTTCTCCTCCGCAGTTCTCCTGGTGTTGGCCCAGCTTCTGAGCGTACAATGGGTCACCGGCCCTCACAGTGCCAGGGACCCCGGTTCGATTCCCGGCCTCGGGTCTCTGCCTGGGTGGAGTCTGCACGTTCTCCCCGTGTGTGCGTGGGTTTCCCCCGGGAGTTCCAGTTTCCTCCCACAGTCCCAGATGTGCAGGTGAGGTGGGGTTACGGGGATAGGGAGGGGAAATGGGCCGAGGCAGAAGGTCGGTCAGACGATGGGCCGAATGGCCTCCAGCTGCACCGTAGGGATTCCCTGGTTGTGTTTGTGGCTGACACCCCGATTAATGCGCTACTTGTTGGCTGCTCCCTCATGGGCCTCCCCTCTTTTCACACACACCTTCCTGGCTTTCATAGTCCTTCAGGCATAATGTTTAAATGGGATCACACTTCGCACAAACGCACAGAAATGGATAAGTTGGCCTCCGATCAGGCGGACACATCAATGATGGGGGCAACAGCCTCTGTAAGTTCCCCTCCCAGTCACTCACCATCCCAACTTGGAAATACTTCACCATTCCTTCAATGTCACTGGAGACCCGGAATCTGGGAACGCCATCACCAAAGCGATCACGGCATTTCCGACCCGTGAACCGCGGGGTAACCGGGAATGGGCGATCAGCTCTCACCCCCGGAGAATGAATATGGAGAAACCCTGTTGAAGGCAGCAGTGCCGAGAGAGGGGTGCACTTACGTTTGATGGTCGCCGTCCGGGAAGTGGCCACTCCCTTCGCATTGTGAGCTTCACATCGGAAAGCTGTCGGTTTCTGCAATCCTGAGGGAAAGGAAACAGGAGTTAGCTGGGCTGACGGGGAACCAGCTCGGAGCCTGTGCAGATCGAAAGGAAGCAACAAACTGGATGCCTGGCAGCAAACGGGAAAAGAGCGCTCCCAATTCACCTGCAAACAGCCAGGTTTGGCGGTTTATATTTCTCGCCGATTTGCCTTGTTGCGAATTTGGCGATTGTGTACGATTTGAAAAGACCCGGGGCGAGATTCTCCGACCCCCCCCCCCCCCCCCGCCGGGTCGGAGAATCGCCAGGGGCTGGCGTGAATCCCGCCCCCGCCCCCGCCGGTTGCCGAAGTCTCCGGCACCGGAGATTCGGCGGGGGCGGGAATCGCGCCGCGCCGGTTGGCGGGCCCCCCCCGCCGCGATTCTCCGGCCCGGATGGGCCGAAGTCCCGCCGCTAAAATGCCTGTCCCGCCGGCGTAAATTAAACCACCTACCTTACCGGCGGGACAAGGCGGCGCGGGCGGGCTCGGGGGTCCTGGGGGGGGCGATCTGGCCCCGGGGGGTGCCCCCACGGTGGCCTGGCCCGCGATCGGGGCCCACCGACCTGCGGGCGGGCCTGTGCCGTGCGGGCAATCTTTCCCTTCCGCCTCCGCCACGGTCTCCACCATGGCGGAGGCGGAAGAGACTCTCCCCACTGCGCATGCGCGGGAAACTGTCGGCGGCCGCTGACGCTCCCGCGCTTGCGCCGCCCGGAGATGTCATTTCCGCGCCAGCTGGCGGGGCACCAAAGGCCTTATCCGCCAGCTGGCGGGGCGGAAATTCGTCCGGCGCCGACCTAGCCCTTTGGGGCGGCGCGATGCCCCTCTGATTTGCGCCGTTTTGGGCGCCAGTCGGCGGACATCGCGCCGTTTCTGGAGAATTTCGCCCCCGTTCTCAGAAAGGTTGTCTCACTGGCTGGAATTCAGCATCGGTACACCGGGGTCCACGGGGGCACACTGGTTAGCACTGTTGCCTCGCAGCAGCAGGTACCCGGGTCAGTACTGAGGGAGCGCTGCGCTGTCAGAGGGTCAGTACTGAGGGAGCGCTGCACTGTCAGAGGGTCAGTACTGAGGGAGTGCTGCACTGTCAGAGGGTCAGTACTGAGGGAGTGCTGCACTGTCAGAGGGTCAGTACTGAGGGTGCGCTGCACTGTCAGAGGGTCAGGACTGAGGGAGTGCTGCACTGTCAGAGGGTCAGTACTGAGGGTGCGCTGCACTGTCAGAGGGTCAGGACTGAGGGAGTGCTGCACCCTCAGAGGGTCAGTACTGAGGGAGTGCCGCACTGTCAGACAGTCAGTGCTGAGGGAGTGCTGCACCGTCAGAGGGTCAGTACTGAGGGAGTGCCGCACTGTCAGAGGGTCAGTGCTGAGGGAGTGCTGCACTTTCAGAGGGCCAGTACTAAGGGAGTGCTGCACTGTCAGAGGGTCAGTACTGAGGGAGTGCTGCACTGTCAGAGGGTCAGTACTGAGGGAGTGTTGCATTGTCAGTGGGTCAGTGCTGAGGGAGTGCTGCACTGTCAGAGCCAGTACTGAGGGAGTGCTGCACTGTCAGAGGGTCAGTACTGAGGGAGTGCTGCACTGTCAGAGGGTCAGTACTGAGGGAGTGCCGCACTGTCAGAGGGTCAGTACTGAGGGAGTGCTGCACTGTCAGAGGGTCAGTACTGAGGGAGTGCCGCACTGTCAGAGGGTCAGTACTGAGGGAGTGCTGCACTGTCAGAGGGTCAGTGCTGAGGATGAGATGTCGTGTCTGACTCTCAGGTGAATCTACAAGAATGTTGTCAGGACTTGAAATTTGCAGTAATGAGAAGATATTGGACAGGCTGGGGAACATTGCGTTCAAACAGGAGGCTGCGGGGTGACCTAGTTGAGGTACAAGGTTATGAGGGGCCTGGAGAGGGCAGACGGGAAAGACTGGTTTCCCAAGCTGAGGGGTGAGTTACCAGGAGGATAGGTTTAAGGTTAATTGGTCAAAGGATTAAAGGAGACATGAGGAAAAACCTTTTCATCCAGAGGGTGGGGGGGACTTCAGGAATTCGCTGTTTAAGTTGGTGGTTGAGATTGAAACGTTCAACTCAGGTGCCTGGATTTGTATCCGGGGTGCTGTAACCGGAAAGGCTACGGATCAGGAGCAGGGCCGTGAGATCAAAACGAGCAGCTACTTTATGTAAGGCGCAGTCAGGATGGGCTGAAAGGCCTCATTCTACAGCTGAACATTTACAGCTGACAGACCCGGGAATCGGCTGGATCGACCCCGGACTCGGGGTGAAATGCAGGGTGTTCACGGCACTTGTCAGCAGCGTGTGTTCACCATGCAGCTGCTCTCCCAGCTCCGGCCCACTGGGTGAATCACAGACTAATCTCCATTAGTCACAAAACACTCTGATCTCCGGGTGGAGCAGATTTGAAATGTGAGACTCGAGCAAAGCCAGTGTGTCAACCCCCACTCCCCCCACCCTCCCTGACCCCAGCTCAGAGGGGCAAACTCGGATTCTACTCTGATCCTGGGCTGCAAGGTTCACCAAGCTAATGGGTAAATATTCCCAATGAAACTGTTTGCAGCGATATGGGGAATGGGAGGAACTGGGATAACACAGGCAGATCTTGAAATTTGAATTCAATGAAAATCTGGAATTGAAATCTGATGTTGCCCGTGAAACCAGTCTCGATGGTTGTAAAAACCCATCAGTTTGACTAAGCTGCCATCTATACCCAGGCTGACCAACAAGTGACTCCAGACCCACCGCAATGTCCACAACTCTGAACTGCCCTCTGAAATGCCACTCAGCCCGCGGGCAATCAGAGGCGGGTAATAAATGCTGGGCCAATCAGTGATGTCCCATGAATGAATGTCAAAATAGGGCAGCATGGTGTCACAGTGGTTAGCACTACTGCCTCACAGTGCCAGGGACCCGGGTTCAATTGCATCCCCGGGTGACTGTGTGCGCGGAGTCTGCATGTCCTCCCCGTGTGTGCGTGGGTTTCCTGCGGGTGCCCCGGTTTCCTCCCACAGTCCAGAGATGTGCAGTTTAGGTGGATTGGCCACGCTAAATTTCCCCTTAGTATCCAAAAGTTCAGCTGGGGTTACGGGGATAGGGCGGGGGAGTGAGCCTAGGCAGGGGGCTGTTTCAAAGGGCTGGTGCACACTCGATGGGCTGAATGGCCTTATTCTGCACTGTAGGAATTCTAAAAAACAATGACACAAAGGTTGGTGGAATTGCGGATAGCGATGAGGACTGTCCGAGGATACAGCAGGATTTAGGTTGTTTGGAGACTTGGGCAGAGAGATGGCAGATGGAGTTTAATCCGGACAAATGTGAGGTAATGCTTTTTGGAAAGTCTAATACAGATGGATATATACAGTAAATGGGAGAACCCTTAAGAGTATTGACAGGCAGAGGGATCTGGGTGTACAGGTCCACAGGTCACTGAAAGGGGCAACACAGGTGGAGAAGGTAGTCAAGAAGGCATACGGCATGCTTGCCTTCATTGCCGGGGCATTGAGTATAAAAATTGGCAAGTCATATTGCAGCTGTATAGAACCTTAGCTAGGCCACATTTGGGAATATAGTGTTCAATTCTGGTCGCCACACTACCAGGAGGCTTTGGAGAGTGTGTAGAAGAGGTTTACCAGGATGTTGCATGGTATGGAGGGCATTAGCTATGAGGAGCGGTTGGATAAACTCGGTTTGTTCTCACTGGAACGACCGTGGTTGAGGGGCGACCTGATAGAGGTCTACAAAATTATGAGGGGCATAGACAGAATGGATAGTCAGAAGCTATTTCCCAGGGTGGAAGAGTCAATTACTAGGGGCTATAGGTTTAAGGTGCGAGGGACTAGGTTTAGAGGAGATGTGCGAGGGAAGTTTTTCATACAAAGGGTAGTGGGTGCCTGGAACTCGCTGCCGGAGGAGGTGGTGGGAGCTGGGACGATAGTGACGTTTAAGGGGCATCTTGACAAATACATAAATAGGATGGGAATAGAGGGATACGGACCCCAGAAGTGTAGAAGGTTTTAGATTAGATGGGCAACATGGGCGGCACGGGCTTGGAGGGCCGAAGGGCCTGTTCCTATGCTGTACATTTCTTTGTTCTAAAATAGTGAATTTTATGAAAATGTTGGTATCTGCAGAGACCTGGGTATATTTGTACTCAAATCACAGGAAGTAAAGCATAGCTTGTTTTTAGGAAAGCAAATGTTATATTAGGGTTTATTGCAAAGGGATTGATGCGTGAGAGTGTGGACATCTTACTTCGCTGTGTACAGGCCTGGGCTACTTAGTGACCAAGAGTAAACTCACCTTAGAGGGAGCACAATGGAGGGTAAATCTTTCAAATGCTCCAGGCAAGAGCTGTCAATGAGTATATTCAAGACTGAGATTATTACCTGAATGGCTGTACATTGGGAGAGGGGAGTGTGCAACGAGACCTGGGTGTCCTAGTGCACCAGTCACTGAAGGTAAGCAGGCAGGTACAGCAGGCGGTAAAGAAGGCAAATGGTATGTTGGTCTTCATTGCGAGAGGATTCGAGTACGGGAGCAGGGATGTCTTGCTACAATTGTACAGGGCCTTGTGAGGCCACACCTAGAGTATTGTGTGCAGTTTTGGTCTCCTTCTCTGAGGAAGGATGTTCTTGCTCTCTCTCGAGTGCAGCGAAGGTTTACCAGACTGATTCCAGGGATGGCGGGACTGTCATATGAGGAGAGATTGACTAGGTTGGGATTGTTCTCGCTGGAGTTCAGAAGAATGAGGGGAGATCTCATAGAGATTTATAAAATTCTAACAGGACTAGACTGGGTAGATGCAGGGAAGATGTTACCAATGATAGGTGTGTCCAGAACCAGGGGTCGCAGTCTGAGGATGCGGGATAGACCATTTAGGACAGAGATGAGGAGAAATGTCTTCACCCAGAGAGTGGTCGACCTGTGGAATTCGTTACCACAGGAAGTAGTTGAGGCCAAAACATTGCATGTTTTTGAGGAGCAGTTAGATATAGCACTTAGGGCGAAGGGAATCAAAGGATATGGGGGGAAGGTGGGTACAGGCTATTGAGTTGGATGATCAGCCATGATTACAATGACTGGCAGAGCAGGCTCAAAGGGCCGAATGGCCTCCTCCTGCCCCTATTTTCTATGTTCCTATATGATTGTATTGAGGAACAGGAGGAGAGCAGGAAGGTGAAATTGAGGGAGATTAGTCAGGGTCTTATTGACTTCCAGGACAGGTTCAGACAGTCAAATGACCTCCTCTCAGGTTCCTATATACTGTCATAAGGAGGCGGGGACCCTGTGGGGATCTGTTAGCTGTGAGTGGGGCTTGGTATGTCTGAGGGGGCAGTCTGAACACTTGGTGCCAAAGGCCTTCCCCCAGCTCTGTGGATGTTTGGAACCACACTCCCCAGTGCTGTCACAGAGCGAATCACGAGACAGAATCAGAGTCACAGAATCACACAGCGCAGAGGAGGCCCTTCGGTCCATCGAGTCTGCACCGACGCATGAAAAACACCTGACCTGCCCACCTAATCCCATTGGTCAGCACTTGGCCCATGGCCTAGAATGTTATGACGGGCCCAGTGCTCATCCAGGTACTTTTTAAAGGATATGAGGCAACCTGACTCTCCCACTCTCCCAAGCAGTGCGTTCCAGACCCGCCTCTCCCACCCTCCCAGGCAGTGCGTTCCAGACCCTCACCTCCCTCTGGGTAAAAAAGCTTTTCCTCAAATCCCCCCTCAACCTCCCACCCCTCACCTTGAACTTGTGTCCCCCTCGTAACTGACCCTTCAACTAAGGGGAACAGCTGCTCCCTATCCGCCCTGTCCATGCCCCTCATAATCCTGTACACAAAGGAGAAAGGAACAGGAGTAGGCCATTCAGCCCCTCGAGCCTGTCCCGCCATTCAATCAGCCATTCATGGCTGATCTGTGGCCTCGCTCCTTATCGCCGCCTGTTATGACGCCGTGATAAGTAACAGAGTGTGCACCATCAAATTCCCATTCATCCATTAACTCTCGCCCGTCGGAATCTACACTGGCGACGAGGCTGAAGTGGGGTTGCCCCCAGCGATGTGTGTTCCAAACCCGGACCCCTTCGTCTAGGCCGCAAGAGGCCTTACCCAAACCGACCGTGATGCCTCACATGGGAAAGTTGGAGGCCTTCTCATGGAGATTGGCAGGGCAATGTATGCACTTATCAAAAGCTTAATCCTGCACGCAGCTGTGTTGGGGAAGTGCAACGTGACTTTGAGAATCTGCTGCTTCTTCGCAAACTCTCCCCGACAAACCTCCCAATGCGGGATCAGCAATAAGAATAGACACTTCGAAGCGGAGCCTGGCGCTCGTTAGAGACCTCAGAAGAAAACATTTTCAAACGCGGGTTCAGCTTTTAAGTGTGTGTGAAGGATGTTTAATTATGGCTCTGGGCTGCAGTTACAGGCTCCAGGCTGGTGAGAACCACACAAAATTAAAGTGTTGGCTGAATTCAACCCCGACATCAACAATCAGTGAAAACACACAGGGCTGGCTTCTTAATCCAACTGTTTTGGTCACAGACCTAGTTACTCAATTACACTACAGGACCACATCCTCGTAATGCCAGGTTTGTTGACCTGAAAAGGCCTTCACACTGGAGTAGGCCTGTCGATGGCCAAAGTCAGGATCTGCTCAACACAAAGCTCGGTGATACAAGGGAAGCAGGAAGACGGTAACAACACAAAGGGCGGCTTCTACACTGAATGCTGTCAAAAAGCTGTTTGGGGCCTTGGATGTTGAGGGGGGAGGTGGTAGAAGGGCATAAAGGACTGTTCTTGCATGGCAGAGCGCTGGGGGGGGGGGGGGGGGGGGGTTACTAGTTACTGAGGAGAGGACCAGGCTGTCCCTTTGGGCTGAGGAAAAGTGAGGGAGGACGTACTTGGTGTCAGGATGCTGACCATGGCGGAGGGCGGATTGGGTGAATGTCGAGGCTGGTGGGGTGGAGGTGAGGATGAGGAGGATCCTGTCATTGGTTCGGCTGCTGAGGTGAGGGCACGCGCCTGCTGACTACGTTTGGGGTGGGGTTGGGGGTGGGCAGCCCACTCTGCCTTGTACCATGAACCATTTGTCATTTAATCTCTCCTGTGCTACAATTTCTCAAAGACAAAAGCAAATTACTGCGGATGCTGGAATCTGAAACAGAAAATGCTGGAAAATTTTCAGGATAGCGAATGGAGGGGGATAGCGAATGCAGGGGGATGGAGGGGGATAGGGGATGGAGGGGGATAGGGGATGGAGGGGGATAGGGGATGGAGGGGGATAGGGGATGGAGGGGGATAGGGGGATGGAGGGGGATTGGCGGATGGAGGGGGATAGCGAATGGAGGGGGATAGGGGATGGAGGGGGATAGGGGGATGGAGGGGGATTGGGGGATGGAGGGGATAGCGAATGGAGGGGGATAGGGGATGGAGGGGGATAGGGGATGGAGGGGGATAGGGGGATGGAGGGGGATTGGTGGATGGAGGGGGATAGCGAATGGAGGGGGATAGGGGGATGGAGGGGGATAGGGGATGGCAGGAGATAGGGGGATGGAGGGGGATAGGGGATGGAAGGAGATGGGGGATGGAGGGGGATAGGGGATGGAGGGGGATAGGGGGATAGCGAATGGAGGGGGATAGGGGGATGGAGGGAGATAGGGGGATGGAGGGGGATAGGGGATGGAGGGGGATAGGGGATGGAGGGGGATAGCGAATGGAGGGGGATAGGGGAATGGAGGGAGATAGGGGGATGGAGGTGGATAGGGGGTGGAGGGGGATAGGGATGGAGGGGGATAGGGGATGGAGGGAGATAGGGGATGGAGGGGGATAGGGGGATGGAGGGGGATAGCGAATGGAGGGGTATAGGGGGATGGAGGGGGATAGGGGATGGAGGGAGATAGGGGGATGGAGGGGGGATAGCGAATGGAGGGGGATAGGGGGATGGAGGGGGATAGGGGATGGAGGGAGATAGGGATGGAGGGGGATAGGGGATGGAGGGAGATAGGGGATGGAGGGGGATAGGGGGATGGAGGGAGATAGGGGGATGGAGGTGGATAGGGGGTGGAGGGGGATAGGGATGGAGGGGGATAGGGGATGGAGGGAGATAGGGGATGGAGGGGGATAGGGGGATGGAGGGGGATAGCGAATGGAGGGGTATAGGGGGATGGAGGGGGATAGGGGATGGAGGGAGATAGGGGGATGGAGGGGGATAGCGAATGGAGGGGGATAGGGGGATGGAGGGGGATAGGGGATGGAGGGAGATAGGTGGATGGAGGGGGATAGGGGATGGAGGGAGATAGGGGGATAGGGGGATGGAGGGAGATAGGGGGATGGAGGGGGGTAGGGGATAGATGGGGATAGGGATGGAGGGGGATAGGGGATGGAGGGAGATAGGGGGATGGAGGGGGTAGGGGATGGAGGGGGATAGGGGATGGAGGGGGATAGGGGTCGAGGGGGATAGGGGATGGAGGGGGATAGGGGTCGAGGGGGATAGGGGATAGAGTGGGATAGGGGATCGAGGGGGATGAGGGTGGAGGGGGATAGGGTGGAGGGGGATAGGGGATGGAGGGGGGTGGAGATGGAGGGGGATAGGGGATGGAAGGGGATGGGGGAATGGAGAGGTATAGGGGATGGAGGGGTATAGGGGATGGAGGGAGGTAGGGGGCAGAGGGGGATAGGAGATGGAGGGGTGATAGGGAATGGACGGGGGATAGGGGATGGAGGGGGATAGGCGATGGAGGGGATGGGGGTGGAGGGGGGACGGAGGGGATTGGGGACAGAGGGGGGAAGGGGATGGAGGGGGTTAGGGGATGGAGGGGGGGATGGAGGATGATAGGGGATGGAGGGGGATGGGGGGGATAGGGGATGGAGGGGGATAGGGAATGGAGGGGGGATGGAGGGGGAATAGGGGACGGAGGGGGGGATGGAGGGGCATAGGGAACGGAGGGGGATAGGGGATGGAGGGGGATAGGGGATGGAGGGGGGTTGAGGGGAATAGGGGATGGAGGGGGATAGGGGATGGTGGGGGATAGGGGATGGAGGGGGATAGGGATGGAGGGGGTGAGGGGATGGAGGGGGATTGAGGATGGAGGGGGATATGGGATGGAGGGGAATAGGGGATGGAGGGGGATAGAGGGTGGAGGGGGATAGGGGATGGAGGGGGATAGGGGATGGAGGGAGATAGTGGATGGAGGGGGATAGGGGTTGGAGGGGGATAGGGGGATGGAGGGGGATAGGGGATGGAGGGAGATAGGAGATGGAGGGGATAGGGGAAGGTGGGGGATAGAGGATGGAGGGGGTGTGGAGGGGTGAGGCGATGTTGGGGGATAGGGGGTGGAGGGGGATAGGGGTTGGAGGGGGATAGGGGTTGGAGGGGGATAGGGGATGGAGGGTGATGGGGGGATAGGTGGTGGAGGGGGACAGCGGGTGGAGGGGGATAGGGGGTGGAAGGGGATAGGGGGTGGAGGGGAGATGGGGGATAAGGGGTGGAGGGGGACAGGGGGTGTAGGGGGATAGGGGGTGGAGGGGGGGTTGGAGGGGGATAGGGGGTGGAGAGGGAGGAGGGGAGGCGATGGAGGGGGATATAGGGTGGAGGGGAATAGAGGGTAGAGGGGGATGGAGGGGATAGGGGATGGAGGGGGATAGGTGATGGAGGGGAGGACAGTGGGAGATAGGGGTGGAGGGGGATAGGGGATGGCGGGGGTTAGCGGATGGAGGGGGGATGGAGGGTGATAGGGGATGGAGGGAGTATGGAGGGGGATAGGGGATGGAGGGAGGATGGAGGGGGATAGGGGATGGAGGGGGATAGGGGATGGAGGGAGGAGGGTGGGGGATAGGGGATGGAGGGGGATAGGGGATGGAGGGGGATAGGGGATGGAGGGTGGATGGGGGGATAAGGGTTGGAGGGAGGAGGGAGGGGTATAGGGGATGGAGGGGGGATGGAGGGGGATAGGGGATGGAGGGTGGATGGAGGGGGATAGGCGATGGAGGGAGGATGGAGGGGGATAGGGGATGGAGGGAGAATGGAGGGGGATAGGGGATGGAGGAAGGATGGTGGGGATAGGGGATGGACGGGGGATGGAGAGGGATAGGGGGATAGGGAATGGAGGGAGGATGGAGGGGGATAGGGGATGGAGGGGGAATGGAGGGGGATAGGGGATGGAGGGGGATAGGGGATGGAGGGATGAGGGAAGGGGATAGGGGATGGAGGGGGGATGGAGCGGGATCAAGGATGGAGGGAGGATGGAGGGGGATAGGGGATGGAGGGAGGATGGAAGGGGATAAGGGATGGAGGGAGGATGGAGTGGGATAGGGGATGGAGGGAGGAGGGAGGGGGATAGGGGATGGAGGGGGGATGTAGGGGGATAGGCGATGGAGGGGGGTTGGAGGGGGATAGGGGATGGAGGGAGGATGGAGGGGGATAGGGGATGGAGGGAGGATGGAGGGGGATAGGGGATGGAGGGAGGATGGAGGGGATAGGGAATGGAGGGGGGAGGGAATGGAGGGGGGAGGGAATGGAGGGGGGAGGGACATGCCATTTCCAATCTGGGTGACTCTTTGTCAAAGACCTTCGCTTTCGTTCAACCTACACCATACTCCAATCCACTGTCCTGCTCCATCCTCCCTCCATCCCCTCCCCCTCTATCCCCTATCCCCCTCCATTCCCTATCCCTCTCCATCCCCTATCCCCTATCCCCCTCCATGCCCTATGACCCTCCATCCCCTGATCCTCCATACCCTCTCCCTCCATCCCCTATCCCCCTCCATCCCCTCCCCCTCTATCCCCCTCCATCCCCTATCCCTCTCCGTCTCCTCACCCTCCATCCCCTATCCCCCTCCATGCCCTATGCCCCTCCATCCCCTGACCCTCCATCCCCTATCCCCCTCCATTCCCTCCCCCTCCATCGCCTATCCCCCTCCATCCCCTCTCCCCCTCCACCCCCTATCCCCCTCCACCACCAGGGCCTGAATCCCAGACTGGGGAATTCCCCCGTCAATATTCCTGGGCGTAGCAGATTTTCCACACAGGCTCGGGAACTGAAAATGCAAAGTTTCATAGAATTTACAGTGCAGAAGGAGGCCATTCGGCCCATCGAGTCTGCACCGGCTCTTGGAAAGAGCACCCAACCTAAGGTCCACACCTCCACCCTATCCCCATAACCCAGTAATCCAACCCAACACTAAGGGCAATTTTTGACACTATGGGCAATTTAGCACGGCCAATCCACCTAACCCGCACATCTTTGGACTGTGGGAGGAAACTGGAGCACCCGGAGGAAACCCACGCATACACGGGGAGGATGTGCAGACTCCGCACAGACAGTGACCCAAGCCGGAATCGAACCTGGGACCCTGGAGCTGTGAAGCATTTGTGCTATCCACAATGCTACCGTGATGCCCCTAAAGTGAGGAGCTGAGCCACAGGTTGGGACGTCCTGTGCCCACACTGTGCTGTCAGTCTGTCCACTCACACACAGCTCCGCCAGGCAGCCACACTAACTGACCCCACAGTGCCTCACCACAGCTGCTGACAGAGTCAGCTTGCAATCGGAGACAGGTTAACTCGGAGCTCAGAATCCAGCGGGATCAGCGGGCAGAGGCTGGGCCAGGAATGTGCAGCATGTTCTGAGTAAACACTCAGTAATTCCTTCACAACAAGCTCCAGATGAAACTGCTCCGATATCCAGCAGTCTGAACAAGGACGTTTGGCTCTGATGTGGGGTCAGTACTGATCTTCTGACAGTGCGGCACTCCCTCAGTACTGACCCTCTGACAGTGCGGCACTCCCTCAGTACTGACACTCTGACAGTGCAGCTCTCCCTCAGTACTGACCCTCTGACAGTGCAGCACTCCCTCAGTACTGAACCTCTGACAGTGCAGCGCTCCCTCAGTACTGACCTTCTGACAGTGCAGCACTCCCTCAGTACTGACCCTCTGACAGTGCGGCACTCCCTCAGTACTGACACTCTGACAGTGCAGCTCTCCCTCAGTACTGACCCTCTGACAGTGCAGCACTCCCTCAGTACTGAACCTCTGACAGTGTAGCACTCCCTCAGTACTGACCCTCTGACAGTGCAGCACTCCCTCAGTACTGACCGACCTCTCTGACAGTGCGGCACTCCCTCAGTACTGACCCTCTTACAGTGCGGCGCTCCCTCAGTACTGACCCTCTGACAGTGCAGTGCTCCCTCAGTACTGACCCTCTGACAGTGCAGCACTCCCTCAGTACTGACCGACCTCTCTGACAGTGCGGCACTCCCTCAGTTCTGACCCTCTTACAGTGCGGCGCTCCCTCAGTACTGACCCTCTGACAGTGCAGCGCTCCCTCAGTACAGACCCTCTGACAGTGCAGCACTCCCTCAGTACTGACCCTCTGACAGTGCAGCACTCCCTCAGTACTGACCAACCTCTCTGACAGTGCGGCACTCGCTCAGTACTGACCCTCTCACAGTGCAGCATTCCCTCAGTACTGACCCTCTGACAATGCAGCACTTCCTCAGTACTGACCCTCTGACATGGCGGCACTCCCTCAGTACTGACCCTCTGACAGTGCAGCACTCCCTCAGTACTGACCCTCCGACAGTGCAGCACTCCCTCAGTATAGACCCTCGGACAGTGCAGAACTCCCTCAGTACTGACGCTCTGACAGTGCAGCACTCCCTCAGTACTGACCCTCTGACAATGCAGCACTTCCTCAGTACTGACCCTCTGACATGGCGGCACTCCCTCAGTACTGACCCTCTGACAGTGCGGCGCTCCCTCAGTACTGACCCTCTGACAGTGCAGCACTCCCTCAGTACTGACCCTCTGACAGTGCAGCACTCCGTCAGCACTGACCCTCTGACAGTGCGGCACTCCCTCAGTACTGACCCTCGGACTGTGCGGCACTCACTCACTACTGACCCTCTGACAGTGCAGCACTCCCTCAGTACTGACCCTCTGACAGTGCAGCACACCCTCAGTACTGACCCTCTGACAGTGCAGCACTCCCTCGGTACTGACCCTCTGACACTGCGGCACTCCCTCAGTACTGACCCTCTGACAGTGCAGCACACCCTCAGTACTGACCCTCTGACAGTGCAGCACTCCCTCAGTACTGACCCTCTGACAGTGCAGCTCTCCCTCAGTACTGCACTGGAGTGGGAGTTAAGCCACACAGCTCCTGACTCAGAGTGAGGAGGAGAGTGAAAGCAGAATGAGGTTGAAGAAGGGCAGGTTTTGCAGCTTAAACTTTTAATGTGCTCCAAACATTCATAAACACTGCTGCTTGAAACAGTGCAGGCTCCTTCCAGCTGCTCCCCTCGGCCCTGTCCCAAAGGGCCGAATTTACCAGCTGTTCACGCGGTTGGATATCCCAGTCCCACCGACGCCGCACCCCCGCCTCGAGTTTCCCAGTGACGAGGGGTACAGTCAATGGGAATCCCCGTTGATAATGACGGGGCCAGAGCCACGCATTGACGAGCCGCCACCGCATCAGAAAATTATTGTCGAACTCCCCATGAGCGTGGCTCTCCGTCCCCACATTCCGGCCAATGGGGTTTCCCATTGTGGCCACTATCGGGAAATCCGTGGCCGTGACTGCGGAGAATCCCACCGAATATGTGAATAATAACTTTAGTTTTATCATGGTGTCTCTCCTGAATCAAGCGCCCTCGCAGTTTTCTTCGTCTTCGACGATCACTTGCTAACGAGTGCGATTATCTATCGAAGAAACTCCATGTCACTGGTCGCGGGTTCTGTGAATCGTTGCCTGGCTGATGCATCTGATCTCAGAGCCACATCTTCGACTGAACACTTGGCAGGTGTTTCCGGGATGTGGGATCGGTCCGTGGGCTGTAGATCGCTGGCATGCCTTCCTCAGGCTCCTTTCCCGGGCCTCCTCTTGCCGTCGCGTGTCCTCGAAGAATCGTGTCCCTTCAATCAGGAGGTCGCTCCAAGTTGGTCACTTCTGAACGCGGGTCGCCCACGCGTTGATGTCTATGTTGCATTTTTTTGAGGTCAGCCTTCAGAAGGTGGCACGGCGGCACAGTGGTTAGCACTGCTGCCTCACAGCGCCAGGGACCCGGGTTCATCTCCGGTCTTAGTTGACTGTCTGTGTGGAGTCTGCAAATCCTCCCCGTGTGTGCGTGGGTTTCTCCGGGTGCTCCGGATTCCTCCTACAGTCCAAAGATGTGCAGGTAAGGTGGATTGGCCACGCTAAATTGCTCTTAGTGTCCAAAAAGGTTAGGTGGGGTAACTGGGTTACGGGGATAGGGTGGAGGTGTGGGGCTTAAGTAGGGGTGCTCTTTCCAAGAGCCGGTGCAGTCTCGATGGGCTGAATGGCCTCCTTCTGCACTTTAACTTCTATGAAGTTCATAATCCCCCTCGGGACCATCCAGAGTTGTGATTGGAGGATCACGAGTGTGAGAGAGACGATGGTGCAGTTCTTCCAGTCCCAGATTCCGGGACCTCTCCCAAACTTGCTGCTCCAACTCCTCCAACCGTGGATTCCCTCTTCCCATTTTTCCTGCTCCTCTTGATACAGGAACTTTGATTGGAATGAGAGCAGCAACAGTGGGAGAGAGGGGGGATACATGTCCCGGCAGTGAAACTGACAGTTCGGAGTTTTTCTCTGAAACTCAATTTTTAGAGGCCAAGGTTGGATCGGACGATGCTGATCGCAAATTTCCAAATGCAAAAACTCTGCCGTTTGCTGGAGATTTCTCATCCTGGCTTACTCGATGGGCCGAAGGGACTGCCCCGTGCTGTATTATTCTGTGATTCTGGAGGTTTCACGAACAGATATTTCAGATTTTTGCCGCCCCCCCCCCCCCCCCCAAACCACGTTTTACTAGGTCACCTGATCGTCCCTCCTTACCTACTCTCTGCAGATCAGCCTGAAACCTTGCGTCATTCAATAATAATAATCTTTACTATTGTCACAAGCAGGCTTACATTAACACTGCAATGAAGTTACTGTGAAAATCCCCTAGTCGCCACACTCTGGCGCCTGTTCGGGTACACTGAGGGAGAATTCCGAATGTCCAATTCACCTAACAGCACGTCTTTCGGGACTTGTGGGAGGAAAACGGAGCACCCGGAGGAAACCCACGGAGACACGGGGGAGAACGTGCAGACTCCGCACAGACAGTGATCCAAAGCCGGGAATCGAGCCTGGGTCCCTGGAGCTGTGAAGCAACAGTGCTAACCACCGTGCTACCGTGCATCCCAATCCTTGTCAATAAGTAGAATCTATATACCCCCTGGGCTGCTGTCTTCATATTTTTCCGATTGAGAGTTTTCCCCGCGCGACAGTGTTGTGAGCAGGGAGCTGTGGGGGATAGGAGGCCGGGATGTTTGAAAAGACCCCGCCCCCATCATCCTCAGTCCCCTCCACCCCGACCTCCCCGTCTCAGCCCAGTGTAGGCGTGTGAATGCTTGTCCACTGTGACAATAATGTAACTTCAATAGAGGCCACACAAAGGGGAGCAGATTGAGACAAATAATCCATTCTGTTCAGTGATGTGTTGGAATGTGACTGACTGAATGAGCAGTGAGCTCCATTTCAGGCAACAGAGGTCCAGCCTGGGGCCCTGTTGTCATGTGACTAACTGGGACTGAACGGATTTAAAGGAACAGTCTCCAGCACTGGGCTGATACCTGCAGGAATTAAAGTTCACTGACAGATTCAGGCAGGAGAAAGATGCTTTTCCTGTCAGATAAGCCCTTTGCATAAAATGAGGTTGCCAATTGGATTCAAAATTGGCTGGACGACAGAAGGCAGAGGGTGGTTGTAGAGGGTTGTTTTTCAAACTGGAGGCCTGTGACCAGTGGTGTGCCTCAGGGATCGGTGCTGGGTCCACTGTTATTTGTGATTTATATTAATGATTTGGATGAGAATTTAGGAGGCATGGTTAGTAAGTTTGCAGATGACACCAAGATTGGTGGCATAGTGGATAGTGAAGAAGGTTATCTAGGATTGCAACGGGATCTTGATCAATTAGGCCAGTGGGCCGACGAATGGCAGATGGAGTTTAATTTAGATAAATGTGAGGTGATGCATTTTGGCAGATCGAATCAGGCCAGGACCTACTCAGTTAATGGTATGGCGTTGGGGAGAGTTATAGAACAAAGAGATCTAGGAGTACAGGTTCATAGCTCCTTGAAGGTGGAGTCGCAGGTGGACAGGGTGGTGAAGAAGGCATTCGGCATGCTTGGTTTCATTGGTCAGAACATTGAATATAGGAGTTGGGACGTCTTGTTGAAGTTGTACAAGACATTGGTACGGCCACACTTGGAATACTGTGTGCAGTTCTGGTCACCCTATTATAGAAAGGATATTATTAAACTAGAAAGAGTGCAGAAAAGATTTACTAGGATGTTGCCGGGACTTGATGGTTTGAGTTATAAGGAGAGGCTGGATAGACTGGGACTTTTTTCCCTGGAGCGTAGGAGGCTTAGGGGTGATCTTATAGAGGTCTATAAAATAATGAGGGGCATAGATAAGGTAGATAGTCAACATCTTTTCCCAAAGGTAGGGGAGTCTAAAACTAGAGGGCATAGGTTTAAGGTGAGAGGGGAGAGATTCAGAAGGGCCCAGAGGGGCAATTTCTTCACTCAGAGGGTAGTGAGTGTCTGGAATGGGCTGCCAGAGGTAGTAGTAGAAGCGGGTACAATTGTGTCTTTCAAAAAGCATTTAGATGGTTACATGGGTAAGATGGGTATAGAGGGTTATGGGCCAAGTGCGGGCAACTGGGACTAGCTTTAATGGTAAAAAACTGGGCGGCATGGACTGGTTGGGCCGAAGGGCCTGTTTCCATGCTGTAAACGTCTATGATTCTATGATTCTATGACCCTCGGAAAAGATTAACCCCTCAACCAACATCACTGAGAACTCAGCTGATCTGCCATTTCATAGAATTGTAGCATCCCCCCATTCGGCCCATCGAGTCTGTACCCACTTTTTTGAAAGACCACCCTACCTAGGCCCAATCCTCTGTCGTATTCCTGCAACACCACCCTAAGGGGCAATTTAGCATGGCTAATCCACCCAACCTGCACATCTTTGGACTGTGGGAGGAAACCGGAGCACCTGGAGGAATCCTACACAGACAGGGGAAGAACGTGGAAACTCCACACAGACAGTCACCCGAGGCTGGAATTAAGCCCGGGTCCCTGGCACTGTGAAGCAGCAGTGTTAACTCTGGTCCCTGACACTGTGAAGCAGCAGTGCTAACCCGGATCCCGGGCACTGTGAGACAGCAGTGTTAACCCGGGTCCCTGGCACTGTGAGGCAGCAGTGTTAACCCGGATCCCTGGCACTGTGAGACAGCAGTGTTAACCCGGGTCCCTGGCACTGTGAGACAGCAGTGTTAACCCGGGTCCCTGGCACTGTGAGGCAGCAGTGTTAACTCTGGGCCCTGGCACTGTGAGGCACCAGTGTTAACCCGGGTCCCTGGCACTGTGAGACAGCAGCGTTAACCCGGATCCCTGGCACTGTGAGACAGCAGTGTTAACCCGGGTCCCTGGCGCTGTGAGGCAACAGTGTTCACTCGGGTCCCTGGAGCTGTGAGGCAGCAGTGTTCACCCTGGTCCGTGGCACTGTGAGACAGCAGCGTTAACCCGGGTCCCTGGCACTGTGAGGCAGCAGTGTTAACCCAGGTCCCTGGCGCTGTGAGGCAAGTGTTCACTCGGGTCCCTGGAGCTGTGAGGCAGCTGTGGTAACCCGGGTCCCTGGCACAGTGAGACAGCAGCGTTAACCCGAGTCCCTGGCACTGTGAGACAGCAGTGTTAACCCGGGTCCCTGGCACAGTGAGACAGCAGCGTTAACCCGGGTCCCTGGCACTGAGACAGAAGTGTTAACCCGGGTCCCTGGTGCTGTGAGACAGAGTGTTAACCCGGATCCCTGGCACTGTGAGACAGCAGTGTTAACCCGGGTCCCTGGCACTGTGAGACAGCAGTGTTAACCCGGGTCCCTGGCACTGTGAGACAGCAGTGTTAACCCGGGTCCCTGGCACAGTGAGACAGCAGCGTTAACTCGGGTCCCTGGCAGTGTGAGACAGCAGTGTTAACCCGGGTCCCTGGCACTGTGAGACAGCAGTGTTAAGCCGGGTCCCTGGCACTGTGAGACAGCAGTGTTCACCCGAGTCCCTGGCACTGTGAGACAGAAGTGTTAACCCGGGTCCCTGGCACTGTGAGACAGCAGTGTTACCCCGGGTCCCTGGCAGTGTGAGACAGCAGTGTTAACCCGGGTCCCTGGCACTGTGAGACAGCAGTGTTAACCCGGGTCCCTGGCACTGTGAGACAGCAGTGTTAACCCGGGTCCATGGCACTGTGAGACAGCAGTGTTAACCCAGGTCGCTGGCGCTATGAGGCAACAGTGTTCACCCAGGTCCCTGGCGCTGTGAGACAGCAGTGTTAACCCGGGTCCCTGGCACTGTGAGACAGCAGTGTTAACCCGGGTCCCTGGCTCTGTGAGACAGCAGTGTTAACCCGGGTCCCAGGCACTGTGAGGCAGCAGTGTTAACCCGGATCCCTGGCACTGTGAGACAGCAGTGTTAACCCGGATCCCTGGCACTGTGAGACAGCAGTGTTAACCCGGGTCCCTGGCACTGTGAGACAGCAGTGTTAACCCGGGTCCCTGGCACTGTGAGACAGCAGTGTTAACCCGGATCCCTGGCACTGTGAGACAGCAGTGTTAACCCGGGTCCCTGGCAATGTGAGACAGCAGTGTTAACCCGGGTCCCTGGCACAGTGAGACAGCAGTGCTAACCCGGATCCTTGACACTGTGAAGCAGCAGAGTTAACCCGGGGCCCTGGCACTGTGAGACAGCAGTGTTAACCTGGGTCCCTGGCAGTGTGAGACAGCAGTGTTAACCCATGTCCCTGGCTCTGTGAGACAGCAGTGTTAACCCGGATCCCTGGCTCTGTGAGACAGCAGTGTTAACCCGGGTCCCTGGCACTGTGAGACAGCAGTGTTAACCCGGATCCCTGGCTCTGTGAGACAGCAGTGTTAACCCGTATCCTGGCACTATGAGACAGCGGTGTTAACCCGGGTCCCTGGCACTGTGAGACAGCAGTGTTAACCCGGATCCCTGGCACCGTGAGCCCCTCGATACCAGTGCTGCTGGCAATTGCCACAATTACATTGACCTCTGGCCTCCGAACTCACTCAGTGGAATGAGGGGAGTCTGTTACAAGACGATTCTCACTGAGGTGAGAGATCATTTGAGGATATCACTACCCAGGAGCCATATCTGGAGTGCGGAATTCTTCAGAATTGCAGGATCGGGCTCATACTGGCTATTCTTTGCCCTGTATTTAGCAGTTATTTTTAGCAATGTCTATCGTTGGGCCCAATCCAGTGCACACCCTGAGGCAGCAAGATCCTGACAAAATGATGGGGGGGGGGGGGTGAGAGTTATGTGGGAGGAGACAGTTTTTAAAAAAATTTATAGTAGCCAATTAATTTTTTTTTTCGAATTAAGGGACAATTTAGCGCAGCCTATCCACAGAACCTGCACATCTTTGGGTTGTGGGGGTGAAACCCATGCAGGCGTGGGGGACAAACTGGCCAGTTTAGCACGGTGGGCTAAACAGCTGGCTTCTATTGCAGAACAAGGCCAGCAGCGCGAGTTCAATTCCCGTACCGGCCTCCCCGAACAGGCGCCGGAATGTGGCGACTAGGGGCTTTTCACAGTAACTTCATTGAAGCCTACTTGTGACCATAAGCGATTATTATTAAACTCCACACGGACAGTTGACCTAGGGCTGGGATTCGAACCCGGGTCCTCGGCGCCGCGGTCCCAGTGCTAACCACTGCGCCACCTGCCGCCCTCGGGAGGAGACATTTTTAAGTGATTGGGGGCGTGGCGTGTGATGGTGGGGAATCACAATTAGACCAGTGATTCGCAAAGCTTCCTACAAATGGGTGTTTTACACACTTAATCTTTCTTGCAGATTCTGTTGCGGTGGCCGGGAGGGTCAGAAGGCGATCGCGATGCACCTTGGTGTGCCTGATTTCCACAATTCACATTTCACAATATCCTCACCTTGAATTGCCAGGGTTGACGGAGAGACGACCGCTGTCTTCTCCCTGATGGTCACGGGCAGCCCGTCCTGCAGCCACACCAGCTCCTCCAGCTCTGGCGATCCCGCTGCAGCACAGCTGAGGTTAAAGGGCGTGTCCCGGCGCACGTTGACATCCTTTGGCTCCTCGGTGAAGTGCGGCAACCCTGAGGACGCAGAGAAAACCGTCTGCTCGTCAAAACGTCAATCAATTTGTTCATCAACATGTGGACAATACATGTCATCTGAATCGCTCGCGCCTCGAATTCACAGCCCCACGTCAGGGTAGAAGAGAGACAGGCAGTCTGCTGGACACTGAGATTTAGGGAGGGAAATCCGGTGCAAGGACCCAGACAGCTGACGGCGCGGCCGCCGGTGGTGGAGCGAAGGAATTTAAAGAGGAGCTGGAACCAGGGTTGGGGAAGCGCAGGGATGGTCAGGGTGCCGGGTGGTTGGTGTTGTGAGGCTGGAGGAGCACACAGACTGGGGAGTCTGGTGGTGAACATTTCATGTCCAGAGGAATGTACACTGACCTCTGCACCCACCGGCTCCCAGTTACACAACTCCCTGTAGCCTCAGTCCCTAAACCCACCCCGACCCACCCCTGACCCACCCCGACCCACCCCAGACCCACCCCTGACCCACCCCAGACCCACCCCGACCCACCCCGACCCACCCCTGACCCACCCCAGACCCACCCCAGACCCACCCCGACCCACCCCAGACCCACCCCAGACCCACCCCGACCCACCCCAGACCCACCCCGACCCACCCCAGACCCACCCCGACCCACCCCAGACCCACCCCAGACCCACCGCAGACCCACCCCAGACCCACCCCGACCTACCCCAGACCCACCCCAGACCCACCCCAGACCCACCCCTGACCCACCCTGACCCACCCCTGGCCCATTCCTGACCCGCCCTGGCCCACCTGACCCACCCCTGACCCACCCCGGACCCACCCCAGACCCACCCCTGGCCCACCTGGCCCACCCCTGGCCCACCTGGCCCACCCCTGACCCACCCCAGACCCACCCCAGACCCACCCCTGGCCCATTCCTGGCCCATTCCTGACCCACCCCAGACCCACCCCTGGCCCACCTGGCCCACCATCACCTGGACCCTCATTGTCCCAGAATCCCACGTCACCATTCATCCAGCCTGGCCCCTACTCCCCCACAGTCCCCCCCTCCAATCGACACAAGCATAGCCCCCAGCCACCCCCCCACACATCAACACCGCCCCCACACACATATCAACATGCACACCCTCACCCACACACCCCCACCCCCATCCACCCCCTCACTCATCAACCCCCCCCACACATAACACCCCTCACCCCCACACACACATCAACCCTCACCCACACACACATCAACACCCTCACCCACACCCCTCCCACACCCACCCACACACATCAACACACACTCACCCACACACCCCCACCCACACCCACACACATGCCCCCACCCACACACATCAACACCCCCCCCCCTCCCTCACACATCAACACATGCACACAACCACCCACACACCCACACCCACCCTCATCCCCTCACACAGACACAACCAGTGGTGCAGTGATATTGATGCTGGATTTACACTCCAGCGACCCGGGGTAATTCTGTGGGGACCCGGATTTATTTCCCACCCTGGTAGGTGGTGACATTTGAATCCAATAAAATCTGGAATTAAATCTAACGATGACCATGTGACGGTTCTACTCAAGATAATCGATGATTCCGCGTTCCCTTGCCAGCTGGAGCTGCCAATCCCGACAGCCAGTGGCTACGGCCTATCCAACGAAGGACACCCGTTCTCAGCTCGTCCGCCATTGTAACATCCGTAAATATCCAATCCCCATCTCCATCATCCAAAGCTACAGAGACTCATTGTAACTTTCCCCTTTTCGTTCTCTCAGCTCAGTCACCTCACCATTTCCCTGGGTGAAAGGTCGGGCGTTCTGGTCTGTTTGAGTTATCGCACGTTGACTATTCTGGACCAGCGGGAAGGGCTGGAAATGGCGGTCATAACGGCTGCTTGGGAAACTACATGTGGTTCTACTCGAGAAAGGTCAATCCCCAAACCCACCCCTTCAATCTCCACGGTGCGTGTACCTACAGCACAGGGACTGCAGCAGTTTAAGAAGACAGCTCATCACCTAGGACAGCTGGGGATGGACAATAAGCTTTGCCCTCGCCAGCGATGCCCACATCCCGTAAATTAGTTTTTAAAAACTGTAAGCCAACTCATTGCACCGTGTCGACAGACCCAACACCAACTCAGTATTCAAACAGCGAATGACCCACCTTCGATTTCCAACTGAGCTTCTTTGGAGAGGACTTCTTTCCCTGTCACTGAAACGACACATCGATAACTGCCAGCGTCGGAGCGGTGGATTGAAGGAATGCTGCAAGTAGAGGGAGGACATTAACGTCTGAGCTGTTGGTTGTCAGTCAAGTCTCAATGGGCAACATTGTCGCCTCGAGTTAGAAGGAGCAACAAATCCAGGTTGATGATAGTCGATCTTCAGTGTCTCCAACATCCAGCCCCTAGCCTGGACCATACACCACTCACCCTCATGCCCGTCCTCACTGCCCATCATTGGCTGCCAGTCCCCAATTCCCTGAATAGAATGTTCACCTCCATCTCCACCTTTAAGGTCTTTCTTAAAAAGCCTCCTACTGGATCCAGTTTTTGGTATCTCCCCAAATTTCAACGATTGGTTTGCTTTGCGTATGTTTTTCATAGAACCCCTACAGTGCAGAAGGAGGCCATTCGGCCCACTGAGTCTCCACCAACCCTCTGACAGAGCACCCTGCCTAGACCCACTCCCCCCGCCCTTTCCCCGTAACCCCAACTAACTTTGGGCAATAAGGGGAAATTTATCACGGCCAATCCACCTAACCTGCACATCTTTGGATTGTGGGAGGAAACCGGAGCACCCGGGGCTGGTTTAGCACAGGGCTAAATCGCTGGCTTTGAAAGCAGACCAAGGCAGGCCAGCCAGCACGGTTCAATTCCCGTACCAGCCTCCCCGAGCAGGCGCCGGAATGTGGCGACTAGGGGCTTTTCACAGTAACTTCATTTGAAGCCGACTTGTGACAATAAGCGATTTTCATTTCATTTCATTTCTTTCACCCGAAGGAAACCCACGCAGACACGGGGAGAACTTGCAGACTCCGCACAGACAGTGACCCAAGGCCGGAATTGAACCCGGGGTCCCTGGCGTTGTGAGGCAGCAGTGCTAACCACTGTGCCACCGTGCCATCCATATTTCAGAGACATTATGGTGAACGTGTGTTGACGTTAGTGGTTAACACGCTGACACATTCTGACTATACACTGGCTGTAATTACCTCAGTTCACTGATAGCGAGCCATTCATCATCATTTACAGGCACCAAAACTTGGTTAACATCCGCCCTGTACAGGGCCCCATCTCGCTGCCAATTGATCTCTGGGAGTTCGCCTGTCACCTGAATTGAACAACGTAACTTTACTTCCTTCCCTTGGGAATATGTGATGCTCTCCGGATCCTGAAGGAAGTGCACATCTGGGAAAGACAAACAAGAGCCTTTTTGTTATTCATTTTCAAGCTGTGGATATTGTTGACATTCATTTCCCGGAAGCCATGTTCTTCAAACACTGCTGTCATAGAATCACACAACACAGAAGAGGCCCTTCGGCCCATCGAGTCTGCACCACCGACGCGTGAAAAACACCTGACCTGCCCACCTAATCCCATTGGTCAGCACTTGGCCCACAGCCTTGAATGTGATGATGCGCCAAGTGCTCATCCAGCTACTTTTGAAGGATGTGAGGCAACCCGCCCCCTCCCAGTCAGTGCGTTCCAGACCGTCACCACCATCTGGGTAAAAAGGTTTTTCCTCACAGCCCCCCTAAACCTCCCGCCCCTCACCTTGAACTGGTGTCCCCCTCGTAACTGACCCTTCAACTAAGGGGAACAGCTGCTCCCTATCCACCCTGTCCATGCCCCTCATAATCTTGGGAGGGGGAAAGGAATCAGGGATCTGGTGAGAAGGCGGGATCAGGGTATTGAACTTGATGATCAGCCATCATCATAATGAATGGTGGAGCAGGCTCGATGGGCCGAATGGCCTCCTCCTCCTTCTATTTTCTGTGGATGTTTCTATTTATAATCTTGTACACCTCAATCAGGTCGCCCCTCAGTCTTCTCTGCTCAACAAAACCCAAGCCTCTCTTTATAACTTAAATGTTCCCCATCCCAGGCAACATCCTGGTGAATCTCCTCTGCACCCCCTCCAGTGCAATCACATCCTTCCTATAATGTGGCGACCAGAATTGCACACAGTACTCCAGCTGTGGCCTCAGCAAAGTTCTATACATCTCCAACGTGACCTCCCTGCTTTGTAATCTATGCCACGATTGATAGAGGCGAGTGTCCCATATGCCTTTTTCACCACCCTATTAACCTGACCTTCTGCCTTCAGAGATCTATGGACAAACACTACAAGGTCCCTTTGTTCCTCGGAACTTCCCAGTGTCAGGCCATTCATTGAATGCTTCCTTGTCACACTACTCCTTACAAAGTGTATCACCTCACACTTTTCAATGTTAAATTCCATCTGCCACTTCTCTGCCCATTTGACCATCCTGTCTGTATCTTCCTGCAACCCAAGACACTAAACCTCACTGTTAACCACACGGCCAATCAGGAAATGAATTCCAAGATTGAGAACGAAAATCGATGAAGGGACAGCAACGTGTATCTGAGCTGGGTTGGCTGGTGGCCCGAGGTGGTTTTGTAGCCAAATGCGAGTGGGTAAGATCTACACGAAAATGAAAAATGCTTATTGTCACAAGCAGACTTCAATGAAGTTACTGTGAAAAGCCCCTAGTCGCCACATTCCGGCGCCTGTTCGGGGAGGTTGGTACGGGAATTGGACCATGCTGCTGGCCTGCCTTGGTCTGCTTTAAAAGCCAGCTATTTAGCCCAGTGTGCTAAACCAGCCCGTACATTGTGCTGGACTGGAGCAGGAATCAATTGTGGTTTCCCAAAGAGAACTGAATTATTCAAAGAAGTTGTAGGGGCTCCAGGGAAAAGGTGAGGGACTGGGACAGACAACAGCTGGAATGCTTTTCCACGAGCCACGACCACAATGAGTGAATGTCCTTCTCCATTGCAAACATTCTAGGATCTTGTGTGTGATCGTAGGTTATGACACCAAGATTATTGGAGCGGCAGATAGTGCTGAGGATTGTCAGAGGATACAGCAGGACATAGATAGGTTGGAGACTTGGGCAGAGAAATGGCAAATGAAGTTTAATCCGGACAAATGTGAGGTAATGCATTTTGGTAGGTCTAACATAGAGGGGAAATATACCTAAATGGCAAAATTCTTAGGAATTTAGAAAGTCAGAGAGATCTGGGCGCGCAGGTCCACAGATCTTTGCAAGTGGCTACACAGGTGGACAAGGTGGTCAAGAAAGCATACAGAATGCTTGCCTTCATTGGACGGGGCATCGAGTATAAAACTGGCAAGTCATACTACAGTTGTATAGAACCTTGGTAAGGCCACACTTGGAATACTGCGCACAATTCTGGTCGCCACACTACCAGAAGGATGTGGAGGTTTTGGACAGGGTGCAGAGGAGGTTTACCAGGATGTTGCCTGGTCTGGAGGGTGTTAGCTATGCAGAGAGAACATAGAACATAGAACATTACAGCGCAGTACAGGCCCTTCGTCCCTCGATGTTGCGCCGACCTGTGAATCCAATCTAAAGCCCATCTACACTATTCCCTTATCATCCATATGTTTATCCAATGACCATTTAAATGCCCTTAATGTTGGTGAGTCCACTACTGTTGCAGGCAAGGCATTCCACGCCCTTACTACTCTCTGAGTAAAGAACCTACCTCTGACATCTGTCCTATATCTATCTCCCCTCAATTTAAAGCTATGTCCTCTCGTGCTAGCCATCACCATCCGAGGAAAAAGGCTCTCACTGTCCACCCTATCTAATCCTCTGATAATCTTGTATGCCTCAATTAAGTCACCTCTTAACCTTCTTCTTGCTAACGAAAACAGCATCAAGTCCCTCAGCCTTTCCTCATAAGATCTTCCCTCCATACCAGGCAACATTCTGGTAAATCTCCTCTGCACCCTTTCCAATGCTTCCACATCCTTCCTATAATGCGGCGACCAGAACTGCACGCAACACTCCAAATGCAGCCACACCAGAGTTTTGTACAGCTGCACCATGACCTCATGCCTCCGAAACTCAATCCCTCTACCAATAAAAGCTAACACACCGCACGCCTTCTTAACAACCCTCTCAACCTGGGTGGCAACTTTCAGGGATCTATGTACATGGACACCGAGATCTCTCTGCTCATCCACACTACCAAGAATCTTACCATTAGCCCAGTACTCTGTATTCCTGTTACTCCTTCCAAAATGAATCACCTCACACTTTTCTGCATTAAACTCCATTTGCCACCTCTCAGTCCAGCTCTGCAGCTTATCTATGTCCCTCTGTAACCTGCAACATCCTTCTGCACTGTCCACAACTCCACCAACTTTAGTGTCATCTGCAAATTTACTCACCCATCCTTCTACGCCCTCCTCCAGGTCATTTATAAAAATGACAAACAGCAGTGGCCCCAAATCAGATCCTTGTGGTACACCACTAGCAACTGGCCTCCAGTCTGAACATTTCCCATCAACCAACACTCTCTGTCTTCTTACAGCTAGCCAATTTCTGATCCAAACTGCTAAATCACCCTGAATCCCATGCCTCCGTATTTTCTGCTATAGCCTAACGTGGGGAACCTTATCAAACGCTTTACTGAAATCCATATACACCACATCAACTGCTTTACCCTGTTTGGTCATCTTCCCAAAGAACTCAATAAGGTTTGTGATTCACGATCTACCCTTCACAAAACCGTGTTGACTATCCCTAATCAAATTATTCCTTTTTAGATGATTATAAATCCTATCTCTTATAAACCTGAGAGGCTGAATAGACTCGGACTATTCTCATTAGAAAGACGGAGGTTGAGGGGTGACCTGATAGAGATCTACAAGATTAAGAGGGGCATAGATAGAGTGGATGGGCAGGCACTCTTTCCCAGGGTGGAGGGGTCAGTCACCAGGGGGCACAGGATTAAGGTCCGTGGGGCAAAGTTGAGGAGATGTGCGAGACAGTTTTTTTTTAACGCAGAGGGTGGTGAGTGCCTGGAGTGACCGGTACAGGCTTGGAGGGCCGAAGGGCCTGTTCCTGTGCTGTATTGTTCTTTGGTGAATGTCAATAAAGATCCTTATCCACTATATTTGTCACCTCCTCAGAAAGTCCAACTAGATTTTCTGGAAATAATTTACCCGTCTCAAACTCATACTCTGTCTCCCGTACTGCCTCATTCTTGTCCCCCCACTGGGCCTCTGTCACTGGGCTACCAGGCATGTGATTACCGAGTTTCACTTTATCTCCCATCTTAAACCAACAATGACATTTGCAACCTTCCAATTCAATGACACAATTCTTAAATTAAAAGGAGCTTGGAATATTATAATTGATGCATTGACAGCCTCATCACCCAAATCTGTTAATAACATGGGCTGGGGGTATCGTCTCCTGGCGATGTGTCCATCTTAAATTATGTTACTATTTTTAAACATATTATCTGCTAAATTCCTCCCAATGAATTATTTTGAGACTTCTTTACATGGCTAGTTTGTCCAGCCATAAAAAAAAACATTTTGACTTTTCCTTGCATTTATGTAAGCCCTTTTTTTTTAGCTCAATAATGCGTCTCGTCACGTTGGGGCAGTGGCTAGCACTGCTGCCTCACAGCGCCGAGGTCCCAGGTTCGATCCCGGCTCTGGGTCACTGTCCGTGTGGAGTTTGCACATTCTCCCCGTGTTTGCATGGGTTTCGCCCCCACAACCCAAAGATGTGCAGCGTGGGTGGATTGGCCACGATAAATTGCCCCTTCATTGAAAAAATGAATTGGGTACTCTAAATTTATTTCAAAAAATAAAATAAAATAATGTGTCTCATATCTCATTTGTGTTTTCTTGATTAATAAGGGGGTCGGGGTTATGGGGAGAAGGCAGGAGAATGGGGATGAGAAAAATATCAGCCATAATTGAATGGCGGAGCAGACTCGATGGGCCGAGTGGCCTAATTCTGCTCCTCTGTCTTACGGTCTTATGATCTAACAGTCCTTTTCCATTGCTGTTCTTGTGTTGTTTATCAAAATTGCTATTCCTTTCCCAATTCTTTCCAAGGATTCTATAGGTCGGAATATTTAGCTCCAATCATGCCAAGTCAAATCGCTGAAATTATACCACATTAACTAAGAGTTTGAGCTCCGAACCCACTTGTTAAGTCTCTTCTGTGAAGTGTATTCATGAATTGAGTTTTTATTTAGGTGGCTGTTCCCACCCAGTCCCTCTGGGCACATTTGTGTTGAACATGTTTTCTTTCAAATCCTCTGGCAATTTAATATACTCAGTTTTCATCGCTCCACCTGCATTTTTGAACATTGTATTAATTGCTGACGATAATCTTTTCTGTATCTGCATGTCTTCTGTTGGTTGGTGCTGTGTTTTGTACTCAAACCTTTGCTCTCTTTCCAAATCGACATAATTTCGCGATGGAATTCGGTTTATTTATCCTTTCCATTCGGACCTTGCTCCCAATTCAGATGCCTCATTGATGCTGACATCGTAAATTTTTGGTGGCATTAATATCAGCAGCTGGAGATTTATCAACCAGGACAGCGATTGAATATTCGACCTGGGGCAAAGGTTTTCTCAGTAAATTAATCCCGCGCAAGGATTAAAATTTCCCAATCCCCATCCCCACTCAGTCCCAGAATTGGTTGGTGTTTTCAGATCACCTCTATATTTCTTGCCATTAGGATCCAACAGCACGCGGAGGAAACCCACGCAGACACGGGGAGAACGTGCAGACTCCGCACAGGCAGTGACCCGAGGCCGGAATCGAACTCGGATCCCTGGCGCTATGAGGCAGCCGTGCTAACCACTGTGCCACCGCGCTGCCCTAAATCTAATTAGATTTCAAATCCAGATTTTTATTGAATTCAAATTCCACCAACTGCCGTGGTGGGATTCGAACCCAGGTCTCCAGAGCTATCCCCTCTGGGTCTCTGGATTACTCGTCCAGTGACAATCACCACTGCGCCACTGCCACTGCGTCCCTGATAACCCAGTCAGCTACTCAGCAAGGGGCTGAAGAGGAATCACCTGGACTTCCCAACAACCCTTAATGTCCAAAAGATCGGAATACTGTAACCGGAAGTCAGGTCATTGATGGCTTAATCATTGCTGGTGTTGATCGAGGGATGAAGTTCACACATTCAAAGATGCCTCCTTCTCTGTTGTAGGATTCTAAGATTCTACGCCTCTGAATATTTGCATTCACCTCAACAGATGGACAGGACCTTGTTTCAACATCTCAACCCTAACAATGCAGCACTCGTGAATCCGTCCTGGAGCCACAATTATTCACAATTCCTGACTGGGTCAAGGGAAGTGAATGTACTATTGCCAAATTTGCAGGTGACACAAAAATAGGTGGGAGGTGGTGTGGATGACACACAGCGTCTACAGAGAGATACAGACAGGTTAAGTTGCATTAGTGACAGTTCACAGAATCCTTATAGTGCAGAAA
Source organism: Scyliorhinus torazame (assembly GCF_047496885.1). Classification (NCBI taxonomy): domain Eukaryota; kingdom Metazoa; phylum Chordata; class Chondrichthyes; order Carcharhiniformes; family Scyliorhinidae; genus Scyliorhinus; species Scyliorhinus torazame. Next base: position 32,698,592 of record NC_092731.1, read on the forward strand.
GAGGCCATTTGGCTCATAGAGCACCCAATTCTTTTTTTTTCCAATTAAGGGGCAATTTAGCGTGGCCAATTCACTAACCCTCCACATCCTTTGGGTTGTGGGGGTGAAACCCTCGCAGACACGGGGAGAATGTGCAAACTCCACACGGGCAGTGACCCGGGGCCGGGATCGAACCCGGGTCCTCGGCGCCGTGAGGCAGCGGTGCTAACCACTGCGCCACCGTGCCACCCGTTTTCTGCGATTCATACGCAAGGACACCCAGATCCGTCTGCACTGAAGCACTCTGAAGTTTCTCTCTATTTAGGTAATAAGTTGCCTTTCCATTTTTCCGGCCAAAATGAATAACCTCGCACTTATCCACTCATGGGGAGGGGGTTGACAGAGACCGGTATCAGGGGCTCTTTAGCCTCTGTATTAAGTCAGATTGACATCATTAGCTGCATTTGTAACTCTGTCAGGAGCAATGAAAGTGTCGAGGGCTGTGACAATCCAAAGCTGGACTTGCTCAGGCCCTGGCGCTGCCAATCCCACCGGCCTCCTTCAGCTAAGCCAAGTACACGGCTTTACTCTGACATGGCCACAATTATTAACCGGCATGCCCCGTTTTGGTAAAAGATACCCTCTCCACGACTTTGCAACGGGTTTCTGACAGTAAAAACAAGCCCTTTGTTTCGAATCGTTCATTTGCTGGGCCAAGCTCGCAACGCCGAGCTCCACCATGCGAAGAATGGCAAACAAGCGAGGAAGTATGGATGAGCTGGTTGTGTCTCGGAATCCAGCGTGAACAAGCCCACACTGGCACCAGCGGAGCGGCGTCGGGCCGCAGCTTAGCGAGATAAACCAGCAGACGAAACGGTACACATTACAAATGTAAACGGCACAGCTGTGGGCGAGGATGCTGGCAAACGACTGCGGCCCTGACACTTGGCACTCGGGGCAAACACGTCAACAACAAATGAGGAGGAGGTTGAAAGCGCAATGTGTAGATGTGTACAGTTCCACTGGCGTGGGGAGCGACCTCAACACAGCCTGCTCCTATTACAGCTTTACACTGAGGTAATATATTTTTACTGAGAAATCCCAGCCTCCTTGCAGGCTGCAGCTGACGGCGGGCGTTTGTCTTGGTCGATCCAGGGTTTTATTACGCTCCTCGGGGCGAAACAGTCCCTCACTTCTGTCATGTCACCCTCTACATTTCGCACAATTACCGGCCCAGTTAACAGCCTGAGGAAAAAGCGTCTTCAGACACTGCCCCAGGTCCAGGAACAACCCTGAATGTTCACCAGGCCTCAGTCCAGCATCCTCGACTGCCCGTTGTCTTGGCGACGGCAAAATCATATTGTCCCCCTCATCCGTTTGAAAGGTTGGCTCTCCTTTCTTTCCACACGGGGACTGCCAGACCTGCTGGACATTCCATCCCAATACATCCCCGATCGGTTTTCTGTTACCCCCCCCCTCCCCCTCACCCCCACCATCAGGTGACCTTGTCATCCATTTGGAAGATAGTGTTCAATTCGCATCGCCACACGGTCAGTGGTTAGCACTGTTGCTTCACAGCGGCAGGGTCCCGGGTTCGATTCCTGGCTTGGGTCGCTGTCTGTGCGGAGTCTGCACGTTCTCCCCGTGCCTGCGTGGGTTTCCTCCGGGTGCTCCGGTTTCCTCCCACAAGTCCTGAAAGACGTGCTTGTTAGGTGAATTGGACATTCTAAATTCTCCCACAGTGTACCCAAACAGGCGCCGGAATGTGGCAACTAGGGGATTTTCACAGTAACTTCATTGCAGTATTAATGTAAGCCTACTTGTGGCAATAAAGATTATTATAAGAAGGATATGGAGGCTTTAGAGAGGGTACAGAAGAAGGATGTTGCCTGGTATGGAGGGCATTAGCTATGAGGAGAGGTTGAATAAACTCGGTTTGTTCTCACTATAATGATGGAGGTCGGGGGGGGGGGGGGGCGACCTGATAGAGGTCTACAAAATTATGAGAGGCAGAGACAGAGTGGATAGTCAGAAGCTTTTTCTCAGGGTGGAAGAGTCAATTACGAGGGGACCTAGGCTTAAGGTGCGAGGGGCAAAGTTCAGAGGAGATGTGCGAGGGAAGTTTTTTACACAGGGGGCAGTGGGCGCCTGGAACTCGCTGCCGGAGGAGGTGGTGGAAGCAGGGACGATAGTGACATTTAAGCGTTTAAGGGGCATCTTGACAAATACATGAATAGGATGGGAATAGAGGGATACTGACCCCGGAAGTGGAGAAGGTTTTAGGTTAGACGGGCAGTATGGTCGGCGCAGGCTTGGAGGGCTGAAGGGCCTATTCCTGTGCTGCACTGTTCTTTGACTTGAGTTTCCACAGAATCCTCCACAACCGTAAGGTGGCCCAAAGAACTTGACAGTGAAATAATTCTGAATGTTGTAAAGAGCATGGCTGCCAGTTTATGCAGAGCAAGATCCCAACACCAATCAGGTAGAGCAGTATAATCTGTTTTTGCGATTCTTGTTGAGAGATAAATGGTGACTTGGTCACTGAGGAGAATTAACTGTCCCTCTTTGAAATAAAGTCACTGGGATGTTTTTTGTCCTCGAAAGAGAGAGAGCGAGCAGACCTCAGATTAACATCTCGCCTGAAAGGCGTCACCACCAAACGTGTTGGGTTTAGCCACTAAATCCCACCTCACACTGCTTTAAATAAAACTTAATTAGCTGCAGGACGGTAAGCCTATCAGGAGCTCCTCAATGATTACACACAGTTGTGAGTTTAATTTAACTGGATTTAAAAATACGACAGAAAATTAAAGAGATGCTGAGTGGCCCAGACAGACTCAGAGTTTTCACATCTGTCATCAGCTGACGTGCCCACAATCTGAATTTGCTGAGGAATGTTCTGGAAGGCAGTTTTCGAGTGATGTGGAGAGGGAGGGGATCAGGGATGGGGAGGGTGATGGGATCGGGGAGATGTGGGGATGGGGGATGGGGAAGGGGAGGATGAGAGGGTCGGAGATGGGATGGGGGTGGGACGTGGGAGGGGATGGGGGAGCGGAGGCGGATCGGGGTTGGGGGACGGGGTGGGGAGGGTGAGGGGATCGGGGAGGGGGGAGGGATGGGGGAATAGGGAGATGTGGGGATGTGGGAGACGATGGGGGAGGGGGAGAGGATTGGGGGTGGGGAGGGGATGGGGAGTGGAGGGGATGGGGAGGGGATGGGGAGGGGAGGGGATTGGGAGGGTGATGGGGAGGGGAGGGTATCAGGGTTGGGGGAGGGGATGGGATGGGGAGGAGGAGGGGAGGGGATGGGGAGGGGAGGGGATGGGAGGGTGATGGGGAGGGGAGGGAATTGGGGTTCGGGGAAGGAATGGGGGAGGGGATGGGGGTTGGGGGAGGGGGTGGGGAGGGGTAGGGGGAGGGGATCGGGGTAGGGGTAGGGGATCGGGGTTGGAGGAGGGGAGGGGGATGGGGGAGGGGGTTGGGAGAGGGGAGGGGGATGGGGAGTGGGAGGAGATCGGTGTTGGGGGAGGGGTGGGGGTGGGGGAGGGGGAGGGGATTTTTCTTCCTCCTATGCTGGGCACAGCCAATCAAAATATCCAGATGTTCAGTAACACTGGCAGACACCCAGCTCTGACCAATCAGACTGTTGTTGGCTACAACAAACGTGCATTTATATAGCACCTTTCATCCAATAAACCCCCCCCAAGGCCACTACAGGCGATCGTCAAACAAAACTCGGCACCGAGGTACATCCACAGATATTCTGTCAGCTGACAAAAGCTTCCTCCAAGGGGTGAGAGTTTTGAAGTGATTTGGAAGAGGACAGAGACACAGACAGGAATTTTGGAGTTAGAGAGTCTGTGAGGGTAAGGGTGGTACTGCCCCACTCGGCCACTCCTCCCATTGCCCACTCTGTCCCCCAACAACCCATCGACCAGCTAGGGCCGTAGACACAGCACTGATCAGGAATCGTGCCTGGAATTGTCCCGCGTTGTACGCCTGACTGAACCAGCTGTGAGCTGGAAAGTTAAAGAGCTCGAGCGTAGATATTAATAACCGCAGAGCTGTTATCCGTTGCGAAAACAATGTCAAGCAAGTGAAACCAAACGGGTCCAATCCCTCCATTGTGCTTCTGGCTTTGTCATTTATCTCTCAGTAAAACAGAACCATCATCATCAAAATCTCCCAAATCCCACTTTGATGATTCAGTCCCAACAGTTGCCATTTCCTCCCATTCAACATAGAACATACAGTGCAGAAGGAGCGCATTCGGCCCATCGAATCTGCACCAACCCGCTTAAGCCCTCACTTCCATCCTATCCCCATAACCCGATAACCCCTCCTCACCTTTTTGGTCACTAAAGGCAATTTAGCACGGCCAATCCACCTAACCTGCACGTCTTTGGACTGTGGGAGGAAACCGGAGCACCCGGAGGAAACCCACGCAGACACGGGGAGGATGTGCAGACTCCGCACAGACAGTGACCCAGCTGGGAATCGAACCCGAGACCCAGGCGTTGTGAAGCCACAGTGCTAGCCACTTGTCCTACCGTGCTGCCCTCACTCTGGGTTTGTGTCCAGAATTACAAAGGGGTTGTTGTGTGAAACACCAGGGGCGGGATTCTCCGAGTCTCCATGCCAAAATCGCGTTCGGCGCGGGTGCGGAGAATGGCCGTTTACGCCGAAATCCGGATTGGCGCCGCTCCCGCGCTCGGGAGCCTCTCGCGCCACAAGCTACGCAGCGCGGGTAGGGGGCCATTGACAGAGTCCCCACCCCTCCCCCCGCGATTCCCCGCATGGTTCTAACCACCTATCGGCCGTCGGGAATGTCCGGTGGCAGCTGCGGACTCAGGAAGGGGCGGTCGATCACTGGCGAGGGTCCTCGTGGATGGCCAGGGGGTGCGATCAGGCGTCACGGACCCCCACATGCGCACGCAGTCTCGAGGGGGCCGACATTTCTGCTGCCGCTCCGCGGTCCGAGTACAGCATGTCCCGCAGGCCGGGTCCGTGCGCATGCGCGGAGTCCAGATCGGAAGTGTGGGGCCCCGTATTCGCAGCCATTGTTGCGAGGAGCACTCCGGGGCCCTGCCAGCCCCCTGCAGGTAGGAGGATCGCTCAGGACTTTCTTCAGGGAAGTCCAGAGTGAAACGCCAGAGATTCCATGCTGGCGTGGGGTAATACACCCATTTTTAGAGAACCCTCCCCGTATTTCCCTACAGTGCTGAAGGAGGCCATTCGGCCCATCGAGTCTGCACCGACCCTCTGTAAAAGCACCCACCTCTTTTGCATGACGGATTCAATGGCCCAGATGCCATATTGAAAGGGCACCAGGACATTCCTCCCTCTTCCCCCATTTCCCTGCCTCCTACGTCCAACGTCCCACCTCCGCCCCCCCCCCCCGCCCCCCCCCCCTCTCACCCCATCAACTCCTACCTTGTTCTACGAGTACCTGTCATGGGGCATGTTCTGAGGAGTCCCTAAGAACACAGAAGTAGGGACTACGCCAAGACAACCCAGATACTAGAAGTGTAGCTGGAGTCACATATTTCTCACTGGCGGGGAGATTTATTTGGAAGGGGAACTTAATTCAGTTGTTGAGTATATTCAGGACTGGCATGGATTGACTTTTTGGGCGTATGAAGAAGCATCAGGGGGTAATGGAGGGGAATGTGAGGTTGAAGGTCAGCCGTGGTCTTATTGGCTAACAGGCCCGAGGCCTTCACCGCCTCCCCTTTCTTCAATCAAATCAACTTTCTGTTCGTTCCCTGCATGGTCAATGATGCCTTCCTCCCAGTCACCCAGATCCCTTCCTGGAGAAGTGAACGCAACTTTAAATAGTAGCAATTTAAAGAAATAAAATCTGCAACTTCTTTTAACAGTCAAGGTGAATCCATGTTTCCCCAAACTCATTTCAAAGTTAGCAGCCCTGTAGCTAACGGGGAGGGAAGGTCAACCTTGTGTTTTCTTTCTGAAGAAATACTTTGTGACATTTGTAAGGAGACGCGTTTTAGATAGATTAGCTTTCTGCCGAGTTGGAATCACAAACAAGTGGAACCCATTGTTGGAACTATACTTTCTCCCAGTCCCTTACTTCAGTTTTCTGCAAAAAGACATTTTGTCGAAGCTTTTCATCTTCTACTCATCAGGACTATTCGCAAGAACACCAACGTCAGGGGAAACAGCATGTTTATACTGTATGAGAAGAGAGCTTTGATTGGTTGGCAGGTTGACTCTGATTGGTAGAGGCATTGCCATGGAAAATGCCCCACTTGGAATGAACCAGCGAATGGCTATTATTTTGTTTCACTGAAACGGGTGCAATGGGTGTTCATGCCCTTTCTGTCTGCAAAGAACAGGGCCCTGTGTTTTCATATATGTAGATTCCAATACACTCAAGTACATCACAATGAAAGCCTGACTGACAATCTTTTTTTTTCTTTTTATATATTTAGAGTACCCAATTATTTTTTTTCCTAATTAAGGGGCAATTTAGCGTGACCAATCCACCCACCCTGCACATCTTTGGGTTGTGGAGGTGAGACCCACGCAGACATGGGGAGAATGTGCAAGCTCCACATGGACAGTGACCGAGAGTCGGGATCGAACCCGGGTCATCAGCGCCGTGAGGCAGCAGTGCTAACCAGTGCGCCACTGTGCCTTCCAATCTCAATGCGTATATTGACCAGTGAAGGTGATCATGCGGTAAAGCATTGTAGAGAAGCTGGTAGCAGAGGGGATCCCGTGGCAACACCATCTATTTGGCGATCCATGGTGTCACTAAAATCAAAATCAACTGCGCGAGCTACTGAGCTCCTCAGTTGAATGAATATTGATACATGTGGTGCAGGCAGGTCGAGACAGCCGTGATATAGTTTTGATTGGGGCCTTTACTGGATGACTCCGGACTCGAGTGCTGCAGCTTCTATCTATGGCTTCCTTAAGGGGAGCATTGGTGAAGAGACTAACAGTATCAAATCAGCACATGGACACAGCATTGCTCTCAATATAAGCGTCTTTTTAGCTTGCTTTCGAACAAGACCGTCATTAAGAAAAGCGTGCATTTTGTTGACATAGTCACGCTTGTTAAGGATCAGTGCAAGACGAAACGTTTCAACAAAATCTCTCTCTCTTTCAGCACTACTCAGGTTTCCGTGCTATTGAGTGGCTATTTTCTGTCCCAAGACTTGCACAAACTCCAGAATTTCCAGAGCCCCTCACAGCTCATGAAGGGTTTCTGGGCGGGCGGCACATGGCGCAGTGGTTAGCACTGGCACTACGGCGCTGAGGACACGGGTATGAATCCCAGCCCCGGGTCACTGTCCGTGTGGAGTTTGCACATTCCCAGGCAGTGGGTCCCAGACCGTCACCACTCTCTGGGTAAAAACAATTTCCCTCAAATCCCCCCTCAACCTCCCGCCCCTCACTTTGAACTTGTGTCCCCCTCGTAACTGACCCTTCAACTAAAGGGAAACAGCTGCTCCCTATCCACCCTGTCCATGCCCCTCATAGCACGATAGCACAGCGGTTAGCACCATTGCTTCACATCGCCAGGGACCCAGGTTCGATTCCCGGCTCAGGTGACTATCTGTGCGGAGTCTGCACGTCCTCCCCGTGTCTGCGTGGGTTTCCTCCGGGTGCTCCGGTTTCCTCCCACAGGTCCCTGAAAGACTTGCTGTTATGTAATTTGGGCATTCTGAATTCTCTCTCAGTGTACCCGAACAGGCGGCGGAATGTGGCGGCTAGGAGCTTTTCACAGTAACTTCATTGCAGTGTTAATGTAAGCCTACTTGTGACAATAAAAAAAAACCTTGTACACCTCAATCAGGTCACCCCTCAGCCTTCTCTGCTCCAGAGAAAACAACCCAAGCCTATCCAACTTCATAACTTAAACGCTCCATGCCAGGCAACATCCTGGTGAATCGCCTCTGCACCCCCTCCAGTGCAATCACATCCTTCCTAGAATGTGGTGACCAGAACTGCACACAGTACTCCAGCTGTGGCCTCACCAAGTTCCTGTACAGCTCCACCACGACCTCGCTGCTTCTGTACTCCATGCCCCGATTTATAAAAGCAAGTGTCCCTAATGCCTTTTTCACCACCCTATTAACCTGTCCTTCTGCCGTCAGAGATCTATGGACAAACACGGCAAGGTCTCTTTGTTCCTCGGAACTTCCCAGTGTCAGACCGTTCATTGAATATTTCCTTGTCACATTACTCCTTCCAAAGTGTATCACCTCACACGTGTCAGTGAGCGAGACGGATTGACTCGTACACTGGCGTGATTCCCCCTGGTCTTCTTTGCCTTGTGTCATGGGGGCCTTTTATATCCACCTGGAAGGACAGAGCGTGTAACTAAGCCACACAAGGTTTGCAATGTGCTGTGGGTCAGGTTGTGGCCTTGAACCCATCATTGCTTTGACTCAGTTGTGAGAGTGTCATTCACCGAACCAAGAGGTCCAACAGCGGCACCCTTCGAAAGATATTCTTTTTACACATTCGAGGGATGTGAGTATCTCTGGAACGGTCGCCATTTATTGCGTTGGGGAGTCAGGAGGGGAGTTACTTGCCAGAGGATTCACAGCCTTGGGCCTACACATCGGCTCTTGTCAATCTTTCGGGTGACGCCACGTTGAGTCACTGCTGAAACCAGCTCACTTACAAAATTTGGGATTGGCTGAAGTAAATCATTTGTTTGCCCTAAATCCAGATAAATATAAAGTGTGTCCAGGCAGGAATGGCTGGTGATCAGCAGCCTGACGGTTATCATTACATGTCTCAGCCAGATATTTCAGCGAACCCCTCGGGTTATCACCTAACCTTAGAGGCCATTATCATAATTGTCATTCATTTTAGCTTTTTGATAAAGAAAGATGTTCTATATATATTTATATGTGTATATATAGAGACAGACAGACAGAATCATGTTTAAGCTGGAAAACCCACCTCTTTTTTTCTGTCTGAAATATAACTGTGTCCACAAACTGTCCCAAGGTCCAGTTATTGTGTCTTTCTGGTCGAGGAAACAAAGGGTAAGGAACCCCAGATGTCGATGTGCCATTGACTGATCTCCTCTGAGGTTTTCTTGAAACCCTACAGTGCGGGGGGGAGGGGGGGGGCATTCGGCCCATCGGGTCTGCACCCACCCTCCGAAAGGGGGGGGGCATTCGGCCCATCGGGTCTGCACCCACCCTCCGAAAGAGCACCCTCTCTAGGCCCATTCCCCCCGCCCTATCCCCATAACCCCCGCAACCCCACCTCGCCTGCACATCTTTGGACACTAAGGAGCAATTTAGCATGGCCAATCCACCTAACCGTCACATCTTTGGGCTGTGGGAGGAAACTGGAGCACCCGGTTTCAGCATCAAAAGTTCCCCATAATGAAGAAGGTGGCCAACGTCGATTGCACTCAGGAACTATTCAATGATTCTGAAGGATTTTGAGACGCGATTGGAATGAGGCGTGGATGGGGCATGGGGAGTGTTGAGGGGTGTGGGATGGGGGGGCTTTGTGTTTTTATTTGGTCCCATAGCACCATGAGGGCCTCTTAAACATCCCACCCCCTCACCCAGCTGCTCCTATTGCTGTTTCCGCACGTCTTCCTCGGATCCAATCCAGCCTCAACCATCCCCCAGCACTGAAGATCTCTGTGCAATGCAGCCTCTCTGTCCTCAAAGTGAGGGTTAATAACAACACATCAGTAATATTGTACTTATAAGGACTCAAACCCTGTGGGAATGGAGCAGGGTGGGACCTTTCTAACAAAGATACAAGATGCTGCTTTTTCCATTGTGACTCAGTGTTGAAGGCTATAGCTATCATGTAAACGAGGTGGTATAATCTCTGGAAATGTGCATGAATATTGATTTGGTAACTATTAAAGTAGCAAATCATGTCAATATGTGAGTGATAAATGTAAATGAGCTATTGCCTGAACAACAGTGATGTTTTGGGGGCAGCACGGTGGCACAGTGGTTAGCACTGCTGCCTCACGGCGCCGAGGACCTGGGTTCGATCCTGACCCTGGGTCACTGTCCGTGTGGAATTTGCACATTCTCCCCGTGTCTGCGTGGGTCTCACCCCCACAACCCAAAAAACATGTGCAGGGTGGGTGGATTGGCCACGCTAAATTGCCTCTTAATTGGAAAAAAAAATGAATTGGGCGCTTTAAATTTAAAAAAAAGAGAATGCTGTTTTGTAGTTGATCACGGAAGCTTATACTCCATCTTGCATGAATTTGAGACTCGTCGGGTCTCCGGGGAATTGGAGGCAGCTGATTCCCCCTCTTTGCACCCCCGTCAAATCTCCTCTCAATGTGCTCTTCCCCAGGAAGAAGAGTTCCAACTTCTCCAATCGATGGGGGCTGGCAGGGCCCACAGTGATTTAACTCTGAAGGGTAGATCACTGGGACCAATGTCATACGGAACGCCAAGCATGTTTGAACAAGAAAAAAGAACAAAGAGCAATACAGCACAGAACAGGCCCTTCGGCCCTCCAAACCTGTGCCGGTCATGATACCACCCTTGGCCAAAACCCTCAGCACTTCCTTGTGCCGTATCCCTCTGTACCCATCCTATCCATGTGTTTGTCAAGATGCCTTTTGAACGCCGTTAATGTATCTGCTCCCACAGCCTCCCCTGGCAACGCGTTCCAGGCACCCACCACCCTCTGTGTTAAAACCTCCCTCGCACATCTCCTCTAAATTTTGCCCCACGGACCTTAAACCTATGCCCCTGGTGACTGAGCCCTCCACCCTGGCAAAGAGTGCCTGCCCATCCACTCTATCTATGCCCCATATAATCTTGTAGACCTCTATCAGGTCACCACTCAACCTCCGCCATTCTAATGAAAACAGTCCGAGTCTATTCAGCCTCTCCACATAGCTAGCACCCTCCAGACCAGGCAACATCCTGCTAAACCTCCTCTGCACCCTCTCCAAAGCCTCCACATCCTTCTGGTACTGCGGCGACCAAAATTGTGCGCAATATTCCAATTGCAGCCTTACCAAGTTTACATAGATATATATATACATAGAAGATAGGAGCAGGAGGAGGCCTTTTCGCCCTTCGAGTCTGCTCCGCCATTCATCACGATCATGGCTGATCATCCAACTCAATAGCCTAATCCTGCTTTCTCCCCATACATAGCCTTTGATCCCATTCTCCCCGAGTGCGATATCCAGCCGCCTCTTGAATATATTCAAAGTTTTAGCATCAACTACGTCCTGTGGTAATGAATTCCACAGGCTCACCACTCTTTGTGTGAAGAAGTGTCTCCTTAACTCTGTCCGAAATGGTGTACCCTGAATCCTCAGGCTGTGAGCCCTGGTTCTGGACACACCTATCATTAGTAAAATCTTCCCTGCATCTACCCTGTCTAGTCCTGTTAGAATTCTATAAGTCTCTATGAGATCCCCCCTCATTCTTCTGAACTCCAGTGAGAACAATCCCAACCTAGTCAATCTCTCCTCATATAACAGTCCCGCCATCCATGGAATCAGTCTGGTAAACCTTTGCTGCACTCCCTCTAGAGCAAGAACATCCTTCCTCAGAGAAGGAGGCCAAAACTGCACACAATACTCCAGGTCTAGCCTCACCAAGGCCCTGTACAATTGCAGCAACACATCTCTCGCAACGAAGGCCAACATACCATTAGCCTTCTTTACCGCCTGCTGCACCTGCATGCTTACCTTCAGCGACTGGTGCACAAGGACACCCAGGTCCCACTGCACACTCCCCTCTCCCAATTTACAACCATTCCGGTAGTAATCTGCCTTCCTGTTTTTGCTTCCAAAATGAATAACCTCACACTTATCCAAATTATACTGCATCTGCCATTGGTTTGCCCACTTGCCCAACTTGTCCAGATTTTGCTGTATGATCCCTGCATCCTCGGCACAATTCACCCTCCCACCTAATTTGGTATCATCTGCAAACTTTGAGATGTTACATTTTGTTCCCTCATCCAAATCATTAATATATATTGTGGCTATCTGGGGTCCCAGCACCGATCCCTATGGTACCCCACTGGTTACTGCCTGCCAATTTGAAAAGGACCCATTAATCCCTACTCTTTGTTTCCTCTCTGCCAACCAGTTTTAGATCCACCTCAATACATTTTCCCCAATCCCATGCGCTTTAATTGTGCACAATAATCTCTTATGCGGGACTTTGTCAAACGCCTTCTGAAAGTCCAAATATACCACATCGACTGGCTCCCCCTTGTCGACTGTACTGGTTACCTCTTCAAAGAATTCAAAGGTTCTATACAACTATAGCATGACTTGCCAGTTTTTATGCTCGATGCCCTGTCCAATGAAGGCAAACATTCTGTATGCTTTCTTGACGACCTTGTCCACTTGTGTTGCAACTTTCAAAGATCTGTGGCCTGCGCGCCCCGATCTCTTTGACGTTCTATATTCCAAAGAGTTTTGCCATTTACGGTATATTTCCCCTCGATGTTAGACCTACCAAAATGCATTACCTCACATTTGTCTGGATTAAACTCCATTTGCCATTTCTCTGCCCAAGTCTCCAACCTATCTATGTCCTGCTGTATCCTCTGACAATCCTCAACACTATCTGCCACTCCACCAACCTTGGTGTCATCCGCGACCTTACTAATCAGACCGGCTACATTTTCCTCCAAATGGTTTATGTACACCACAAACAACAGAGGCCCCAGCACCGATCCCTGTGGAACACCACTAGTCACAACCTTCCATTCAGAAAAACACCTTCCTACTGCTACCCTTTGCCTTCTGTGACCGAGCCAGTTCCATATCCATCTTCCCACCTCACCTCTGATCCCATCTGACATCAACCTTTGTACCAGTCTGTCATGAGGCACCTTGTCAAAGGCTTTACTGAAGTCCAGGTAAACAACATCCACCGTTATCAATTATATTTGTCACCTTCGCAAATAACTCGATCAAGTTAGTGAGGCATGACCTCCCCTTCACAAAACCATGCTGCCTATCACTTATGAGTCCATTTGTTCCCAAATGGGTATAAATCCTGTCCCTGAGAATTCTCTCCAATAATTTACCTGCTACCGATGTGAGGCTTCAGTTAAATTCAAAATCCCGCCTCAGAAAGTGAGATGGAGGGCTGGATTTTTGCAGAGTTTGGGAGGTTCCGCAGCCTTTGAAAATGGCAGGTAAGGTTCAGGTGCAGAGGTCCCGCCCACATTTTTCACATCAACCTTTTGTCGGCGTGGAGCATGGCACAGGAGGTAAACCGTCAGTGGGGCTATTTGAAATTAGTGCTGAGTACAAAACAAACTCCATTCTGATTGGTCCAAAGACCTTAAGCTGCAGTGTGAGAGTCATAAATTGACAACGGTAGACAGAAACACTTTTCAAGGTGGCTAAGGTCTGTTTAAGTCCCATGATGTTAAGGGCGTTTAAATCCCCTGTTCTTTAAACTTGCAGAAGAAACAGGCTTATGGTGTGAAAGTTTAAAAAAAAAGTGTGGACTGCTTTGATTGACAGGCCATCTGATGTAGGTTAGAAAAATTATCATCTAGTCTTGCAGTCTCAAAAGAGCTATTTGTTGACAGTTCCGAAGGGCTATTATTAATGAATGATTCGTATTATAAATGATTGGATGAGTTTCAATAGCTGCAGTTTGTTTAACAGATTAAAAAGGTTATTGCCAGATTAATTGCCTTTGATGTGGGGTCTGAATGGATGTTTGTTTGATTTAATAAGAGGTTAACCTCAGTTAACACTTGGAATATAGTGTTCAATTCTGGTCGGCTCACTACCAGAAGGATGTGGAGGCTTTGGAGAGGGTACAGGAGAGATTTACCAGAATGTCGCCTGGTATGGAGGGCATTAGCTATGAGGAGAGGTTGGATAAACTCGATTTGTTCTCACTGGAACGACGGAGGTTGAGGGGCGACTTGATAGAGGTCTACAAAATTATGAGGGGTGTGGACAGGGTGGATAGTCAGAAGCTTTTTCCCAGGGTGGAAGAGTCAATTACTAGGGGGCATAGGTTTAAGGGTGAGGGGCAAGGTTCAGAGGAGATGTGCAAGGGAAGTTTTTTACACGGAGGGTAGTGGGTGCCTGGAAATCGCTACCGGAGGAGGTGGTGGAAGCAGGGACGATAGTGACGTTTAAGGGGCATCTTGACAAATACATGAATAGGGTGGGTATAGAGGGATACAAACCCCGGAAGTGTAGAAGGTTTTGGGTGAGATGGGCAGCATGGTCGGCGGAGGCTTGGAGGGCCGAAGGGCCTGTTCCTGTGCTGTATTGTTGTTTGTTCTTTGATCAAATGAAAAACTTTGAATGAGCTTCATGAATTGGAGATTTTCCTCCCACTATGAACGAATGCAAGAGTGAGTGTCTTATTAGCTTGTTAGAAGTTTATTTTTTCTTCTTCAGATTGCAGAGCTCTGAAATGCAGAGGGATCTGGGTGTCCTAGTGCATGAACCACAAAAGATATAGGGTGGGATTCTCCGCAAACTGGCGCGATGTCCGCTACCCGGCGCCAAAAACGGCGCGGATCACTCCGGCGTCGGGCCGCTCCAAAGGTGCGGAAGTCTCCGCACCTTTAGGGGCCAAGCCCTCACCTTGAGGGGCTAGGCCCGCGTCGGAGTGGTTACCGCTCCGCTGGCTGGCGGGAAAGGCATTTGGCGCCACGCCAGCCGGCGCCGAAAGGACTTTGCCAGGCGACGCATGCGCCGGAGCGTCGACTGCTGACGTCATTTCCGCGCATGTGCAGGGGCGGGGGTCTCTTCCACCTCCGCCATAGTGAAGACCATGGCAAAGGCGGAGGAAAAAGAGTGCCCCCACGGCACAGACCCGCCCGCCGATCGGTGGGCCCCGATCGCGGGCCAGGCCACCGTGGGGGCACCCACCGGGGCCAGATCGCCCGCGCCCCCCCCAGGACCCCAGTGCCCGCCCGCGCCGCCTTGTCCCACCGTTCACAAGGTGGTTTAACCCACGCCGGCTGGAGAGGGTTGACAGCGGCGGGACTTCGGCCCATCGCGGGCCGGAGAATCGTCGGGGGTGGGCCCGCCGACCGGCGCGATTCCCGCCGACCGGCACGCTGCGATTCCCGCCTCCGCCGAATCTCTGGTGCCGGAGAATTTGGGACACAGCGGGGGCGGGATTCACGCCAGCCCCCGGCGATTCTCCGACCCGGTGGGGGGGTCGGATAATCGCGCCCATAGAAAGTAACTAAGAAAGCGAGTAGGATGTTATCATGTGTTGCCAGGTGTAATTAATACAGAAGTAGCTTCAGTTATACAAGACACGAGTGAGACCACATCTGGAGTATTGCAGACAGTATTAGTCTCCTTATTTAAAGAAAGATGTTACTGCATTGGAAGCAGTTTAGAGAATATTTGCTGAACGGAAGGATTGTCTTATGAGAAAAGGTTGGACAGGCCAGGCTTGCATTAAGAAAATAAAGATGGTTTCAAGGGATTTCTATTTGTATCAGCAAACATTAGAAATAAAGGGTAGTTTTAAGTGGGTTTAATTTAATTTTTCTGTGCCTGGAAGGGTAAAACCTGTAGTTAGTTGCATGCTAAAACAAAGGTGTTTTTATGTGTGTGGGTTGGTTTCAATTCCAAATGCGTCTCTATTGTGCTCGGAGAGGGCCATGGCATGAAGGGTAAATAAACCAGCAATGGTTGCTGAGCAACTGGTGACTTGCAAGGTAGAGAAGCCATTCAGTTTTAGTTTAGCTAATTTGATTGCAGTTGGGGATAGGTAGTGAGAGAGAAGGTTGCTCTCACAGCTCTGTGGGAAGCAGTTGGTTTTAGAAAACTAAAGAGGGAACGCCTCTCTCAGCCTTGCCAGGAGAAAAGCCATACTATGGAGTAATGGTTAAGAAAACAGATGCTGAAAATCTAAAGTCCAGCTAGATATAGAAACTAGAGAAATGGGGCGGGATTCTCCATTTCTGAGACTAAGTGTTGACGCCAACGCAGAATTCGTGGAGTTTCACGAAAAGAAAAACGGACACCTCCCCTGGACCAATTCACTACTATTGAGGGTCTAACACCGGTGGTGTCGCGTGGAACACAATCGATTCCAATGAAAAACGGTGCGAGATTTGCCGCACTATAGAAAGTCTCACTAAAGGACTTTCCATAATCAGAGTGTTACAACAGTATGATCAATCTTATGATTGTCAATATTGGCAAATACATCGACGCAGGCCTGGTCTGAATGCTGAACTCCCAGGCAGCTTCCATCCTGTGGAAAACATTAACCTGTCTTGTGGCCAGGTCTACCAGTACAATTACCCGAAACATAGCTGGCGTTCCAAGACAGGCGAACCAGGAACGAGGTAAAAGCGGCCATACTCTGACCATCTGATTTCAAAGACCACCCCTGCAGCTAAAGAGTTAAACTCGGTAGAAGTTCCATTTTGAAATCAGTGAATTGCTTTTGCAGAGATATTGCTCCATCGATGATGCGTTTTACATCATCGTTTACTTCTGTGCCAATTGTTCACTCCGGCAGTTCAAAACGGATCCCACTATCCTGCTCTGTCCCGTATCTTCCTCGCTTTCAGAAGCACATTGTTCAAAAGACGCCATGGTCTCCTCCTCAACCAAGACATCCCGGCTCCAACAAGCCTCTGTGTGACTGTCGGTTCACCTCATGCTCTCATAGACACCCCAGCCACTAGAAATAGTTTTTCCATTGGAATCAAGACTGATACAGACTCCAGATGTGTGTGGAGAGAGGGTGGGGGGGGAAGAGAGCAAAAGTAAGAGTTATAGTCATATTTATAACACAGAAGAGCAATCCAGTCAGCCTCTTTCTCCTGCTCCGTCTCCCTCGCTCTGCCTCTCCCTGGCCAGTCCATTCAGTTTCCTTTTGGAATTGAGTATGTGCGCAAAAGGCTGAAGTTGAAGGTAGAAAATTGCCTCAAGGAGTTTCATGGTAAGGGTCAAAGTGGACGCAGTGCCAAAAGGGCAGGTTGACCAGGGAATGGCCTTTTGGTTGAGTGTCAAGTTAACCGTTCTTGCTGGTAACGGGGCGGACTCGCAACACAGAACCCCGGCCATAGGAGGAAAGTCTCGGTCAACACTTTGGAAATCGAGATGGACTTCAAAGAAGCTGGGAGATAGAGAGAGAGAGGAAATACCAGACTGGGGCCCACAGGTGCCAATGGCAGGCCAAGTATGCAGCCGGGTCTCTGGAAGAACAGGTTTGTGGCTCAAAATTTGACAGTACTACTTACAGAACAGTCCAGAGGTCAGACATAAATGGTACGGAGAGAAGGCAGTTGGACTGAAGGAGATGAGCGATAAAGGAGAGAATGAATTTTAAACTTGAGGCAGGCAGGTGTAAGCAATGGGGAGGGAAGAACAGGAGGGAATGGCAGGCCTGGGTCGGATATTACACATCCACTTGATCCTGAAGGAACTCCTTAATAAATATAAACCCACGGCCTTATTACTTGCAATCCTTTCTCCTGAATCCTTTCAGACGTTCAAACGAACGGCTGATAAATGAGGTTTACTCACAACTCCAATTTTAGACTGGGTTTCAGTACATCTAAACACCGCAACTTCAATCTGTTTTCAATCGCATTTATGAGTCTTGATGTGTCCCAGGATGGAAGCTTTTTGTAGTCTGATTTGTTTCAAGGCTCCCAATTAACCAGCACCCCAAACCCAGGGCTAAGCCATGGCATATTCATCATTATCTGCAATGTCACATTTCCTAATAAGCTGCAAAGAAACATCCCGACGTAGGCCAGGAATGAGGACAAAACTCACACAACATTTCCAAAACAAGTATCAAAGTGACAATCATCACTCAGACTGATTTGCCTGCCAAGAAAACTCAGATTGCCCTCGCACACTTCACTACCATCCGTCTGACGTGGATGTAAAGAGGTTTTCCCCGTGTCCTCCCACAGTCCAAAGATGTGTGGAGTCGGTGGGGCTATGAAGATAGGGTGAGGGAGTGGGCCGAGGTAAGGAGCTCTTTCAGAGGGGCAGTGCAGACTCAATGGGCCGAATGGCCTCCTCCTGCACTGTCGGGATTTGAAGGTGGAGCTCGGTGAATTGGGTGCGAGCCCCGAATCGGGCTCCGTGCCGGGCACGAAACCTCGCAGGAGTCACCCAACCGGCAGTGCCCGGCTTCATCCGGATCTCGCCCTCGCTGAATATTTAAATTAGTCTTCCGGCTCATTTAAATACCCATATGCTGGACTCACCAGGGCCCGGGACTCACCGGCCATGCCTGGGAGACCTCGCCAGGGCGCTGTTTAATACTGGTCCACACAGCCGGAAATTCCTCAAAGTGGGGCTTCTGCGGGAGAAGCTCCACGGGACCACAAAGTATCGTTGGATAGCGGGATGTCCCTCCACGTTGCTGCTGCGGGGAATCACCCCACTAAACGCACTGACCAGCGGACTTTAATTCATTGACAAGGTGATCCTCACCAGAGAGCTCTGAACGGTAACTCATGATAGGGTGTATTTTCCAGCACGCGGACCCCCACCCTCTAACTGCCCCAACCGGCAAAATAGCCTTTCCCCTTATCTTCAATATCTTTATAACTACAGAATCACGGGCAGCACGGTGGCTCAGCGGATTAGCACTGCTGCCTCAGGCGCCAAGGTCCCAGGTTCAATCCCGGCTCTGGGTCACTGTCCGTGTGGAATTTGCACATTCTCCCCGTGTTTGCGTGGGTTTCGCCCCCACAACCCAAAGATGTGCAGGGTAGGTGGATTGGTCGCGCTAAATTGCCCCTTAATTGGAAAAAATGAATTGGGTACTCTAAATATATAACAAAAAAAAAAGTAACTACAGAATCACAGCACACAAACAGGCCATTCAGCCCAGCTGCTCTGTACTGTTCACGCTCCACACAAATATCCACCCATGCTGCTCCATCGAACCCGATCAGCCTGTCGCTCTTCTGCCTCCTCCCTTGTTTTCTTCCCCAGCTTAAATATAAAGAAAACTCAATCCCCAGTGAACCTTCCGTCTTCCGGGTTTTCCTGCAACAGTGTCTGTAAAATTGAGCTTCAATTCCTGGAGACCCCAGAGTAATCATGGAGGTTGAGCCTGAGATTGGGTGAATACGTCTATTGGGTTAGTGGGCGTTCATTGTATCAATTGACCTCAACCGTATGCAGGTGGATGGTTACTTGAGCACATATAAAGAGATACTTACCACAGCCAGTGGGCGGCCTTGGAGAGGGAGCACCCAGTGTTCACCAGTTCACCTCTGGCCTTCCAGAGGCAGAGGTGCATCATCACTCCCGGTAACATTGGTTTGAATTTGTAAGTTTCCTCAGATGTTTTGAGATGTTTTTGTTACAGTGCCCATCAGGGACTGTGACCTTTGTTTATTTATTATTATTTTATTTCAGAAAGTATCAACAGACACTGACACTGAGTGGGAGTCACATTGAAGAGTGTATACTCTGCAAAGATTGGCTCCGGTTTCTTCCTTCACTGACTGCCTATCAGGATGGTCATAGTGTGTGGAGGAAAATCGGTGAATGAGGAGCGGACAGCCGTCTGGGAAAATGTCGATGAGGCAGACGATGAGCATGAGGCTGTTCTAACACCTTGTAGCAGTCAGGATCAAAAGCCAAATGGGGATGTGATTGGAGTTGCTCCAGGGTTTTACAGATGCTCAATCTGCAAAACCGAGGGTCCAAGAATTCTCCGGTTGTTGGAATTCTCTGATCCCGCCGGGAGTGCACCCCGACCCGTGGGTTTGCTGGCAGCGTGGGGCGACTCCCATGGGAAATTCCCATTGACAAGGGGCGGGATGAGAGAATCCCGCCGGCAGCGAACACACGGCTGGGAGGACGGAGAATCCAGCCCAACATTTCCACACTCCCACGGGAAGGAGATGAATCGTGAGTCACCTGTTTGCTCCCTACCCCTGGTGGCATCCAGACTTCAGAATAAAGCATCGCAGAGGAGGCCCTTCGGCCCATCGAGTCTGCACCGATGCAGGAAAAACACCTGACCTGCCCACCTAATCCCATTGGCCAGCGCTAGGCCCACAGCCTGGAATGTTATGACGTGCCAAGTGCTCATCCAGGTACTTTTTAAAGGATGAGAGGCAACCCGCCTCTCCCACCCTCCCAGGCAGCGCGTTCCAGACCCGCCTCTCCCACCCTCCCAGGCAGTGCGTTCCAGACCCGCCTCTCCCACCCTCCCAGGCAGCGCGTTCCAGACCCGCCTCTCCCACCCTCCCAGGCAGCGCATTCCAGACCCTCACCACCCTCTGGGTAAAAACTGTTGTCCTCAAATCCCCCCGAAACCTCCCACCCCTCACTTTGAACTTGTGTCCCCTCGTAACTGACCCTTCAACTAAGGGGAACAGTTGCTCCCTATCCACCCTGTCAATGCTCCCATAATCTTGTCCACCTCGATCAGGTCGTCCCTCAGTCTTCTCTGCTCCAGCGAAAACAACCCAAGCCTATCCAACCTCTCTTCATAACTTAAATGTTCCCCATCCCAGGCATCGTCATGGTGAATCGTCTCGGCTCCCCCTCCAGCGCAATCACATCCTTCCTATAATGTGGTGCCCAGAATTACACTCAGTACTCCAGCTGTGGCCTCACCAAAGTTCTATACAACTCCAACGTGACCTACCTGCTTTTGTAAGATGTGCAGGTGAGGTGGATTGGCCATTATAAATTACCCCTTGGTGTCAAAGGTAATGTGGGGTTCTGTGGCTGCGGGTGAGTAGGATGCTCTTTGGAAGGGTCAGTGCAGACTCGATGGCCCGAATGGCCTCCGTCTGCGCTGCAGGGATTCTGTGATCTTGTAATCTATGCCCCGATTGATAACGGCGGGTGTCCCATGTGCCTTTTTCACCACCCTATTAACCTGCCCTTCTGCCTTCAGAGATCTATGGACTCCAAGGTCCCTTTGTTCCTCAGGACATCCCAGTGTCAGGCCGTTCACTGAATACTTCCTTGTCACATTATTCCTTCCAAAGTGTATCACCTCACACTTTTCTGGGTTAAATTCCATCTGCCACTTTCCTCCCCGTTTGACCGTCCCGTCTGTATCTTCCTGTAACCCAAGACACTCAACCTCACTGTTACCCACCCGGCCAATCTCTGTGTCATCCACAAACTTACTGATCCTACCCCCCCACATCTATGTTGTTTATACAAATGACAAATAGCAGGGGAGCCAGCACAGATCCCTGTGGTACGCCACTGGTCACTGGCTTCCTGTCAATAAAGTCATTGCCCTCTGTCTCCTACAGCTAAACTAGCTTGACCCATGTCAAATTCAGCATGTAATTTTGATACATTTCCCTAACAAATCAGCAAATGTCAATGTTCGAATTCGACAACTGGTTTCGTGGACGCTGGCCAGTGTGGAGACTGCTGTTGTGTACAAGTTAAACCTGAATATAGCGTTCCCGGTTACTCTGTTTATTCAAGTACACGCTTAGCCTGCAACAACCTGGCCGATATTTATTGCTTAATCAACATCACAAAAACAGTTCACCATTACATTGCTGATTATGGGATCTTGCTGTGCACATATGGATGCTGTGTTTACAGAAGTGGCTACATTTCAAAGGGACTTCATTGGCTGTGATGTGCTAACCTACATACCAGGCTGCCTCTGACCTACTTCCCGGAATAATCTCCCAAACCCAGTCCACACATCCCTAAAGAGCCAGTGACAAATCAGCTTACATATTTACAGAGTGCTTTTAACTCATCCACATTTCCCAGGGCAATCGAGCTGAAGACTGAGGGCCGACCAAATGTTTGGGCAGAGAAGAGGGTCTTAAAGAAAGATTAGACCGAGGGACTTACGGAGTGAAATCCACATAATCCCGACAGTGCATAAGGCGGCCATTCAGCCCATCGAGTTTTTTTTTACACGGAGGGTAGTGGGTGCCTGGAACTCGCTGCCGGAGGAGGTGGTGGAAGCAGGGACGATAGTGACGTTTAAGGGGCACCTTGACAAATACATGAATAGAATGGGAATAGAGGGATACGGACCCCGGAAATGTAGAAGGTTTTAGATTAAACGGGCAGCATGAACGGCGTAGGCTTGGAGGGCCGAAGGGCCTGTTCCTTGCCGTACTTTTCTTTGTTCTTTGAGTCTCCACCGACCCTTGGAAAGAGCATCCTACCTCGGCCTACTCTCCCAGCCTATCCCCTTGACCCAACGGCCAATCCACCTAACCTGCACATCTTTGAACATCCGGAGCACCCAGAAGAAACCCAGGTAGATACAGGGAGAAAGTGCGAACTCCACACAGACAGTCGCCAAAGGCCGGAATTGAACCGGGTAAGAGCCCCGCCCTATTCCGCCCCTTTTCCAGAAGGCCCATGGAATACTGCCAATCGGGCACTTAACTGGGCAGGGCCTGGATTTCCCAAGGAATGAGGACCCCATGTATGGAAGCCCTGCCCACTGACAGCTGCCAGGTAAAGTGGTGGCTGTTGACAGGTGAGTGATGGGGGGGGGGGGCAATCTCAGGATCGGGGGGGGGGGGGCGGGGGTCATGGGGGAGAGCAGAGGGCTGGGGGCTGGCAGATCAGGACGATATAGGAGCAAACATGCACCCAGTTAGGACTAGTCAGGGACCCGCATGGATAAACGAGGGTAGCGGAGAAGTCCAATATCCCAGGGAACCAAACCCAAGGGAGCAATACACCAGAGAACTCTGCTCCACCTTACGTGCCCCGGGGGTCACGTTACAACTGTGGGCAGTTAGGATACTTCGCCCGAGATTGCAGGAGACCCCCACCACCAGCTAGATTAACCCCCAGATATGAAAGAAAACACCACCCACAGCAGCTACAAGGTCCCAGCTGCCCCATGCAAACTGGGAGCGCTTACCCACCACTTCTCATGGCAGTGATACCTTAGCAATGCCACTTCATTGTTGTTTCTCTCCTCCTCCCTCTCTTCTTCGGTCACACTACACCGACTCCATATGCTAGTTACACCCCCGGCCAAACTGGCCGCCCTGAAGGCTGGTTAAGATAAGCCTCAACCTCCCGTGGTTGTGATTTCAAAAAGACTGGTCGGAGAGATTGTCCGCCCGCTCCCCGCACCGACCACAAGCTGCGAGAGTCTCTGCACTTTAAACATTTGCCTTTCGTGTCTCTCAAAATGGAATTTCAAAACAAAAATGAGGGAGTCACACATGGTGACAATCATAGCGGGTAATTGGAGCAAGGAGAGAAAGACTAATAAAACGAGATATTAACCAAAGATAGCAACAGATACTATGTTTGCACCCCCAGAACTACACGGAAGACAGGATGAAGCAATGACTGCTGACATGCATTTTGATCATCGCTGGACCTCTGCAACTGCACGCGCAATGGACTATTTTAATGTACACCACACCAGGCCAGAACACTATCACACAACATGACACCCCTAGCCCGGACACCACACATGACGACAGACACCAAAACTCCCACTTGCGAAAACATTGCCAAATGGAACCCCCTTTCATACACAGTAGAGACCCTTCTAGTAATTGCAATAATCTGCAGTGTCATTCAGACACTCCGACTCCGTAAATGGCGAGCAAAAGCCTCCCGCTCCCCGATACATACAGTCCGAGCCCCCTTCTTTGGAATTCAACAAAACTGAACCAATGTATTAACTGCTGCTAAGAGTCAACCATGTACCTCTGTACGTTTACCAGAATTAAGTAGAAATGTGATGCTGCTGTTTTAACATTTTTGTACTGTACATAAGTTCTTTTTGATATTCGCCAGCAGCATGAGAGTAGTTTAGATAGTGTTAGCGAGAGATCAACTGTGCGGATAAGTTAAATGCTTAATAGTGAAATGTTTTATAGTGACCCGTTAGAGATTAATTAATGTATGTGTTAATAAATATTAGATAAAATAGACAAAACATAGGCTAGGATAGAATAGGACCTGGCCTTGACCAAGGATGACCAGCCCACCACGGATGAATAGGGAGCAATAGTGTGATCCACCACGCTTCGCGTTCAGGATCAAGAGGACGGGATGTAGCCATCTGAGATGGCCACTTGCAAAGGACCATGGGAATTATGGCCAACCCAGGACTCAGATAGATACAGAGCTTCTGTGTATTTGAAACGCAGATAACTAGACCTGATCGAAACCCCCGCTCGTTTGCATTTTAATGGCCCGTTCTCCAGAACAATAGGACTCCCATCAAGAAACCGGTACAGTCACAGACTGATCGACGCCACTCCCTTTACTCAGAGAGCCCAACTGCCAAGGTCAATGACCGCTAAAGACCCGCCCAGCCACCTAGGCACCTGCCCCTTTATTGGCCGAAATTAAAGGCAGTGATCGAAGCCCTGTCGAATTATTGGGTCCAAGACTAAGGACCACCCCAAAGAGCGCAAAATCCCAGAGGGATAATAGGGGACACAGCCATATGTCCAGTCTCTTTTGGACCCGGCCTGTGCCAGCCTCCTTTGAATCCGGCCTGTGGCAGCCCAACTGCAGCATAACGACCAGACAGCCAAGTTCAAGATCAACGATCGCCACCTGACGGATGAGCCCAGCAGAGACAGAGCCACTTCTTCAAACCAGCCACGTGAGATCAAGATAAAGGCCTTATCCACTTGCACAGTGCCGGTCACCTGAAGTTAAGTCTAGGTTATTGTGGTTGACAGGTGTAGTTTAACGTGTAGTGTATTGTGCTTGCATGTCGAAGTAACCCTTGTGTGTAAATAAACCATCTTTGAACTTGAACTGACTAACTGGTTGTGTGGTTATTTGACTGAGCCTTGTGGTTCAGTGAGAGAAGTAGAAACACCCACAGTATTGGCGACGCTGTTGGGACATAACATCATATCATAAAAAGAGCCTCAGTATATTGGCATCTCTAAATAGCAACATAATTGGCGACTCTGGTGGGATAGTATTCCATTAAATTGGCAACACCTTAATTGGGAAAAAAATTATTGGGTCATTTTATTTAAACTCTGAAAGTTTCAACAATTGTAAAGCGTTTGGGATGTAACAAGCTCTGAAATCTACTTTATAAATGCACTAACCTCACAGATGTCCCCCGGGGTAGAAGATAATGGAATAGATCGCCATTAAAATTAATGATCTGGCCACCAAGGAAACCCAGGCCCAAGGTTGCATTCTGCTCAGTGTTGGGTTGGTTGAACAGAAGGCAGGAGAACTGGCTAGTGAGCCAGAGAGAGGGAAAGTCAATCAGGAGTTGCTGATCATGAATTTCCGCTGAGCAAGGTGTCTGTGGATAAGGGCAGGATCCGCAACGCACCGACAGTTGATTGGCCAAACAGCACTTGTGTGGGATCACGCATTGAGAATAGGCACTCATGCGAGGGATCTGGAAGCTGCCAGAACTTGCGGAACTGCACCTTGGCAAAAGCTAAGGGATCACCTCCTCAAGAAGTCTTTCAACACCAGGTTAAAGTCCAGCAGATCTGTTTGGAATCACTAGCTTTCGGAGCGCAGCTCCTTCTTCAGGCGAGTCAGGTAAACAGAAGAGGTTTATCTGATGAAGGAGCAGCGCTCCGAAAGCTAGTGATTCCAAATAAACCGGTTGGACTTTAACCTGATGTTGTAAGACTTCTTACTGTGCCCACCCCAGTCCAACGCCGGCATCTCCACATCCTGACCTCCTCAAGAGGAGGGAAGGATAGATAATAACCTGGGCGGTGGGGTAGTAGAGTACCCATTGACACTCCCCTAGCTCGGGCCTTGCATTTCAGTCCCCCAGGTCCCGGGTGAGGAGGAAGGAAGCAAATATCAAACTGGCAGGAGTAAGGTTCTGCTCCAACTCCTGTCGGCTCATAGAAAACGTTCAGCCCGCCAGCATTTAGAGCATCTCTCTAACAGGCACAGCTCAGTGGCAGCAAACATGCCAACATAACCAGAGATTGGCTAAACGACCACAAACACAGAAACAGATTATCTGCACTGTGTGGCAGTTTTCTGTGCACCGTTTGGCAATTCCCACATCACCACGGCGATTAACACCTCAGAACTATCGCTTTGACTCGGAGGAGGAGCCGTGAGGACTCTCACAGTTAACTCTGTTTCTCGCTCCACAGATGGTATCAGATCCACTGGGTTTTGCCAGCATTTTCTGTGTCTGTTTGAGATTTCCAGCGTTGGTAGTTTTTATTGCGCAAGTCCACTCTTTCGTTTACACCAAGGTTTGATCCAAACAAGGGTCGGAGTGAACATGTTGGTCGCGGTCAAATGTAATTGGGTTTTGAGCTGGAATCTCCTCTCTCTCACTCCCAATCCATTCCGAAGCTAGTTGCATGGTGATTGCTCAAATACCTAGAGCCGAGCGCTCCTTCCTTCCCTCGCAATATGTCTGCTCCAATTTCATCTTGTGCTCACAAACAGGCTGACGATTTCTCAGATTGATCTCACAACGTTTATCATGAGATGGCGACACAGGATCGGCAGAGCCCAATATCACTGACGTCGCCAGCTCCGTGGGGATCGTGAGGGTAAAACCTCAAATTCGGGGTGGCATGCTGGCGCAGTGGTTAGCACTGCTGCCTCACAGCGCCAGGGACCCTGGTTCGATTCCCGGCTTGGGTCACTGTCTGTGCGGAGTCTGCACGTTCTCCCCGTGTCTGCGTGGGTTTCCTCCGGGTGCTCCGGTTTCCTCCCACAGTCCAAAGATGCGCAGGCTGGGTGGATTGGCCAGGATCGAGGTACGGGGTCACGGGAATAGGATAGGGGAATGGGCCTAGGTAGGCTGCTCTTTCAGCGGGTCGGTGCAAACTCGATGGGCCGAATGGCCTCCCTCAGTGCTGTATCTATTATGTGATTGTGAAGGCTTGTTGTCGGGGCAGGGAACAGAAACTGCTGAATGTGGCAATGAGAGTCTGCTATCTAGCTGTGAACAATGTGTTGTTACTGTTTCAGCAACTGGGAGTTTTCAACGGCCAACCAGATACTTTCAAGAACTTGCTGTCAGGAAGGAAATTCACACATATTGTCATTCAAAATCCCAGAAAGGATCTGCGTCCTGTTTACACTGACAGTAAGTTTAAGTTGGGTGCTCTTTCCAAGGGCTGGTGCAGACTTGATGGGCCGAATGGCCTCCATCTGCACTGTAAAGTCTTTGATTCTAACCCGAGTGTGCCCCATTAAACCTCCACGAAGAGAAACCTGAAGAATATGAAGGAGTCCCCGTGTCAGCCGGGGTCTCACAGAGGGGAGGGAGGTGGATTGGCCAAAAACTGCCCCCTTAATTGGAATTTTTTTTGGGGGAAAAAAAAAAGACTATGAAGGGATCTGATACATCGGGGGGAAACTGGGACCAGAGAACACCGATTTAAATCACTGACACAGCAGCCAAAGTGTAAATAGGAGGGGAGAGATGGACCGTGTTGACGAAAGTGGAAACAGATTCAATAGGAACTTTCAAAAGACAGATGGGATAAAAACATCTACAGGAAAGATTTGCAGGAGTAGGCGAAAGCAGGGCAGCGGGACAAATGGAAGAGACCTCTCCAAGAGCTTGCTCAGGCAGAGTGGGCAGAATGGCCTCAGAGTCTCCTTCTCAACTATTTGGATTCAAGACGAAATTTACGTTTTCCTCCAACTCTGTGTGGGGAACGAGGACTCCAGAACATTCTGTTTACATTCCGTCAACCCTGACCTTTCACATTCCACAAATGGCATTCCCATGGATCCGACAACTCCAGAAGCAGAGGATTTCGAGCAGTCGAGGGAGACTTTTTAACCCTCCCCACAATGCTCACCTCCTTCCTGACTGGCGTGGGACTGATTTTCATTGATGCCAATTTATCCCATATTACCACCCCTGTGAGCGACTTTATCCCCCATGTCTGTCTAATGGGCAGCACGGTAGCACAGTGGTTAGCACAGTTGCTTCACAGCTCCAGGATCCCAGGTTCGATTCCGGCTTGGGTCACTGTCTGTGCGGAGTCTGCACATCCTCCCCGTGTGTGCGTGGGTTTCCTCCGGGCGCTCCGGTTTCCTCCCACAGCCCAAAGATGTGCAGGTTAGGTGGATTGGCCGTGATAAATTGCCCTTAGTGTCCAAAATTGCCCTTAGTGTTGGGTGGGGTTGCTGGGTTGTGGGGATAGGGTGGAGGTGTTGACCTTGGGTAGGGTGCTCTTTCCAAGAGCCGGTGCAGACTCGATGGGCCGAATGGCCTCCTTCTGCACTGTAAATTCTATGATAATCTATGAAACTCCACCCTCACACATTCCAAGTTAAATCGCAAAGTATTTCAGCTTTTGGCAAACAGAAAATCCTGGGAACGCACAGCAGTGTTCAGAGATTTGGAAAGGTGAATGTGTGTGGACTTTCCCCGAGTGCTCACTGACCTATCAGACAATGTTCTTGGTAACGTCCCAGGTTGCAAACTTTTCCCCCTCCTCTCAGAGTCACGGGGGCTGCTAAAATTCCCTTCTACAATTCCATGGAAGAGAGCAGTCGGATGTCAGTTATTCCTGACGTTACTCAGGGTGGTGATTAAGCTGTTGTACATTGTTAACCCCTCATTTCTCTTCGAACCAGAGTTGACACTGCCAGGAGCGACAATGTGATGTAAGTTGAGATGTTCTGCTCTCCGCAATGGTTCCTATCGACTCTTCCCAATGGAGAGTTGAGTTACAGGGAGCAGGGATACATCATCAGCCTTCTCCAGAGCGAGTCCCTGCTACAGGAGAGGGCAAGGACCCACAGTGTAAGCGGGCAGGGGCGAGTGTTGCCCCTCTAAAGGTTGGCATTTCTGATAACCACACAGTCAATTCTGGTTGAGAGTGCAGGAGCCTCAGAACATTTCAGAAGTATTTCACTGAGCACTTGAAATGTTACAGCCCAGAATGTGGAGGGGGGAGGGGGTCAGACTCTATCCCTAAAGGGGCACCAGTCAACTAAATTATTGTCACTGAAATCATCGTGGTGGGATTGGAACCCGTGTCCTCAGGGCCGTGTTACCATCTCGGTGACATAACCAGGATACCACAGGCTGCCCAGCTCTCTGTCAGCCTGTCCAATGGAACTGACTCATAGCTCACGTTCCCCCTCCAACTGAACTCTCTTTCATATCCCTTACCGCCTCACAGCAACCCCACCACCACCCGCCCTCCATGACACTTCCACTCCATCCCCATCCCATCCCCCTCCCCTATCCCCCTCCACCACACTCTCCCTCCCATTCCCCTCCGCTACCCTCCCCATCCCCCTCCACTACCCTCTCCCATCCCCCTCCACCACCCTCCCCCATCCCCCTCCACTACCCTCCCTCATCCCCCTCCACTACCCTCTCCCTCCCATCCCCCTCCACTACCCTCCCCCATCCCCCTCCACTACCCTCCCCCATCCCCCTCCACTACCCTCTCCATCCCCCTCCACTACCCTCCCCATCCCACTCCACTACCCTCCCCATCCCCCTCCACTACCCTCCCCCACCCCCTCCACTACCCTCCCCATCCCCCTCCACTACCCTCCCCATCCCACTCCACTACCCTCCCCCACCCCCTCCACTACCCTCCCCATCCCCCTCCACTACCCTCTCACATCCCCCTCCACTACCCTCCCCATCCCCCTCCACTACCCTCCCCATCCCCCTCCACTACCCTCCCCCATCCCCCTCCACTACCCTTTCCCTCCCATCCCCCTCCACTACCCTCCCCATCCCCCTCCGCCACCCTCTCCCCCATCCCCCTCCACTACCCTCTCCACCCCCCTCCACTACCCTCTCCATCCCCCACCACTACCCTCCCCCATCCCCCTCCACTACCCTCCCCCATCCCCCTCTACTACCCTCTCCATCCCCCTCCACCACCCTCTCCCCCATCCCCCTCCACTACCCTCCCCATCCCCCTCCACTACCCTCCCCATCATCCTCCACTGCCCTCCCCATCCCCCTCCACTACCCTCTCCATCCCCCTCCACTACCCTCCCCCATCCCCCTCCACGACCCTCCCCATCCTCCTCCACAACCCTCCCCCATTCCCCTCCACTACCCTCTCCCATCCCCCTCCACTACCCTCCCCCATCCCCCTCCACTACCCTCTCCACTACCCTCCCCATCCCCCTCCACTACCCACCCCATCCCCCTCCACTACCCACCCCATCCCCCTCCACTACCCTCCCCCATCCCCCTCCACTACCCTCCCCCACCCTCCTCCACTACCCTCCCCATCCCCCTCCACTACCCTCCCCCATCCCCCTCCACTACCCTTCCCCACCCCCCTCCACTATCCTCCCCCATCCCCCTCCACTACCCTCCCCATCCCCCTCCACTACCCTCCCCATCCCCCTCCACTACCCTCCCCATCCCCCTCCACTACCCTCCCCCATCCCCTCCACCACCCTCTCCCCCAACCCCCTCCACTACCCTCCCCCACCCCCCTCCACTACCCTCCCCCATCATCCTCCACTACCCTCCCCCATCCCCCTCCACTACCCTCCCCATCCCCCTCCACTACCCTCCCCCACCCTCCTCCACTACACTCCCCTATCCCCCTCCACTACCCTCTCCATCCCCCTCCACTACCCTCCCCCATCCCCCTCCACTACCCTCCCCCATCCCCCTCCACTACCCTCCCCATCCCCCTCCACTACTCTCCCCATCCCCCTCCACTACCCTCTCCCATCCCCCTCCACTACCCTCCCCATCCCCCTCCACTACCCTCCCCATCCCCCTACACTACCCGCTCAATCCCCCTCCACTACCCTTCCCCATCCCCCTCCACTACCCTCCCCCATCCTCCTCCACTACCCTCCCCATCCCCATCCACCACCCTCCCCCATCCCCCTCCCCCATCCCCCTCCCCATCCCCCTCCCCCATCCCCCTCCTCTACCCTTTCCCTCCCATCCCCCTCCACTACCCTCCCCGTCCCCCTCCACTACCCTCCCCACTACCCTCCCCAACCCCCTCCCCCATCCCCCTCCCCCTCCACTACTCTCCCCCATTCCCCCTCCACTACCGTCCCCATCCCCCTCCACTATCCTCCCCCATCCCCCTCCCCATCCCCCTCCACTACCCTCTCCCTCCCATCCCCCTCCACTACCCTCCCCATCCCCCTCCACTACCCTCCCCCATCCCCCTCCACTACCCTCCCCATCCCCCTCCACTACCCTTCCCCACCCCCCTCCACTATCCTCCCCCATTCCCCTCCACTACACTCCCCCATTCCCCTCCACTACCCTCCCTCATCCCCCTCCACTACCCTCCCCCATCCCCCGCCACTACCCTCCCCATCCCCCTCAACTACCCTCCCCCATCCCCCTCCACTACCCTCCCCCATCCCCCCCCACTACCCTCCCTCATCCCCCTCCACTACCCTCCCCCATCCCCCTCCACTACCCTCTCCCATCCCCCTCCACTACCCTCCCCCATCCCCCTCCACTACCCGCCCTCATCCCCCTCCACCACCCTCTCCCTCCCCTTATCCCTCTCACACTGGGCTAAATTGCTGGCTTTGAAAGCAGGCCAGCAGCACGGTTCAATTCCCGTACCAGCCTCCCCGAACAGGCGCCGGAATGTGGCGACTAGGGGCTTTTCACAGTGACTTCATTTGAAGCCTACTTGTGACAATAAGCCATTTTCATTTTCATTCCCCTCCACTGCCCCCTCCCTCCCTCCTCCTCCACCCTCTCCTGGATAAGGTTCCAGTGTGTGTGGGGAAAGTTACTCTGTCCATTCTGTGGAGAGCAAAACGTGAGAGGACGTCTCAGCCCAGACCGACCATCCCCGGGACATCCCGATTCAGAATCTAAAGAAGATTCTCTCAAGACACAAACCAGGACCCGCTATTCCCCCGGGAGCACTCTGATAAACTCCACAACCCCCCACCCCACCCCGCAAAAAAACAAGCTCCACTTTGAGCAGTTTGTGAATGAACTGCTCTGAGCTCTGCCACCCCCCCCCCCCCCCCCAAACTCCCTAACAACCAAATCCACAAACACTGCAGCACCCCCAAGGTGTGAACAATAATATTTACTCCACACCGAAGCACAGATTTGTGTTGTTTGATTTGAACTTTCCAACTAAGTGGAGTTAAAAGTTTTAAAGAGAAAGTTTGGGATGCTCACCGTGTGGAGCTCCGGCTCCGGGGCTCTG
This sequence comes from Scyliorhinus torazame, assembly GCF_047496885.1. NCBI lineage: Eukaryota > Metazoa > Chordata > Chondrichthyes > Carcharhiniformes > Scyliorhinidae > Scyliorhinus > Scyliorhinus torazame. The sequence continues at coordinate 32,730,628 of NC_092731.1, forward strand.
GGAAAAGCTCTCAGTCCACAAGCAAACCAACACGATCCACAACCTGCTCATTTTCCGAAAGGTTCTGGCTTCTTGGACAAGAGAAAATAAACTTCCCTCCGGCTCAGCGAAGCTCCCACATCACCGACAGCCTGGCAAGAAGAACAAACTCCAAAACTTCTCAAACTTCTCCTCCAACTTCTGTAAGTGACTCCAGGGCACGCACACACACAAAAATATATCCACAAACAAACTTGAGATGTGTGTCCACTGAAGGGGGGGGGGGGGGGGGAATGTTCACAACGTGGACTTGAAACTTTTTGAAAACTTTTCTCAGTGTCTGCTGAAGGCAGCCAGTCAGGAAGCAGAGACTTGAGATGAAATGGTTTGAAGCTAATGTGTAAAGACAGCAGTTCAGCTACTTGGGGGTGGGGTGTTTAGAAGATGAATCACTGCTCACGTCTGCATTGCTGATGTTTCCTCAATGGGCTCAACCTGATTCTGTCCCCCACAATCCATCCAATGCTTTTTATTGTCGATCATTCAACCTCCCTCTCCCCCCCCCCCCCCCCCTGTGTAGCCCCCATTCTCACTCTGGCCAGGAAACGTGTATGGACACAGGAGTACTCTCCTGCCCATCCCTCTTAACCACCTGGCTTACACTGTTAGCACTGTTGTTTTACAGCGCCAAGGTCCCAGGTTCGAATCCCGGGCTTGCGCCTGTGCGGAGTCTGCACGTTCTCTCCGTGTCTGCGTGGGTTTCCGCCGGGTGCTCCTGTTTCCTCCCACAAGTCCCGAAAGACGTGCTGTTAGGTAATTTGGACATTCTGAATTCTCCCTCTTTGTACCCAAACAGGCGCCGGAATGTGGCGACTAGGGGCTTTTCACAGTAACTTCATTGCAGTGTTCATGTAAGCTTACTTGTGAAAATGAAAGATTATTATTATCCTCGGACCGTATCCTCGGACTGTGACCCCTGGTTCTGGACACCCCCCACCATCGGAACATCTTCCCTGCATCTACCCTGTCAAGTCCTGTTAGAATTCTATAAGTCTCTGTGAGATCCCCCCCCTCATTCTTCTGAACTCCAGCGAGAACAATCCTAACCGACTCGATCTCTCTCCATACGTCAGACCCCCCATCACAGGAATCAGTCTGCTAAACCTTGACTGCACTCCCCCAGAGCAAGAACATCAAAGAAAGATGAACAAAGAAAAGTACAGCACAGAAACAGGCCCTTCGGCCCTCCAAGCCCGTGCCGACCATGCTGCCCGTCTAAACTAAAATCTTCTACACTTCTGGGCTCCGTATCCCTCTATTCCCATCCTATTCATGTATTTGTCAAGATGCCCCTTAAATGTCACTATCTTCCCTGCTTCCACCACTTCCTCCAGCAGCGAGTTCCAGGCACCCACTACCCTCTGTGAAAAAACCTTCCCTCGCACATCTCCTCTAAACTTTGCCCCTCGCACCTTAAATCTAGTAATTGACTCTTCCACCCTGGGAAAAAGCTTCTGACTATCCACTATGTCCATGCCCCTCAAAATTTTGTAGACTTCTATCAGGTCGCCCCTCAACCTCTGTCATTCCAGTGAGAACAAACCAAGTTTATCCAACCTCCCCTCAATACTAATGCCCTCCATACCAGGCAACATATTGGTAAACCTCTTCTGTACCCTCTCCAAAGCCTCACATCCTTCCAGTCGTGTGGCGACCAGAATTGAACACTGTATTCCAAGTGTGGCCTAACTAAGGCTCTGAACAGCTGCAGCATGACTTGCCAATTTTCACACTCAATGTCATGACTGTGAAGGCATGATATTAGATATAGCTCTTGGGGTGAAATGGATCAAGGGATATGGGGGGAAGGCGGGATCAGGGTATTGAACGTGATGATCAGCCATGATCATAGTGAATGGCGGAGCAGGCTCAAAGGGCCGAATGGCCTCCGCCTGCTCCTATTTTCTATGTTTCTATGCCGTACACATTCTTCCTCAGATATGGAAACCAAAACTGCACACAATATTCCAGGTGTGGCCTCACCAAAGCCCTGTATAATTGCAGCAAGACATCCCTGCTCCTGTATTCAAATCCTCTCGCAATGAAGGCTAATAGAGTTGGGCAGCATGGTGGCGTAGTGGTTAGCACTGCTGCCTCACGGCGCCGAGATCTCAGGTTCGATCCCGGCCCCTGGTCACTGTCTGTGTGGAGTTTGTACATTCCCCCCGTGTTTGCGCGGGTTTCGCCCCCACAACCCAAAGATGTGCAGGGTAGGTGGATTGGCCACGCTAAATTGCCCCTTAATTGGAAAAAAAATAATTGGGTACTCTAAATTTATAGAAAATAAAATGAAGTCTAATAGAGGCTGGATAGACTGGGACATTTTTCCCTGGAGCGTAGGAGGCTCAGGGGTGATCTTGTCGAGGTCTATAAAATAATGAGGGGCATCGATAAGGTAGCTCGTCAACATCTTTTCCCAAAGGTGGGGGAGTTTAAAACTAGAGGGCATCGGTTTAAAGTGAGAGGGGAGTGATACAAAAGGGTCCAGAGGGGCAATTTTGTCACACACAGGGTGGTGTCTGGAACGAGCTGACAGAGGCAGTAGTAGGGGCGGGTACAATTTTATCTTTTAAAAAGTATTTAGACAGCTATATGGGTAAGATGGGTATAGAGGGATATGGGCCAAATGAGGGCAATTGGGACTAGCTTAGTGGTACAAACTGAAGGGCCTGTTTCCATGCTGTAAACCTCGATAACTCTTTAACATCCCATTTGCCTTCTTTACCGCATGCTTACCTTCAGTCGGTGTACGAGGGCACCCAAGTCTCGCTGCACATTCCCCTCTCCTAATTTATGGCCATTCAGACATTGGTCCGCCTTCTCGATTTTGCTACTAAAGTGGATAACCTCGCGTTTCTCCACATTATACTGCATCTGCCATTCTTTTTCCCACTCACTCAACTTGTCCAAATCACACTCAGGGACCTCTGCATCCTCCACACAGCTCACCCTCCCACCCAACTTGGTGTTTTCTGCAAATTTGGAGATATTACAATTTGCTCCCTCATCTAAATCATTAATATATATTGTGAATAGCTGGGGTCCCAGCACCGATCCCACGGGTCACTGCCTGCCAATTTCAAAATGACCTGTTAATTCCTACTCTCTGTTTCCTGTTTGCCAACTGGTTTTCTATCCATCTCAATACACTACCACTAATCCCATGCACTTTAATTTTACACACTAATCTCTTATGCGAGACTTTGTCAAAAGCCTTCTGAAAGTCCAAATATACCACATCCACTGGCTCCCCCTCGTCTACCAGTTACATCCTCGAAGAATTCCAGTAGATTTGTCAAGCACGATTTTCTCTTCATAAATCCATGCTGACTCTATCCGATCCTTTTTTTAAAATAAATTTAGAGTACCCAATTCATTTTTTTCCAATTAAGGGGCAATTTAGCGTGGCCAATCCACCTATACCCTGTGAACATCTTTGGGTTGTGGGGTTGAAACCCACGCAGATACAGGGAGAATGTGCAATCTCCACACGGACAGTGACGCGGGACCGGGATCGAACGCGGGTCATCGTGCCATGACACATCAGTGCTAACCACTGCACCACGGTGCCTACACTATCAAATGCTGCCACTGTTTTCTCAGTGCTCTGCTATAAAACATGAGTGCGGCCTCAACCGGGACATGGGATTCATGTCGCATTACATTCATCCCCCACCATCTGGCCTGCAAAATCCTACCAACTGTACAGGCATGACACAATTCACACCTCTTTAACCTGGGGTTACCCCATCTCTGGATCTGTAAAGATTTAATCACCTGCTAATGCTCGCATTCCAAGCATTGTCTGGCATCTTTGAATTTGTCTATATATATGTTTCTGGAACATACCTCTTCATTTACCTGAGGAAGGAGCAGCGCTCCAAAAGCTAGTGATTTGAAACAAACCTGTTGGACTTTAACCTGGTGTTGTAAGACGTCTTACTGTGCTCACCCCAGTCCAACGCCGGCATCTCCACATCATAAAACATTTGATAATGGATTCTAGAATTTTCCTCACGACCGACATCGGGCTTACTGGTCTATAATTCTTTGTTTTCACTCCATCTCCATTTTTAAGTAGGAGGGTCACATTAGCTACCCTCCACTCTGCAGGAACTGGTCCAGACTCTGTAGAATCTTGGAAGGTTACCACAAATGCATCCACTATTTCGAGAGCCATTTCCTTCAGCCCTCTGTGATGTAGATTATCAGAACCTTCGAATTTATGAGCCTTCAATCCCAACAATTTCCCTAAAACCATTTCTCTACTAATATTGATCTCCTTCAGTTCTTCCATCTCACTGCGTTCCCCAACATTTCTGGTATCTGATTTGAGTCCTGATTTGTGAAGACAGAACCAATGTACATATTTACTTGCTCAGCCATTTCTTTGTCCCCAATTACACATTCCCCTGTTTCTGACTGTAAGGGACCTACATTTGTCTTCGCCAATCTTTTTCTCTTCATGTACCTTTAGAAACTTTTAAAGTTAGTTTTTATGTTCCCTCCAAGCTTACTCTCATACTCTATCTTCCCCTTCTTAATCAATCCCTTGGTCCTTCTTTGCTGAATTCTAAACAGCTCCCAATCCTCAGACCTGTTGTTTTTCTTGGCAAATTTGCGTGCTCTTCCTCTGATCAGATACTATCTCAGATCTCACTTGGAAGCCATGCATTGGCCACCTTTCCCTTTTTACTTTTCCGTCAGCCAGGAATAAATAATTGTTGCAGTTCCCCTATGCGGCCCTTGAATATTTGCCATTGCCTATCCACTGTCATCCCTTTCAGTAATGCACAGATGCACAACAGAAAGCATTCTATCGGGCTGCATCACAGCCTGGTATGGCAACTGCTCGGCCCAGGACCGCAAGAAACTTCAGAGAGTCGTGAACACCGCCCAGTCCATCACGTGAAACCGCCTCCCATCCATTGACTCCATCTACACCTCCCGCTGCCTGGGGAAAGCGGGCAGCATCATCAAAGATCCCTCCCACCCGGCTTACTCACTCTTCCAACTTCTTCCATCGGGCAGGAGATACAGAAGTCTGAGAACACGCACGAACAGACTCAAAAACAGCTTCTTCCCCACTGTTACCAGACTCCTAAATGACCCTCTTATGGACTGACTTCATTAACACTACACCCTGTATGCTTCATCCGATGCCAGTGCTTATGTAGTTACATTGTATATGTTGTGTTGCCCTATTATGTATTTTCTTTCATTCCCTTTTCGTCTCATGTACTTAATGATCTGTTGAGCTGCTCGCAGAAAAATACTTTTCACTGTACCTCGGTACACGTGACAATAAACAAATTCAATCCAATCCAATCCAATGTTCCCCAATCAATCGTAGCCAAGTCATGCCTCTTATCATCGTAGTTTCCTTCGTTAAGAGTCAGGACCCTCGCCGCAGAATCAACCACTTCACTCTCCACCTTGATGAAAAATTCTGTCATGTTGTATCCTATCTTCCCGCCCAGTCGGGGCCCATGAAAGAAAAGCTGCTGAGAGAGGGAGGCAGAATGAGGCCATTAAGTGGCCATTAGTAGACCAAAAGATAGCTGGGCTGCTTAATGCCTTCCCCACCCACCCTAATAGGGGTGCAATGCAGTGGGAAGGCATTGGCTTTGTTTTAAGAGCCTGCTCCACCTTCAGTGGAGATACTTTGCTGCTGTTGGTGATGGCCATCGAAGACCCCTCACTCTAACCCAAAGTACAATTTGCTCTTAAAGTGCTTCTCCCGGTGGTGGCCAATATAGACGAGTACTGATTCATCAGCTATGGGGTAATGGTATGTGGTGATGAGCAGATTTCCTTACCCATGTTTGACCTGATGCCAGGAAACTTCACAAGGTCCAGCGTCGATGTTGAAGCATCCCAGGGCTACCTCCTCTCGACTGTCTTCCACTGTGCCACCCGCCATCTCTGGGACTGGACATACCCAGGCATGGTGGTGGCTGGGACATTGTCTGTCAGATGTGATTGAGTGAATGTGACTGTCCGGATGCTGTTTCACTCGTCTGTCGGACAACTCTCCCAATTTTGACCCAAGACCCCAGATGTTAGTGAGGATTTTGTCGGCTCGACAGAGCCGGATGTGACATTGTCATTCCCGGCTTGGGTCACTGTCTGTGCGGAGTCTGCACCTTCTCCCTGTGTCTGCATGGGTTTCCTCCGGGTGCTCCGGTTTCATCCCACAAGTCCCGAAAGACGTGCTTGTTAGGTGAATTGGACATTCTGAATTCCCCCTCTGTGTACCCGAACAGGCGCCGGAATGTGGCGACTAGAACATTTTCACAGTAACTTCATTGCAGTGTCAATGTAAGTCTACTTGTGACATTGATAAAGATTATTATTTCCAATGCCCAGTATATTTATCTTTATTGGATTTTTCTGCTACAGTTTGATACAGCTGAGGAGTTTGCGCAAGCGTTTTGGAGGAGCAGTTAATAATCAATCACATCACTGTGGGTCTGGAGTCACTTGTAGGCCAGACCGGGTAAGGATGCAGATTTTCCTCCTGTTGCAACACCCGGGTCAGTGCGGGGTCAATTCCAGCCTCACTTGACCCAGAGTCACAACATGGTTGAAATAAACTTTTATTTTAAAATACTCGAAGTCTTTGGCTGCCCAATAACTACACTCACTAGGTTTGAACCTTTAAACACAATTAACTTTTTATTATTAATCACAACTAGAATTAGAAAGCAAGAAATACAACTGGTTAACTACCAGTTTCTGCTTTCAGGGTCGAGAAACTTCTGAGTCAGGCAGTAGACAGCAGAGGAGAGGGAGCTGCTTTCACCTCAAGGGTCCAATGGCTTTTCCCGGGTTCTCTCCGAAAAATCCCCACCTGACAGGAATGAATTGCTGTTGGTTGCCAGGCAGAAAACTATCCCTGACCAATGCATTGGCCACCAGCCACCCAATCAAAATGAACCTCTCCAATCTCTTGGGTGCCATAAAGTCTGGGTTCTTCTGCCCAAAATACAAAACTTCAGAGCACACAGTACTATTTTGGTCACTTTGAGTTCCTGAGTGCCTCTGCTCGACTTAAAGGTATGTCTCCAGTAATGATCCATGGACCAAAAATGACGAAGATAAAATAAAAGAAACAGGAAATAAGGGAATCAACAAGAAGTGCCCTTAGATACCCTAAAGGATATTAGGGATTGTCTCAAATCCTCGCGGTGTTAATCCACAAGACACAATGTTGGAATCATCACTTTTATTTGGAAAAGGACTTCGGCATGTAGAAAGTCACATGACGCATCATAATCAACTCGAAGCTGGATGCAGACGGTTCCACCAAAAGCCATTAAATTAGCTGCAAGTAATCCAAGCCGGCAAGGCCATGGACAACAATAGGTTGTAAGTGTGGGATTCCGGTGCCTGGGAGTCACTGGACAGCCCAACGAGACCTCACCTGGGTGCTGATTAGTGCTGGCCTCCACAAGCGGAGACCAGGTCTGATGGCCTCTCCGGGGGGGGTCACAAAAGCTAATAGAGCCCCCTAGGTGGTTGGGGACAGAGCCCTGGCACACCCTGGAACCCGGGAACCCTGACCATGCCAATTGGCACCCTAGAAGTTCCAACTGGCATGCTGGCAGTGTCAATCTGGCATTGGCATGGTGCCCAATTGACTCTGCCAGGATCCTGGGGGTGCCAGGCTGGCAGTGTCAGGGTACCCAGGTTCAAAGTTGGCACTGCCAAGAGTTGGGGCCTGGGGTGGACCATGCCCATGAAATGGGTAGGTGAAGGGGGGGTGGTTATGAAGGGTGGGGGGTAAAGGGCTGGAATGAAGGGGCTTCATAAAGTTGGAGGGGTCCTGAAAAGGGGGTCCTGAAATGGGGAAGTTGGGGTCCTGAAAGGAGAGGCCTTCCGTGACCCCATAGTAGGGTGCGCGGGGTGGAGGGGGAGGGGTGTGGTCATGCCCATGTTTATAAGGGGTGGCATTGACCCTGGGTGGGGATGTCTCAAGCTCACTTCGAGATCAGGGCACTCTTTCAAAATGGTCTACCGATCTCCGAGGACCTGGTCTTGCGGCGAGATCAGCTCCCCCCCCTGCTGAACAAAATTCAAAGCTGGACTGGGGAGAAACCCCCACAAGGCCCAGAAAAATAAATTCCAATTAAGGGGCAATTTAGCATGGCAATCCACCAACACTACACATCTTTGGGTGGAGGGGGTGAGACCCAGGCATACACGGGGAGAATGTACAAACTCCACACGGACAGTGACCCGGGGCCGGGATCGAATCCACCCTCGGTGCCATGAGGCAGCTGTGCTACCTACTGCGCCACATGCCACCCACGCCCAGGCAAATGAATATGTGTGGGTGAATAACGGTGTGGATCTCACCCAAAAAGTTGATGGGAATCACCCCTCCAAACTCACCCCAAAATGACACTTAGTCATTTTCTGGGAGAATTGCGGCCATCGCGTTTAATTTGGGGTAAGCATGCAAGAATAAATAACCTTCTTTATTTCAAAAATCACAAAAGCTTGCTGCTGGGGTTATTTAATCGGGTAAGAAGACTCACACCACTTTCATCACAATACTCACTGATTATGAGCAGTAAAAGGAACTGTCCATTGGCAGTAATGAGTGTGGGGTTTGGTTTGTCAGGCAGGGGACATGTCTTGATGGTGTAGAGTGTAGCCATGTAAAATGGCTGCGTTCCGATTAATCTGGCCAAAACCCAGTTTAAAACGGCTAACCCGAAAGACTGCTGGGAAAAGCAGCCAAGAAGACACAAGCAGGCAGCTGCAGACAGGTTTGCATATTCAGCGCAGGGAACGTAGCCCAGATCGATACTCGGGGCTATCAACAGCCCATCAACCCAGGTATCCGCAGTTTCATTCAGGACTGTTTACACCTAATCTACTCAGCCATCCACAGTTAAATCGGCTATCCCCGGGAACAATTGCAACATATTAGCAATTGAATACCGGGCCAGACCTGTCGGCGCCTGCAGTGGCCGAAACAAAGACAGGTGAGCGACCACCCCCCGATCGAGGAATCGCCTCACCATTGGACACATCGACCCCAGAGATTGGGGACAGAATCCAATCACTTGGGACTCAGGGTCAAGGGCCACCCCGGGAGGCGGGAAGCCCCTGGGCCCTATAAAAGTGAAGGTCCAAATTCAGATCTCTCTCTCTCTCTCTCATCTTCGCCTGCTCGAGACCTTCGCAAGACCAGCCACCGGCAGCAGTAAGTTTGAATCCAACGATCGCTATCCGGTAGAGACACCTAGCCACCGACCTGTAGCAGCCTTTTGAATCCCGCGGGCCAGATTTGATTGGACAAGCCATTCGTTTCCCTGACCTGGTGGGCTCTTCCTAAGTTAAGTATTGGCCAGTAGTGATAGGTTTGTTATATAGAAAGTAGTATTAGGGTATTAATATTGCTTGTTGTATATAATAAATGACCGTTGTTTTAATCCTTACTAAGCGGTGTGCTGTGTTATTAATCATAACCTGAACTTCAACCACGTGGCGGTATCATAAAGATACCTGGCGACTCATGAGCAAAGGTGACCTAAACAGAGCAAATAGACTAAAGCTAGAAAGAGCAACAAGAGGCATAGAGGTATCTGGGGGCCAGCGCTAATGCATGTTAATAGGCAACTAAAAACAAAGAACTGCGAGGTGTCTTAACCGAGCATAGGGAGAATGTGGAAGTGCTGTCACATGACAGGGAACATTGATAGAATGAGCTGAAGAGTGGGAGAACATTCATGTGGAGCATACATTCCGACTGGGCAAGTTGGGCAAATGGTCGTCTTATGTGCTGCAGACGGAGTGTGTCCCTCTGTGCAATTAACCTCTAAATGACCCTGGAATCTATGTTCCCTTAACAATAACTTGTAGCTGGACGGCAAGGTTAGCACTGCTGCTTCACGGCACTGAGGACCCGGGTTCAATCCCGGCCCCGGGCCACTGTCCGTGTGGAGTTTGCACATTCTTCCCATGTCTGCGAGGGTTTCGCCCCCACAACTCAAAGATGCGCAGGGTTAGGTGGATTGGCCACGCTAAATTGCCCCTTAAATGAAAAGAAATTAATTGGGTGTTCTAAATTCAAAAACAATCATTTGTAGCTGGTGCAGTCGGCAGCTCCACTTGGGCAGAAACCGACCTCGGGTCTGACACAGAATGACCCTTTTCCCAATAAATGAACATCGCCTGAGCGACGCCACCGGTCCCATATCGAAAATGTGAAGTCAGCAATGTCGATGTCAAACTGCAAAGATTGTTACAATCGGAAATGATACTTTTTACTATTAAAGCTGCTGACTCAGAACGAAAACTTACAAATACTTTGAATGGTCAAGTTTCCAATGCAGACTTTGAGTGACCTCTAGTTACCTTCATTTGGCAACTAGAATGTGTTGTCTTTGCAGCACTCAAAACTCTGGTCATGGGGCATAACCCTCCTGTTCTCTTAAAATAGACAATCATCAATTTAATTAGAGAGATGCCTTAGTTTGCCACCGTAAAACAATCCAATAGTGACAAAATATACAGGCCAGTGCCATCCACTGTTAATGTGTCAAACTGTCCCCCTGTGACCCTGTGACACTCGCCCTGTGACCCATAAGACCATAAGACATTGGAGCAGAATTAGGCCACTCGGCCCATCGAGTCTGCTCCGCCATTCAATCAAGGCTGATATGTTTCTTATCCCCATTCTCCTGCCTTCACCCCATAACCCCTGATTATCTTATTAATCAAGAACCTATCTATCTCTGTCTTAAAGACACTCAGTGATTTGGCCTCCACAGCCTTCTGCGGCAAAGAGTTCCACAGATTCACCACCCTTGGCTGAAGAAATTCCTCCTCATCTCTGTTTTAAAGGATCGTCGATTTAGTCTGCGATTGTGTCCTCTGGTTCTATTTTTTCCTACAAGTGGAAACATCCTCTCCACTTCCACTCTATCCAGGCCTCGCAGTATCCTGTAAGTTTCAGTAAGATCCCCCCTCATCCTTCTAAACTCCAACGAGTACAGACCCAGAGTCCTCAACCGTTCCTCATATGACAAACTCCTCATTCCAGGTCCCCCTGTAACACTCAACCTGTCCCCTGTGACAGTCCCCCTGTCCCCTGTGACACTCCCCCTGTCCCCTGTGACACACCCCCTGTCCCCTTGTGACACTCCCCCTGTGACACTCCCCCTGTCCCTCTGTGACATTCCCCCTGTCCCCCGTGACACTCCCCCTGTGACACTACCCATGTGACACTGCCCCTGTTACACACCCTTTGTCTCCCTGTGACACTCCCCCTGTCCACCATGACACTCCCCTGTGACACTTCCCCTGTCCCCCGTGACACTCCCCCTGTCCCCCTGTGACACTCCCCCAGTGACACTCCCCCTGTCCCCATGACAATCCCCCTGTGACACTCCCCATGTACCCCTGTGACACTCCCACGTGACCCTTCCCTGGTCCCCCTGTGACACTCCCCCAGTGACACTCCCCCAGTGATGCTCCCCCTGTCCCCCTGTGACACTCCTCCTGTGACACTCCCCCTGTCCCCATGACAATCCCCCTGTGACACTCCCCATGTACCCCTGTGACACTCCCACATGACACTTCCCTGGTCCCCCTGTGACACTCCCCCAGTGACACTCCCCCAGTGACGCTTCCCCTGTCCCCCTGTCCCCCTGTGACACTCCCCCTGTCCCCTGTGACACACCCCCTGTCCCCTTGTGACACTCCCCTGTCCCCTGTGACACTCCCCCTGTGACACTCCCCCTGTCCCCCTGTGACACTCCCCCAGTGACACTCCCCCTGTCCCCATGACAATCCCCCTGTGACACTCCCCATGTACCCCTGTGACACTCACCCGTGACACTTCCCTGGTCCCCCTGTGACACTCCCCCAGTGACACTCCCCCAGTGACGCTCCCCCTGTCCCCTTGTGACACTCCCCCTGTCCCCCGTGACACTCCCCAGTGACACTCGCCCTGTCCCCCTGTGACACTCCCTCTGTGACACTTCCCCTGTCCCCCTGTGACACTCCCCCTGTGACACTCCCCCTGTGACACTCACCCTGTCCCCCTGTGACACTTCCCCTGTCCCCCTGTGACACTCCCCAGTGACACTCCCCCTGTCCCCCCGTGACACTCCCCCAGTGACACCCCCCCTGTCCCCCTGTGACACTCCTCCTGTGACACTTCCCCTGTCCCCCTGTGACACTCCCCTTGTGACTCTCCCCCTGTGACACTCCCCCTGTGACACTCCCCCAGTGACACTCCCCCTGTCCCCCTGTGACACTACCCCTGTGACACTCCCCCAGTGACACTCCCCCTGTCCCCCTGTGACACTCCCCAGTGACACTCCCCCTGTCCCCCTGTGACACTCCCCATGCCCCCTGTGACACTCCCCCTGTGACGCTCCCCCTGTCCCCCTGGGACACTCCCCCCTGTCCCCCAGTGACACTCCCCCTGTGACACTCCCCCTGTCCCCCTGTGACACTCCCCCTGTCCACTGTGACACTCCACCTGTCCCCCTGTGACACTCCCCCTGTCCCCCTGGGACACTCCCCCTGTCCCCCTGTGACACTCCCCCTGTGACACTCCCCCGGTCCCCCTGTCCCCCTGTGACACTCCCCATGTGACACTCCCCCTGTCCACATGACAATCCCCCTGTGACACTCCCCATATACCCCTGTGACACTCCCACGTGACACTTCCCTCGTCCCCCTGTGACACTCCCCCAGTGACACTCCCCCAGTGACGCTCCCCCTGTCCCCCTGTGACACTCCCCCTGTCCCCTGTGACACCCCACCGTCCCCTTGTGACACTCCCCCTGTCCCCTGTGACACTCCCCCTGTGACACTCCCCCTGTCCCTCTGTGACACTCCCACTGTCCCCGTGACACTCCCCCTGTCCCCCTGTGACACTCCCCCAGTGACACTCCCCCTGTCCCCATGACAATCCCCCTGTGACACTCCCCATGTACCCCTGTGACACTCACCCGTGACACTTCCCTGGTCCCCCTGTGACACTCCCCCAGTGACACTCCCCCAGTGACGCTCCCCCTGTCCCCTTGTGACACTCCCCCTGTCCCCCTGTCCCCCTGTGACACTCCCCAGTGACACTCGCCCTGTCCCCCTGTGACACTCCCCCTGTGACACTTCCCCTGTCCCCCTGTGACACTCCCCCTGTGACACTTCCCCTGCCCCCATGTGACACTCCCCCTGTGACACTCCCCCCGTGACACTCACCCTGTCCCCCTGTGACACTTCCCCTGTCCCCCTGTGACACTCCCCAGTGACACTCCCCCTGTCCCCTCGTGACACTCCCCCAGTGACACTCCCTCTGTCCCCCAGTGACACTCCCCCTGTCCCCATGACAATCCCCCTGTGACACTCCCCATGTACCCCTGTGACACTCACCCGTGACACTTCCCTGGTCCCCCTGTGACACTCCCCCAGTGACACTCCCCCAGTGACGCTCCCCCTGTCCCCTTGTGACACTCCCCCTGTCCCCCTGTCCCCCTGTGACACTCCCCAGTGACACTCGCCCTGTCCCCCTGTGACACTCCCCCTGTGACACTTCCCCTGTCCCCCTGTGACACTCCCCCTGTGACACTTCCCCTGCCCCCATGTGACACTCCCCCTGTGACACTCCCCCCGTGACACTCACCCTGTCCCCCTGTGACACTTCCCCTGTCCCCCTGTGACACTCCCCAGTGACACTCCCCCTGTCCCCTCGTGACACTCCCCCAGTGACACTCCCTCTGTCCCCCTGTGACACTCCCCCTGTGACACTTCCCCTGTCCCCCTGTGACACTCCCCTTGTGACTCTCCCCCTGTGACACTCCCCCTGTGACACTCCCCCAGTGACACTCCCCCTGTCCCCCTGTGACACTACCCCTGTGACACTCCCCCAGTGACACTCCCCCTGTGACACTCCCCAGTGACACTCCCCCTGTCTCCCTGTGACACTCCCGCTGTGACACTTCCCCTGTCCCCCTGTGACCCTCCCCTGTGACAATCCCCCTGTCCCCCTGTGACACTCCCCATGCCCCCTGTGACACTCCCCCTGTGATGCTCCCCCTGTCCCCCTGGGACACTCCCCCCTGTCCCCCAGTGACACTCCCCCTGTGACACTCCCCCTGTCCCCCTGTGACACTCCCCCTGTCCACTGTGACACTCCACCTGTCCCCCTGTGACACTCCCCCTGTCCCCCTGGGACACTCCCCCTGTCCCCCTGTGACACTCCCCCTGTGACACTCCCCCAGTCCCCCTGTCCCCCTGTGACACTCCCCATGTGACACTCCCCCTGTCCCCCTGTGAAACTCCCCCTGCGACACTCCCCCTGTCCCCCTGTGACACTCCCCCTGTCCCCCTGTGACACTTACCCTGTCCCCCTGTGACACTCCCCCAGTCCCTCTGTGACACTCCCCCTGCGGCACACCCCCAGTCCCCCTGTGACACTCCCCCTGTGACACTACCCATGTGACACTGTCCCTGTTACACTCCCTTTGTCTCCCTGTGACACTCCCCCTGTCTACCATGACACTCCCCTGTTACACTCCCCCTGTCCCCCGTGACACTCCCCCTGTCCACCATGACACTCCCCCTGTGGCACTCCCCCTGTGAGACTCCCCCTGTGACACTCCCCCTGTCCCCCTGTGACACTTCCCCTGTCCCCCTGTGACACTCCCCGTGTGACACTCCCCCAGTGACACTCGCCCTGTCCCCCTGTGACACTCCCCCGGTCCCCCTGTCCCCCTGTGACACTCCCCATGTGACACTCCCCCTGTCCCCCTGTGACACTCCCCCTGTGGCACTCCCCCTGTCCCCCTGTGACACTCCCCCTGTCCCCCTGTGCCACTTACCCTGTCCCCCTGTGACACTCCCCCAGTCCCCCTGTGACACTCCCCATGTGACACTCCACCTGTCCCCCTGTGACACTCCCCCTGTGGCACTCCCCCAAGCCCCCTGTGACACTCCCCCTGTGATACTACCCATGTGACACTGCCCCTGTTACACTCCCTTTGTCCCCCTGTGACACTCCCCCCTTTTCACCATGACACTCCCCTGTTACACTCCCCCTGTCCCCCTGTGACACTCCCCCTGTCCACCATGACACTCCCCCTGTGGCACTCCCCCTGTGAGACTCCCCCTGTGACACTCCCCCTGTCCCCCTGTGACACTTCCCCTGTTCCCCTGGACACTCCCCCTGTGACACACCCCCAGTGACACTCGCCCTGTCCCCCTGTGACACTCCCCCCGTGACACTTCCCCTGTCCCCCTGTGACACTCCCCCTGTGACACTCCCCCTGTGACACTTCCCCTGTCCACATGTGACACTCCCCCTGTGACACTCCCCCAGTGACACTCACCCTGTCCTCCTGTGACACTTCCCCTGTCCCCCTGTGACACTCCCCAGTGACACTCCCCCTGTCCCCCCGTGACACTCCCCCAGTGACACTCCCCCGTCCCCCGTGACACTACCCCTGTGACACTTCCCCTGTCCCCCTATGACCCTCCCCTGTGACACTCCCCCTGTCCCCCTGTGACACTCCCCCTGCCCCCTGTGACACTCCCCCTGTGACACTCCCCCTGTCACCCTGGGACACTCCACCCTGTCCCCCAGTGACACTCCCCCTGTGACACTCCCCCTGTCCCCCTGTGACACTCCCCCTGTCCACTGTGACACTCCACCTGTCCCCCGTGACACTCCCCCTGTCCCCCAGGGACACTCCCCCTGTCCCCCTGTGACACTCCCTCTGTGACACTCCCCCGGTCCCCCTGTCCCCCTGTGACTCTCCCCATGTGACACTCCCCCTGTCCCCCTGTGACACTCCCCCTGTGGCACTCCCCCTGCCCCCGTGACACTCCCCCTGTCCCCCTGTGACACTTAACCTGTCCCCCTGTGACACTTACCCTGTCCCCCTGTGACACTCCCCCAGTCCCCTGTGACACTCTCCATGTGACACTCCCCCTGTGACACTACCCATGTGACACTGCCCCTGTTAGACTCCTTTGGTCCCCCTGTGACACTCCCCCTGTCCACCATGACACTCCCCTGTTACACTCCCCCTGTCCCCCTGTGACACTCCCCCTGTCCACCATGACACTCCCCCTGTGGCACTCCCCCTGTGAGACTCCCCCTGTGACACTCCCCCTGTCCCCCTGTGACACTTCCCCTGTCCCCCT
Organism: Scyliorhinus torazame; assembly: GCF_047496885.1. NCBI lineage: Eukaryota > Metazoa > Chordata > Chondrichthyes > Carcharhiniformes > Scyliorhinidae > Scyliorhinus > Scyliorhinus torazame. The sequence goes on from NC_092731.1 coordinate 32,746,840, forward strand.
GTGACACTCCCCCTGTGACACTCGCCCTGTGACACTCTCCCTGTCCCCGTGACACTTCCCCTGTCCCCCTGTGACACTCCCCCTATGACACGCCCCCTGTCTCCCGTGACACTTCCACTGTCCCCCTGTGACACTCCCCTTGTGATTCTCCCCCTGTCCCCCTGAGGCACCCCCCTGTGACACTCCCCCTGTCCCCCTGTGACACTGACTGTCACCCTGTCACCCTGTCACATTGTCACCCTGTCACTCTCACACTGTCACTCTGTCACTCTGTCACATTGTCACCCTGTCACTCTCACACTGTCACTCTGTCACTCTGTCACACTGTCACCCTGTCACTCTGTCACACTGTCACCCTGTTACACTATCACCCTGTCACATTGTAACCCTGTCACTCTCACACTGTCACTCTGTCACACTGTCACCCTGTCACTCTGTCACACTGTCACTCTATCACTCTCACACTGTCACTCTGTTTCCCTGTCACACTGACACGCTGTCACTCTGTCACACTATCACCCTGTCACACTGTCACCCTGTCACTCTGTCACACTGTCACCTTGGCACTCTGTCACCCTGTCAATCTTTTACCCTGTCACACTGTCACCCTATCACTCTGTCACACTCTCACACTGTTACTCTGTCACACTGACACACTGTCACTCTGTTACACTGTCACCCTGTCACACTATCACCCTGCAACCCTGTCACCCTGTCACTCTGTCACACTCTCACCCTGTCACCCTGTCATACTCTCACCCTGTCACTCTCTGACACTCTCAAACTGTCACTCTGTCACACTGTCACATTGTCACCCTGTTTCCCTGTCACACTGTCACTCTGTAACTCTGTCACACTGTCACCCTGTGACCCTCCAACACTGTCACCCTGTCACACTGCCGTACTGTTACACTGTCACCCTGTCACATGGTCACCTGTCACCCTGTCAACTGTCACCTGTCACACTGTCGCTCTGTCACACTGTCACTCAGTCACTCTGTCACACTGTCACTCTGTCACACTCTCACCCTGTCAACTTATCACCCTGTCACCCTGTCACTCTGTCATGCTGTCACTCTGTCACACTGTCACTCTGTCACACTCTCACCCTGTCACCCTGTCACCCTGTCGCTCTGTCACTCTGTCACACTGTCACTCTGTCACACTCTCACCCTGTCACCCTGTCACCCTGTCGCTCTGTCACTCTGTCACACTGTCACTCTCACACTGTCACTCTGTCACATTGTCACCCTGTCACTCTCACACTGTCACTCTGTCACTCTGTCACCCTGTCACACTGTCACTCAGTCACACTGTCACCCTGTCACTCTGTCACACTGTCACCCTGTTACACTATCACCCTGTCACATTGTCACCCAGTCACTCTCACCCTGCCACTCTGTCACTCTATCACTCTCACACTGTCACTCTGTTTCCCTGTCACACTGACCCGCTGTCACTCTGTCACACTGTCACCCTGTCACCTTGGCACTCTGTCACACTGTCAATCATTTACCCTGTCACACTGTCACCCTATCACTCTGTCACACTCTCACACTCTCACACTGTCACTCTGTCAAACTGCCACACTGTCAATCTGTCACTCTCACACTGTCACACTGTCACACTGACACACTGTCACTCTGTCACACTGTCACCCTGTCACACTATCACCCTGCAACCCTGTCACCCTGTCACTCTGTCACACTCTCACCCTGTCACCCTGTCACTCTCTGACACTCTCAAACTGTCACTCTGTCACACTGTCACATTGTCACCCTGTTTCCCTGTCACACTGTCACTCTGTAACTCTGTCACACTGTCACCCTGTGACCCTCTGACACTGTCACCCTGTCACACTGTCGTACTGTTACACTGTCACACGGTCACCTGTCACCCTGTCAACTGTCACATTGTCACATTGCCACACAGTCACCATGTCACTCTGTCACACTGTCACCCTGTCACACTGTCACTCTGTCACACTGTCACTCTGTCACTCAGACACACTGTCATGCTGTCACACTGTCATGCTGTCACACTGTCACTCTGTCACCCTGTCACCCAGTCACTCTTTCATTGTGTCATTCTGTCACACTGTTACTCTGTCACACTGTCACTCAGACACACTGTCACACTGTCAATCTGTCACTCTCACACTGTCACATTGTCACACTGTCACACTGTCACCCTGTTTATCTGTCACACTGTTACTCTGTCACTCTGTCACTTTGTCACACTCTCATACTTTCACACTGTCACTCAGACACACTGTCACACTGTCAATCTGTCACTCTCACACTGTCACATTGTTACACTGTCCCACTGTCACACTGTTTCCCTGTCACACTGTCACTCTGTAACTCTGTCACACTGTCACCCTGTGACCCTCTGACACTGTCACCCTGTGACCCTCTGACACTGTCACCCTGTCACACTCCCGTACTGTCACACTGTCACCCTGTCACCCTGTCACACTGTCACTCTGTCACCCTGTCACCTTGTCTCCCTGTCACTCTGTCACACTGTCACATTGTTACCCTGTCACCCTGTTGCACTGTTACTCTGTCACACTCTCACCCTGTTACTCTGTTATCCTGTCACACTGTCACTCTGTCACACTCTCACCCTGTCACCTTGTGTTCCTGTCACGCTGTCACTCTGTCACACTATTACACTGTCACCTTGTCACCCTGTCGCTCTGTCACACTGTCACTCTGTCACACTGTCACTCAGTCACTCTGTCACACTGTCACTCTGTCACACTCTCACGCTGTCAACTTGTCACCCTGTCACCCTGTCACTCTGTCACGCTGTCACTCTGTCACACTGTCACTCTGTCACACTCTCACCATGTCACCCTGTCACCCTGTCGCTCTGTCACTCTGCAACACTGTCACCCTGTCACCCTGTCGCTCTGTCACACTGTCACACTGTCACTCAGTTACTCTGTCACACTGTCACCCTGTCACACTGTCAACCTTTCACTCTGCCACTCTGTCTCTCTGTCACACTCACTCTGTCACTCTCTCACTCCGTCGCCCTGTCACCCCGCCGCCCTGTCACCCTGTCACTCTGTTACACTGTCACACTTCACTCTGTCATTCTGTCACCATGTCACCCCGTCGCCCTGTCACACTGTTACTCTGTCACTCTGTCACTTTGTCATGCTGTCACTCTGTCACCCTGTCACCCAATCACCCTTTCATTGTGTCAGTCTGTCACACTGTTTCTCTGTCGCACTGTCCCCTGTCACTCTGTCACACTGTCACCCTGTCACTCTGCACACTGTCACTCTGCCAATCTGAAATTCTCTCACCCTGTCACTCTGTCACACTGTTACACTGTCACCTTGTCACCCTGTCGCTCTGTCACACTGTCACACTGTCACTCAATCACTCTGTCACCCCGTTTCACCCTGTCACACTGTAACTCTGTCACACTGTCACTCTGTCATTCTGTCATCATGTCACGCTGTCACTCTGACACCCACTCACTCTGTCACTCTGTCACACTGTCAATCTGTCACTCTCACACTGTCACACTGTCACATTGTCACACTGTCACTCTGTCACACCCACACCCTGTCACCTTGTCACCCTGTCGCCCTGTCACTCTGTCACCTGTCATACTGTCACACTGTCACATTGTCACATTGCCACACAGTCACCATGTCACTTTGTCATACTGTCACTCTGTCACACTGTCACTCAGACACACTGTCATGCTGTCACACTGTCATGCTGTCATACTGTCACTCTGTCACCCTGTCACCCAGTCACTCTTTCATTGTATCATTCTGTCACACTGTTACTCTGTCACACTGTCACTCAGACACACTATCACACTGTCAATCTGTCACTCTCACACTGTCACACTGTCACATTGTCACACCGTCACACTGTCACCCTGTCTACCTGTCACACTGTTACTCTGTCACTCTGTCACTTTGTCACACTCTCATACTTTCACACTGTCACTCAGACACACTGTCACACTGTCAATCTGTCACTCTCACACTGTCACATTGTTACACTGTCACACTGTCACGCTGTTTCCCTGTCACACTGTCACTCTGTAACTCTGTCACACTGTCACCCTGTGACCCTCTGATACTGTCACCCTGTGACCCTCTGACACTGTCACCCTGTCACACTCCCGTACTGTTACACTGTCACCCTGTCACACTGTCACCCTGTCACACTGTCACACTGTCACCCTGTCACACTGTCACTCTGTCACCTTGTCTCCCTGTCACTCTGTCACACTGTCACATTGTTACCCTGTCACCCTGTTGCACTGTTACTCTGTCAGACTCTCACCCTGTTACTCTGTTACCCTGTCACACTGTCACTCTGTCACACTCTCACCCTGTCACCTTGTGTTCCTGTCACGCTGTCACTCTGTCACACTGTTACACTGTCACCTTGTCACCCTGTCGCTCAATCACACTGTCACTCAGTCACTCTGTCACACTGTCACTCTGTCACACTCTCACCCTGTCAACTTGTCACCCTGTCACCCTATCACTCTGTCATGCTGTCACTCTGTCACACTGTCACTCTGTCACACTCTCACCCTGTCACCCTGTCACCCTGTCGCTCTGTCACTCTGTCACATTGTCACCCTGTCACTCTCACACTGTCACTCTGTCACTCTGTCACCCTGTCACACTGTCACTCAGTCACACTGTCACCCTGTCACTCTGTCACACTGTCACCCTGTTACACTATCACCCTGTCACATTGTCACCCAGTCACTCTCACACTGTCACTCTGTCACTCTGTCACACTGTCACCCTGCCACTCTGTCACACTGTCACTCTATCACTCTCACACTGTCACTCTGTTTCCCTGTCACACTGACCCGCTGTCACTCTGTCACACTATCACCCTGTCACACTGTCACCTTGGCACTCTGTCACCCTGTCAATCTTTTACCCTGTCACACTGTCACCCTATCACACTCTCACACTGTCACTCTGTCAAACTGCCACACTGTCAATCTGTCACTCTCACACTGTCACACTGTCACACTGACACACTGTCACTCTGTCACTCTCACACTGTCACTCTGTCACTCTGTCACCCTGTCACACTGTCACTCAGTCACACTGTCACCCTGTCACTCTGTCACACTGTCACCCTGTTACACTATCACCCTGTCACATTGTCACCCAGTCACTCTCACACTGTCACTCTGTCACACTGTCACCCTGTCACCCTGCCACTCTGTCACACTGTCACTCTATCACTCTCACACTGTCACACGGTCACACGGTCACTCGGTCACACTGTCACTCGGTCACCCGGTCACTCGGTCACTCGGTCACTCTGTCACCCTGTCACTCTGTCACACTGTCACCCTGTCACCCTGCCACTCTGTCACACTGTCACTATATCACTCTCACACTGTCACACTGTCACACGGTCACACGGTCACATGGTCACTCGGTCACACTGTCACTCGGTCACCCGGTCACTCGGTCACTCGGTCACTCTGTCACCCTGTCACACTGTCACCCTGTCACTCTGTCATTCTGTCACCCTGTCACTCGGTCAATCGGTCACGCGGTCACTCTGTCACCCTGTCACTCTGTCACCCTGTCACACTGTCACCCTGTCACTCTGTCACACTGTCACCCTGTCACACTATCACCCTGCAACCCTGTCACCCTGTCACTCTGTCACACTCTCACCCTGTCACCCTGTCACTCTCTGACACTCTCAAACTGTCACTCTGTCACACTGTCACATTGTCACCCTGTTTCCCTGTCACACTGTCACTCTGTAACTCTGTCACACTGTCACCCTGTGACCCTCTGACACTGTCACCCTGTCACACTGTCGTACTGTTACACTGTCACACGGTCACCTGTCATGCTGTCACTCTGTCACACTGTCACTCTGTCACACTCTCACCATGTCACCCTGTCACACTGTCACTCAGTTACTCTGTCACCCTGTCACACTGTCAACCTTTCACTCTGCCACTCTGTCTCCCTGTCACACTCACTCTGTCACTCTCTCACTCCGTCGCCCTGTCACCCCGCCGCCCTGTCACCCTGTCACTCTGTTACACTGTCACACTTCACTCTGTCATTCTGTCACCATGTCACCCCGTCGCCCTGTCACACCGTTACTCTGTCACTTTGTCATGCTGTCACTCTGTCACCCTGTCACCCAATCACCCTTTCATTGTGTCAGTCTGTCACACTGTTTCTCTGTCGCACTGTCCCCTGTCACTCTGTCACACTGTCACCATGTCACTCTGTCACACTGTCATCCTGTCACTCTGCACACTATCACTCTGTCACACTGTTACACTGTCACCTTGTCACCCTGTCGCTCTGTCACACTGTCACCCAGTCACTCAATCACTCTGTCACCCCGTTTCACCCTGTCACACTGTAACTCTGTCACACTGTCACCCAGTCACAGTGTCACCCTGTCACTCAGCCACTCTGTCATTCTGTCATCATGTCACGCTGTCACTCTGACACCCACTCACTCTGTCACTTTGTCACCCTGTCGCTCTGTCACTCTGTCACACCCACACCCTGTCACCTTGTCACCCTGTCACCCTGTCACTCTGTCACACTGTCACTCTGTCACACTCTCACACTGTCACCTTGTCACCCTGTCACTCTGTCTCTCTGTCACACTGTCACACTGTCACCCTGTCGCTCTGTCACACTGTCACTCAGTTACTCTGTCACCCTGTCAGCCTGTCACACTGTCAACCTTTCACTCTGCCTCTCTGTCTCCCTGTCATCCTGTCACACTCACTCTGTCACTCTCTCACCCCGTCGCCCTGTCACCCCGTCGCCCTGTCACACTGTTACTCTGTCACTCTGTCACTTTGTCACACTATCACTCCATCACTCTGTCACTCTCTCACCCCGTCGCCCTGTTACACTGTCACCCTGTCACACTGTTACTCTGTCACTCTGTCACTCCATCACTGTCACACTGTCACACGGTCACACGGTCACTCGGTCACACTGTCACTCGGTCACCCGGTCACTCGGTCACTCGGTCACTCTGTCACCCTGTCACTCTGTCACCCTGTCACACTGTCACCCTGTCACTCTGTCATTCAGTCACCCGGTCACTCGGTCAATCGGTCACGCGGTCACTCTGTCACCCTGTCACTCTGTCACCCTGTCACACTGTCACCCTGTCACTCTGTCATTCTGTCACCCTGTCACTCTGTCACTCGGTCACTCTGTCACTCTGTCACTCTGTAACTCTGTCACAATGTCACCCTGTCACCCTGACACCCTGTCAACCTGTCACTCTGCCACTCTTTCACACTGTCACTCTGTCACCCTGTCAATCTGTCACACTGTCACTCTGTCATCCTGTCACTCTGTCACCAGTAACATTGTCACGCTGTCACTCTGTCACTCTGTCACTTGGTCACTCTGTCACCCAGTCACTCTGTCACCCTGTCACTCTGTCACACTGTCACTCTGTCACACTGTCACTCTGTATCCCTGCCACTATATCACACTGCCACTCTGTCACACAGTTACTCTGTCAACCTGTCACACTGTCACTCGGTCACTCGGTCACTGGGTCACTCTGTCACACTGTCACTCGGTCACACGGTCACACGGTCACACGGTCACTCGTCACACTGTCACTCGGTCACCCGGTCACTCGGTCACTCAGTCACTCTGTCACCCTGTCACTCTGTCACCCTGTCACACTGTCACCCTGTCACTCTGTCATTCTGTCACCCTGTCACTCGGTCAATCGGTCACGCGGTCACTCTGTCACCCTGTCACTCTGTCACCCTGTCACACTGTCACCCTGTCACTCTGTCATTCTGTCACCCTGTCACTCGGTCACTCGGTCACTCTGTCACTCTGTCACTCTGTAACTCTGTCACAATGTCACCCTGTCACCCTGACACCCTGTCAACCTGTCACTCTGCCACTCTTTCACACTGTCACTCTGTCACCCTGTCAATCTGTCACACTGTCACTCTGTCATCCTGTCACTCTGTCACCCAGTAACATTGTCACGCTGTCACTCTGTCACTCTGTCACTTGGTCACTCTGTCACCCTGTCACTCTGTCACCCTGTCACTCTGTCACACTGTCACTCTGTCACACTGTCACTCTGTATCCCTGCCACTATATCACACTGCCACTCTGTCACACAGTTACTCTGTCAACCGGTCACACTGTCACTCGGTCACTCGGTCACTCGGTCACTGGGTCACTCTGTCACACTGTCACTCGGTCACCCTGTCACCCTGGCACTCTGTCACACTGTCACTCTGTCACACTTTCACGCTGTCACACTATCACCCTGCTACCCTGTCACCCTGTCACTCTATCATTCTGTCACCCTGTCACTCTGTCAATCTGTCACCCTGTCACACTGTCAGTCTGTCACACAGTCACTCTGTCAATCTGACACTCTGTCACTCCATCACTCTGTCACTCTGTCACACTGTCACTCTGTCATTCTGTCACCCTGTCACTCTGTCAATCTGTCACCCTGTCAAACTGTCACTCTGCCACACTGTCGCCTGTCACCCCGTCACACTGTCACTCTGACACACTGTCAAACTTTCACTCTGCCACACTGTCACCTGTCACCTCGTCACCCCGTCACACTGTCACACTGTCACACTGACACCCTGTCACCCTGTCACCCGGTCACTCGGTCACTCGGTCACACTGTCATTCTGTCACCCTGTCACTCTGTCACAGTGTCACCCTGTCACAGTGTCACCCTGTCACTCAGTCATTCTGTCACGCTGTCACACTGTCACACTGTCACACTGTCACTCTGTCACACCCACACCCTGTCACTCTGTCACCCAGGCACACTGTCACTCGGTCACTCGGTCACTCTGTCACTCTGTCACCCTGTCACCCTGTCACCCTGTCACTCTGTCACTCTGTCACACAGTTACTCTGTCACCCTGTCACACTGTCACTCTGTCACTCTTTCACTCTGTCACCCTGTCACCCTGTCACCCTGTCACTCTGTCACACTGTCACTCTGTCACACTTTCACCCTGTCAATCAGTCACCCTGTCACCCTGTCACACTATCAACCTGCCACCCTGTCACCCTGTCACACGCTCACCCTGTCGCCCTGTCACACTGTCAATCTGTCACTCTCACACTGTCACACAGTCACATTGTCACACTGTCACACTGTCAATCTGTCACTCTCACATTGTCACACTGACAGGGTGACAGAGTGACAGTGTGACAGCATGACACCCAGTCACACTTTCATTGTGTCAGTCTGTCACACTGTTACTCTGTCACACTGTCACTCAGACACACTGTCACACTGTCAATCTGTCACTCTCACACTGTCACATTGTCACACCGTCACACTGTCACTCTGTCACCTTGTCACCCAGTCACTCTTTCATTGTGTCACCTGTCACACTGTCACACTGTCAATCTGTCAGACTGTCAAACTGTCACATTGTCACATTGCCACACAGTCACCATGTCACTCTGTCACGTTGTCACCCTGTCACACTGTTACTCTGTCACTCTGTCACTTTGTCATACTGTCACTCTTTCATTGTGTCACTCTGTCACACTGTTACTCTGTCACACTGTCACTCAGACACACTGTCACACTGTCAATCTGTCACTCTCACACAGTCACACTGTCACATTGTCACACTGTCACCCTGTCACCCTGTTTACCTGTCACACGCTCACTCTGTCACACTGTCAATCTGTCACTCTCACACTGTCATACTGTCACATTTTGTTACACTGTTCCACTGTCGCCTGTCACCCCGTCACACTGACACACTGTCACATTGTCAAACTGTCACTCTGCCACACTGTCGCCTGTCACCCCGTCACCCCGTCACCCCGTCACACTGTCACACTGTCACACTGTCACCCTGTAACCCGGTCACTCGGTCACTCTGTCATGCTGTCACACTGTCACGCTGTCACACTGTCACAGTGTCACCCTGTCACTCAGTCACTCTGTCATGCTGTCACACTGTCACGCTGTCACACTGTCACTCGGTCACCCTGTCACTCTGTCACTCTGTCACTCTGTCACCCTGTCACTCTGTCACCCTGTCACTCTGTCACACTGTTACTCTGTCACACTGTCACTCTGTATCCCTGCCACTATATCACACTGCCACTCTGTCACACAGTTACTCTGTCACCCTGTCACACTGTCACTCGGTCACTCGGTCACTCGGTCACTCTGTCACTCTGTCACTCTGTCACACTGTCACTCAGTCACTTTGTCACACTGTCACTCTGTCACTCGGTCACCCTGTCACCCTGTCACTCTGTCACACTGTTACTCTGTCACACTTTCACCCTGTCAATCAGTCACCCTGTCACACTATCACCCTGCCACCCTGTCACCCTGTCACACGCTTACCCTGTCACCCTGTCACACTGTCACACTGTCAACCTGTCACTCTCACACTGTCACACTGTCACATTGTCACACTGTCACACTGTCACCCTGTTTCCCTGTCACACTGTCACTATGTACCTCTGTCACACTGTCACCGTGTGACCCTCTGACACTGTCGTACTGTTACACTGTCACCCTGTCACATGGTCACCTGTCACTCTGTCACCTGTCACCTGCCACACTGTCACAATGTCACTCTGTCATACTGTCACTCTGTCAAACTGTCACTCAGATACACTGTCATGCTGTCACACTGTCATGCTGTCTCACTGTCTCTCTGTCACCCTGTCACCTAGTCACTCTTTCATTGTGTCATTCTGTCACACTGTTACTCTGTCACACTGTCACTCAGACACACTGTCAAACTGTCAATCTGTCACTCTCACACTGTCACACCGTCACACTGTCACCTTGTCACCCAGTCACTCTTTCATTGTGTCACCTGTCACACTGTCAATCTGTCAGACTGTCACACTGTCAAACTGTCACATTACCACACAGTCACCAAGTCACTCTGTCACGTTGTCAGCCTGTCACACTGTTACTCTGTCACTCTGTCACTTTGTCATACTGTCACTCTTTCATCGTGTCACTCTGTCACACTGTCACACTGTTACTCTGTCACACAGTCACTCAGACACACTGTCACACTGTCAATCTGTCACTCTCACACTGTCACATTGTCACACTGTCACACTGTCACCCTGTTTCCCTGTCACACTGTCACTATGTACCTCTGTCACACTGTCACCGTGTGACCCTCTGACACTGTCGTACTGTTACACTGTCACCCTGTCACACGGTCACCTGTCACTCTGTCACCTGTCACCTGCCACACTGTCACAATGTCACTCTGTCATACTGTCACTCTGTCAAACTGTCACTCAGATACACTGTCATGCTGTCACACTGTCATGCTGTCTCACTGTCTCTCTGTCACCCTGTCACCCAGTCACTCTTTCATTGTGTCATTCTGTCACACTGTTACTCTGTCACACTGTCACTCAGACACACTGTCAAACTGTCAATCTGTCACTCTCACACTGTCACACCGTCACACTGTCACCTTGTCACCCAGTCACTCTTTCATTGTGTCACCTGTCACACTGTCAATCTGTCAGACTGTCACACTGTCAAACTGTCACATTACCACACAGTCACCATGTCACTCTGTCACGTTGTCAGCCTGTCACACTGTTACTCTGTCACTCTGTCACTTTGTCATACTGTCACTCTTTCATTGTGTCACTCTGTCACACTGTCACACTGTTACTCTGTCACACAGTCACTCAGACACTGTCACACTGTCAATCTGTCACTCTCACACTGTCACACTGTCACTCAGACACACTGTCACACTGTCAATCTGTCACTCTCACACAGTCGCACTGTCACATTGTCACACTGTCACCCTGTTTACCTGTCACACTGTTACTCTGTCACGCTGTCACTTTGTCACACTCTCACACTCTCACTCTGTCACACTGTCAATCTGTGACTCTCACACTGTCACACTGTCACATTTTGTTACACTGTTCCACTGTCGCCTGTCACCCCGTCACACTGTCACACTGACACACTGTGACACTGTCACACTGTCACACTGGCACATTGTCACACTGTCACTCTGTCACACTGTCAAACTGTCACTCTGCCACACTGTCGCCTGTCACCCCGTCACCCCGTCACACTGTCACACTGTCACCCTGTCACCGAGTCACCCGGTCACTCGGTCACTCAGTCACACTGTCACACTGTCACTCTGTCACACTGTCACTCTGTCACAGTGTCACCCTGTCACAGTGTCACCCTGTCACTCAGTCACTCTGTCACACTGTCACGCTGTCACACTGTCACTCTGTCACTCTGTCACACCCACACACTGTCACTCGGTCACTCTGTCACCCTGTCACACTGTCACCCTGTCACACTGTCACGCTGTCACACTGTCACTCTGTCACACCCACACCCTGTCACTCTGTCACCCTGGCACACTGTCACTCGGTCACTCGGTCACTCTGTCACTCTGTCACCCTGTCACACTGTCACGCTGTCACTCTGTCACACTGTCACCCTGTCACACTGCCATGCTGTCACACTGTCACTCTGTCACACCCACACCCTGTCACTCTGTCACCCTGGCACATTGTCACTCGGTCACTCGGTCACTCTGTCACTCTGTCACTCTGTCACACTGTCACCTTGACACCCTGTCACACGGTCATATGGTCACTCGGTCACTCGGTCACTCGGTCACTCGGTCACCCTGTCACCCTGTCACCCTGTCACTCTGTCACCCTGTCACTCTGTCACTCTGTCACACTGTTACTCTGTCACACTCTCACTCTGTATCCCTGCCACTATATCACACTGCCACTCTGTCACACAGTTACTCTGTCACCCTGTCACACTGTCACTCGGTCACTCAGTCACTCTGTCACACTGTCACTCGGACACTCTGTCACACTGTCACTCTGTCACTCGGTCACCCTGTCATTCTGTCACCCTGTCACTCTGTCAATCTGTCACCCTGTCACACTGTCAGTCTGTCACACAGTCACTCTGTCAATCTGACACTCTGTCACTCCATCACTCTGTCACACTGGCACATTGTCACACTGTCACTCTGTCACCCTGTCACACTGTCCCGCTGTCACACTGTCACTCTGTCACACTGTCAAACTGTCACTCTGCCACACTGTCGCCTGTCACCCCGTCACCCCGTCAACCCGTCACACTGTCACACTGTCACACTGACACCCTGTCACCCTGTCACCCGGTCACTCGGTCACTCGGTCACTCGGTCACGCTGTCACACTGTCACGCTGTCACACTGTCACTCTGTCACACCCACACCCTGTCACTCTGTCACCCAGGCACACTGTCACTCGGTCACTCGGTCACTCTGTCACTCTGTCACTCTGTCACACTGTCACTCTGTCACTCTGTCACCCTGTCACCCTGTCACCCTATCACTCTGTCACTCTCTCACCCTGTCACTCTGTCACACTGTTACTCTGTCACACTGTCACTCTGTATCCCTGCCACTATATCACTCTGTCACACAGTTACTCTGTCACCCTGTCACGCTGTCACTCGGTCACTCGGTCACTCTGTCACACTGTCATTTGGTCACTCTGTCACTCTGTCACCCTGTCACCCTGTCACCCTGTCACTCTGTCACACTGTCACACTTTCACCCTGTCAATCAGTCACCCTGTCACCCTGTCACACTATCACCCTGCCACCCTGTCACCCTGTCACCCTGTCACACGCTCACCCTGTCACCCTGTCACACTGTCACACTGTCAATCTGTCACTCTCACACTGTCACACTGTCACATTGTCACACTGTCACACTGTCAATCTGTCACTCTCACACTGTCACACTGTCATGCTGTCACACTGTCACTCTGTCACCCTGTCACCCAGTCACTCTTTCATTGTGTCACTCTGTCACTCTCACACTGTCACACTGTCACTCAGACACACTGTCACACTGTCAATCTGTCACTCTCACACTGACACATTGTCACACCATCACACTGTCACTCTGTCACCTTGTCACCCAGTCACTCTTTCATTGTGTCACTCTGTCACTCATACACTGTTACATTGTCACTCGGTCACCCTGTCACCCTGTCACCCTGTCACTCTGTCACTCTGTCACTCTGTCACCCTGTCACCCTGTCACTCTGTCACTCTGTCACTCTGTCACTCTGTCACTCTGTCACCCTGTCACCCTGTCACTCTGTCACTCTGTCACTCTGTCACCCTGTCACTCTGTCACACTGTTACTCTGTCACACTGTCACTCTGTATCCCTGCCACTATATCACACTGCCACTCTGTCACACAGTTACTCTGCCACCCTGTCACACTGTCACTCGGCCACTCGGTCACTCTGTCACTCTGTCACACTGTCACGCGGTCACTCTGTCACACTGTCGCTCTGTCACTCGGTCACCCTGTCACCCTGTCACCCTGTCACTCTGTCATACTGTCACTCTGTCACACTTTCACCCTGTCAATCAGTCACCCTGTCACCCTGTCACACTATCACCCTGCCACCCTGTCACCCTGTCACCCTGTCACACTCTCACCCTGTCACACTGTCACACTGTCAATCTGTCACTCTCACACTGTCACATTGTCACACTGTCACACTGTCACCCTGTTTCCCTGTCACACTGCCACTATGTACCTCTGTCACACTGTCACCGTGTGACCTTCTGACACTGTCGTACTGTTACACTGTCACCCTGTCACACGGTCACCTATCACTCTGTCACCTGCCACACTGTCACACTGTCACTCTGTCACAATGTCACTCTGTCAAACTGTCACTCAGATACACTGTCATGCTGTCACACTGTCACTCTGTCACCCAGTCACTCTTTCATTGTGTCATTCTGTCACACTGTCACACTGTCAATCTGTCAGACTGTCAAACTGTCACATTGTCACATTGCCACACAGTCACCATGTCACTCTGTCACGTTGTCACCCTGTCACACTGTTACTCTGTCACTCTGTCACTTTGTCATACTGTCACTCTGTCAAACTGTCACTCAGATACACTGTCATGCTGTCACACTGTCACTCTGTCACCCTGTCACCCAGTCACTCTTTCATTGTGTCATTCTGTCACACTGTCACACTGTCACACTGTCAATCTGTCAGACTGTCAAACTGTCACATTGACACATTGCCACACAGTCACCATGTCACTCTGTCACATTGTCACCCTGTCACACTGTTACTCTGTCACTCTGACACTTTGTCATACTGTCACTCTTTCATTGTGTCACTCTGTCACACTGTCACACTGTTACTCTGTCACACTGTCACTCAGACACACTGTCACACTGTCAATCTGTCACTCTCACACAGTCACACTGTCACATTGTCACACTGTCACTCTGTAACTCTGTCACACTGTCACCCTGTCAATTGTTTACCCTTTCACACTGTCACCCTGTCTCACTCTCACACTGTCACTCTGTCACACTGCCACTCTGTCAATCTGTCACTCTCCCACTGTCACACTGTCACATTGTCACACTGTCACACTGACACACTGTCACTCTGTCACTCTGTCACAATGTCACCAAGTCACTCTGTCACTCTGTCACTCTGTCACACTGTCCCTCTGTCACTCTGTCATGCAGTCACCTTGTCACCCTGTTGCTCTGTCACCCTGTCACCCTGTCACCCTGTCACTCAGTCACACTGTCACCCTGTCACCTTGGCACTCTGTCACCCTCTCAATCTTTTACCCTTTCACACTGTCACCCTGTCGCACTCTCGCACTCTCACACTGTCACACTCTCACCCTGTCACCCTGTCACACTCTCACCCTATCACTCTCTCACACTCTCACACTGTCACTCTGTCACTCTGTCACACTCTCACACTGTCAATCTGTCACTCTCACACTGTCACATTGTCACACTGTCACCCTGTTTCCCTGTCACACTGTCACGCTGTACCTCTGTCACACTGTCACCTTGTGACCCTCTGACACTGTCACCCTGCCGTACTGTTACACTGTCACCCTGTCACATGGTCACCTGTCACCCTGTCACATGTCACCTGTCACACTGTCACACTGTCACTCTGTCAGACTGTCACACTGTCACACTGTCACGTTGTCACCCTATCACTCTGTCACACTGTCACTCTGTCACACTGTCACTCTGTCACACTCTCACCCTGTCACCTTGCCACCCTGTAACTCTGTCACTCTGTCACCCTGTTACACTGTCACACTGTCACTCTGTCACTCTGTCACACTCTCACCCTGTCACCTTGTCACCCTGTCGCCCTGTCATTCTGTCACACTGTCACTCTGTCACACTGTCACTCAGTTACTCTGTCACCCCGTCGCCCTGTCACCCCGCCGCCCTGTCACACTGTCACTCTGTCACACTCTCACCCTGTCACGTTGACACCCTGTCACTCTGTCACACTGTCACCCTGTCACACTGTCACACTGTCACTCTGTCACCCTGTCACCCTGTCACTCAGTCACTCTGTCACGCTGTCACACTGTCACCCTGTCACAGTGTCACTCTGTCACTCTGACACCCTGTCACTCAGTCACTCTGTCACCCTGTCACACTGTCACGCTGTCACACTGTCACCCTGTCACTGTGTCACTCTGTCACTCTGACACCATGTCACTCAGTCACTCTGTCACTCTGTCACCCTGTCACACTGTCACGCTGTCACTCTGTCACACTGTCACCCTGTCACACTGCCATGCTGTCACACTGTCACTCTGTCACACCCACACCCTGTCACTCTGTCACCCTGGCACACTGTCACTCGGTCACTCGGTCACACTGTCACTCTGTCACACCCACACACTGTCACTCGGTCACTCTGTCACCCTGTCACACTGTCACCCTGTCACACTGTCACGCTGTCACACTGTCACTCTGTCACACCCACACCCTGTCACTCTGTCACCCTGGCACACTGTCACTCGGTCACTCGGTCACTCTGTCACTCTGTCACCCTGTCACACTGTCACGCTGTCACTCTGTCACACTGTCACCCTGTCACACTGCCATGCTGTCACACTGTCACTCTGTCACACCCACACCCTGTCACTCTGTCACCCTGGCACATTGTCACTCGGTCACTCGGTCACTCTGTCACTCTGTCACACTGTCACCTTGACACCCTGTCACACGGTCATATGGTCACTCAGTCACTCGGTCACTCGGTCACCCTGTCACCCTGTCACCCTGTCACTCTGTCACCCTGTCACTCTGTCACTCTGTCACACTGTTACTCTGTCACACTGTCACTCTGTATCCCTGCCACTATATCACACTGCCACTCTGTCACACAGTTACTCTGTCACCCTGTCACACTGTCACTCGGCCACTCGGTCACTCTGTCACTCTGTCACACTGTCACGCGGTCACTCTGTCACACTGTCGCTCTGTCACTCGGTCACCCTGTCACCCTGTCACCCTGTCACTCTGTCATACTGTCACTCTGTCACACTTTCACCCTGTCAATCAGTCACCCTGTCACCCTGTCACACTATCACCCTGCCACCCTGTCACCCTGTCACCCTGTCACACTCTCACCCTGTCACACTGTCACACTGTCAATCTGTCACTCTCACACTGTCACATTGTCACACTGTCACACTGTCACCCTGTTTCCCTGTCACACTGCCACTATGTACCTCTGTCACACTGTCACCGTGTGACCTTCTGACACTGTCGTACTGTTACACTGTCACCCTGTCACACGGTCACCTATCACTCTGTCACCTGCCACACTGTCACACTGTCACTCTGTCACAATGTCACTCTGTCAAACTGTCACTCAGATACACTGTCATGCTGTTACACTGTCACTCTGTCACCCAGTCACTCTTTCATTGTGTCATTCTGTCACACTGTCACACTGTCAATCTGTCAGACTGTCAAACTGTCACATTGTCACATTGCCACACAGTCACCATGTCACTCTGTCACGTTGTCACCCTGTCACACTGTTACTCTGTCACTCTGTCACTTTGTCATACTGTCACTCTGTCAAACTGTCACTCAAATACACTGTCATGCTGTCACACTGTCACTCTGTCACCCTGTCACCCAGTCAATCTTTCATTGTGTCATTCTGTCACACTGTCACACTGTCACACTGTCAATCTGTCAGACTGTCAAACTGTCACATTGACACATTGCCACACAGTCACCATGTCACTCTGTCACATTGTCACCCTGTCACACTGTTACTCTGTCACTCTGACACTTTGTCATACTGTCACTCTTTCATTGTGTCACTCTGTCACACTGTCACACTGTTACTCTGTCACACTGTCACTCAGACACACTGTCACACTGTCAATCTGTCACTCTCACACAGTCACACTGTCACATTGTCACACTGTCACACTGTCACTCTGTAACTCTGTCACACTGTCACCCTGTCAATTGTTTACCCTTTCACACTGTCACCCTGTCTCACTCTCACACTGTCACTCTGTCACACTGCCACTCTGTCAATCTGTCACTCTCCCACTGTCACACTGTCACATTGTCACACTGTCACACTGACACACTGTCACTCTGTCACTCTGTCACAATGTCACCAAGTCACTCTGTCACTCTGTCACTCTGTCACACTGTCCCTCTGTCACTCTGTCATGCAGTCACCTTGTCACCCTGTTGCTCTGTCACCCTGTCACCCTGTCACTCAGTCACACTGTCACCCTGTCACCTTGGCACTCTGTCACCCTGTCACCCTCTCAATCTTTTACCCTTTCACACTGTCACCCTGTCGCACTCTCGCACTCTCACACTGTCACACTCTCACCCTGTCACCCTGTCACACTCTCACCCTATCACTCTCTCACACTCTCACACTGTCACTCTGTCACTCTGTCACACTCTCACACTGTCAATCTGTCACTCTCACACTGTCACATTGTCACACTGTCAACCTGTTTCCCTGTCACACTGTCACGCTGTACCTCTGTCACACTGTCACCCTGTGACCCTCTGACACTGTCACCCTGCCGTACTGTTACACTGTCACCCTGTCACATGGTCACCTGTCACCCTGTCACATGTCACCTGTCACACTGTCACACTGTCACTCTGTCAGACTGTCACACTGTCACACTGTCACGTTGTCACCCTATCACTCTGTTACACTGTCACTCTGTCACACTGTCACTCTGTCACACTCTCACCCTGTCACCTTGCCACCCTGTAACTCTGTCACTCTGTCACCCTGTTACACTGTCACACTGTCACTCTGTCACACTCTCACCCTGTCACCTTGTCACCCTGTCGCCCTGTCATTCTGTCACACTGTCACTCTGTCACACTGTCACTCAGTTACTCTGTCACCCCGTCGCCCTGTTACCCCGCCGCCCTGTCACACTGTCACTCTGTCACACTCTCACCCTGTCACGTTGTCACCCTGTCACTCTGTCACACTGTCACCCTGTCACACTGTCACTCTGTCACACTCTCACCCTGTCACCTTGTCACCCTGTCACTCTGTCACTCTGTCACCCTGTTACTCTGTCACACTGTCACTCTGTCACCCTGTCACCCTGTCACTCAGTCACTCTGTCACGCTGTCACACTGTCACCCTGTCACAGTGTCACTCTGTCACTCTGACACCCTGTCACTCAGTCACTCTGTCACCCTGTCACACTGTCACGCTGTCACACTGTCACCCTGTCACTGTGTCACTCTGTCACTCTGACACCATGTCACTCAGTCACTCTGTCACCCTGTCACCCTGTCACACTGTCACTCTGTCACACTGTCACACTCTCACCCTGTCACAGTGTCATGCTGTCACTCTGACACCCTGTCACTCTGTCACCCTGTCACTCAGTCACTCTGTCACCCTGTCACACTGTCACTCTGTCACACTGTCACACTCTCACCCTGTCACAGTGTCACGCTGTCACTCTGACACCCTGTCACTCTTTCACCCTGTCACTCAGTCATTCTGTCACTGTCACCCCGTCACCCTGTCACACTGTAACTCTGTCACAGTGTCACCCTGTCACTCAGTCACTCTGTCATTCTGTCACCCTGTCACTCTGTCACCCTGTCACCCGGTCACTCTGTCACTCTGACACCCTGTCACTCTGTCACCCTGTCACTCTGTCACCCTGTCACCCTGTCACTCTGTCACTCTGACACCCTGTCACTCGGTCACCCTGTCACCCTGCACTCTGACACTCTGTCACACTGTCACACTGTCACTCGGTCACTTGGTCACTCTGTCACACTGTCACTCGGTCACCCTGTCACCCTGTCACTCTGTCATACTATCACACTGTCACTCTGTCACCCTGTAAATCTGTCACGCTGTCACTCGGTCACCCTGTCACCCTGTCACTCTGTCACACTGTCACTCTGTCACCCTTTCACCCTGTCACTCTGTCAATCTGTCACTCTGTCACTCTGTCACACTGTCACCCTGTCACCCTGTCACCCTGTCACCCTGTCACTCTGTCACTCTGTCACACTGTCAACCTGTCACCCTGTCACTCTGTCACCCTGTCACTCTGTCACTCTGTCACTTGGTCACTCTGTCACCCTGTCACTCTGTCACCCTGTCACTCTGTCACTCTGTTACTCTGTCACACTGTCACTCTGTATCACT
The DNA here is from genome assembly GCF_047496885.1 of Scyliorhinus torazame. NCBI lineage: Eukaryota > Metazoa > Chordata > Chondrichthyes > Carcharhiniformes > Scyliorhinidae > Scyliorhinus > Scyliorhinus torazame. The sequence continues at coordinate 32,767,446 of NC_092731.1, forward strand.
GCCGCTATATCACACTGCCACTCTGTCACACAGTTACTCTGTCACCCTGTCACTCTGTTTACCTGTGACACTGCCACTGTCACTCTGTCACACTGTCACACTGTCACATTGTCACACTGTCACTCTGTCACACTGTCACTCTGTCACCCTGTCACACTGTCACTCTGTCACACTGTCACACTGCCACTCTGTCACCCTGTCACTCTGTCACACTGTCATTCTGTCACTTTTTCACACTGTCACTATGTCACTCTGTCACACTGTCGCTCCGTCACAGTGACACTGCCACTGTCACTCTGTCACACTGTCACATTGTCACACTGTCACCTTGTCATACTGTCACACTGTCACCTTGTCACACTGTCACACTGTCACTCTGTCACACTGTCACTCTGTCACACTGTCACACTGCCACTCTGTCACCCTGTCACTCTGTCACACTGTCATTCTGTCACTTTGTCACTCTCTCACTCTGTCACCCTGTCACACTATCTCTCTGTTACTCTGTCACACTGTGACAATGTCACTCTGTCATCCTGTCACGCTTTCACACTGTCACTGTCACACTGTCACTCTGTCATTCTGTCACTCTGTCAATCTGCACTCTGTCACACTGTCAGTCTATCACTCTATCATTCTGTCAATCTGTAACTCTGTCACACTGTCACACTGTCACTCTGTCACCCTGTCACACTGTCACACTGTCACTCTGTCACACTGTCACTCTGTCACACTGTCACACTGCCACTCTGTCACCCTGTCACTCTGTCACACTGTCATTCTGTCACTCTGTCACACTGTCACTCTGTCACCCTGTCACACTGTCACACTGTCACTCTGTCACACTGTCACTCTGTCACACTGTCACACTGTCACTCTGTCACACTGTCACTCTGTCACACTGTCATTCTGTCACTTTGTCACTCTCTCACTCTGTCACCCTGTCACACTATCTCTCTGTTACTCTGTCACACTGTGACAATGTCACTCTGTCATCCTGTCACGCTTTCACACTGTCACTGTCACACTGTCAGTCTGTCATTCTGTCACTCTGTCAATCTGCACTCTGTCACACTGTCACTCAGTCACTCTCTCATTCTGTCAATCTGTAACTCTGTCACACTGTCACCCTGTCACCCCCAACACTGCCCCTCACCCCCAACACTGCCCCTCACCCCCAACACTGCCCCTCACCCCCCAACACTGCCCATCACCCCCAACATTGCCCCTCACCCCCAACACTGCCCCTCACCCAAACACTGCCCCTCACCCCCAACACTGCCCCTCACCCCCAACACTGACCCTCACCCCCAACACTGACCCTCACCCCCAACACTGCCCCCCAACCCCAACACTGACCCTCACGCGCAACACTGCCCCTCACCCCTAGCACTGACCCTCACCCTCAACACTGCCCCTCACCCCCAACACTGACCCTCATGCGCAACACTGCCCCTCACCCCTAGCACTGACCCTCACCCTCAACACTGACCGTCACCCCCAACATTGACCCTCACCCCCAACACTGACCCCCCAACACTGACTCTCATCCACAACACTGACCCTCACCCCCAACACTGCCCTGAACCCCAACACTGACCCCCAACCCCAAACACTGATCCTTACCCACAACATTGTCCCTCACCCCCAACACTGCCCTGAACCCCAACACTGACCCCCAACCCCAAACACTGATCCTCACCCCCAACATTGTCCCTCACCCCCAACACTGACCCCCCAACATTGACCCTCACCCTCAACACTGACCCTCACCCCCAACATTGACCCTCACCCACAACACTGCCCCCCAACACTGACCCTCACCCCCAACACTGACCCTCACCCACAACACTGCCCCCCCAACACTGCCCCCCAAACCCAACACTGACCCTCACCCACAACACTGCCCCCCAACCCCAAACACTGACCCTCACCCCCAACACTGACCCTCACCTACAACACTGGCCCTCACCCCCAACACTGCCCCCCAACCCCAACACTGACCCTCACCCCCAACACTGACCCTCACCCCCAACACTGACCCTCTCCCCCGACACTGACCCCCAACACTGACCCTCACCCCCAACACTGACCCTCACCCCCAACACTGCCCCTCACCCCCAACACTGACCCCCAATACTGACCCTCACCCCCAACACTGACCCTCACCCGCAACACTGCCCCTCACCCCCAACACTGACCCTCACCCCAAACACTGACCCTCACCCCCAACACTGACCCCCAAACCCAACACTGACCCTCACCTACAACACTGACCCTCATCCCCAACACTGCCCCCCAACACCAACACTGACCCTCACCCCCAACACTGACCCTCACCCCCAACACTGACCCTCACCCCCAACACTGACCCTCTCCCCCGACACTGACCCTCACCCCCAACACTGACCACCAACCCCAACACTGTCCCTCACCCCAAACATTGACCCCCAACCCCAACACTGACCCTCACCCCCAACACTGACCCTCACCCCCAACACTGACCCTCTCCCCCGACACTGACCCCCAACACTGACCCTCACCCCCAACACTGACCCTCACCCCCAACACTGCCCCTCACCCCCAACACTGACCCCCAATACTGACCCTCACCCCCAACACGGACCCTCACCCGCAACACTGCCCCTCACCCCCAACACTGACCCTCACCCCCAACACTGACCCTCACCCCCAACACTGACCCCCAAACCCAACACTGACCCTCACCTACAACACTGACCCTCATCCCCAACACTGCCCCCCAACACCAACACTGACCCTCACCCCCAACACTGACCCTCACCCCCAACACTGACCCTCACCCCCAACACTGACCCTCTCCCCCGACACTGACCCTCACCCCCAACACTGACCCCCAACCCCAACACTGTCCCTCACCCCAAACATTGACCCCCAACCCCAACACTGACCCTCACCCCCAACACTGACCCTCACCCCCAACACTGACCCTCTCCCCCGACACTGACCCTCACCCCCAACACTGACCCTCTCCCCCGACACTGACCCTCACCCCCAACACTGCCCCTCATCCCCAACACTGCCCCTCATCCCCAACACAGCCCCTCAACCCCAACACTGACCCTCACCCCCAACACTGCCCCTCACCCCCAACACTGACCCTCACCCCCAACACTGCCCTACACCCCCAACACTGACCCTCACCCCCAACACAGCCCCCCCAACCCCAACACTACCCCTCACCCCCATCACTGCACACCCAGCACTGTCCCCGACCCCCTATACTGACCCTCTCTCCCGACACTGACCCTCACCCCCAACACTGCTCCTCACCCCCAACACTGCGCCCCAACCCCAATACTGCCCCTCACCCCGAACACTGCCCCTCACCCCGAACACTGCCCCTCACCCCCAACACTGACCCTCACCCCCAACACTGACCCTCACCCCCAACACTGACCCATACCCCCAACACTGACCCCCAACCCCGACATTGCCCCTCACCCCCAACACTGACCCTCACCCCCAACACTGACCCTCACCCCCAACACGGCCCCTCACCCCCAACACTGCCCCTCACCCCAACACTGCCCCTCACCCCTAACACTGCCCCTCATCCCCAACAACGACTGTCACCCTCAACGCTGCCCCTCACCCACAATACTGCCCCTCCAATACTGACCCACACCCCCAACACTAACCCTCACCCAGAACACTGCCCCCCACCCCCTACACTGACCCTCACCCACAACACTGACCACCCAACACTGACCCTCACCCCCAACACTGACCCACACCCCCAACACTGCCCCTCACCCCCAACACTGCCCCCCAACCCCAACACTGACACTCACCCCCAACACTGACCCTCACCCCCAACACTGCCCCTCACCCCCAACACTGCCCCCCAACCCCAACACTGACACTCACCCCCAACACTGACCCTCACCCCCAACACTGACCCTCACCTACAACACTGGCCCTCACCCCCAACACTGCCCCCCAACCCCAACACTGACCCTCACCCCCAACACTGACCCTCACCCCCAACACTGACCCTCTCCCCCGACACTGACCCCCAACACTGACCCTCACCCCCAACACTGACCCTCACCCCCAACACTGCCCCTCACCCCCAACACTGACCCCCAATACTGACCCTCACCCCCAACACTGACCCTCACCCGCAACACTGCCCCTCACCCCCAACACTGACCCTCACCCCAAACACTGACCCTCACCCCCAACACTGACCCCCAAACCCAACACTGACCCTCACCTACAACACTGACCCTCATCCCCAACACTGCCCCCCAACACCAACACTGACCCTCACCCCCAACACTGACCCTCACCCCCAACACTGACCCTCACCCCCAACACTGACCCTCTCCCCCGACACTGACCCTCACCCCCAACACTGACCCCCAACCCCAACACTGTCCCTCACCCCAAACATTGACCCCCAACCCCAACACTGACCCTCACCCCCAACACTGACCTTCACCCCCAACACTGACCCTCTCCCCCGACACTGACCCCCAACACTGACCCTCACCCCCAACACTGACCCTCACCCCCAACACTGACCCCCCAACATTGACCCTCACCCTCAACACTGACCCTCACCCCCAACATTGACCCTCACCCACAACACTGCCCCCCAACACTGACCCTCACCCCCAACACTGACCCTCACCCACAACACTGCCCCCCCAACACTGCCCCCCAAACCCAACACTGACCCTCACCCACAACACTGCCCCCCAACCCCAAACACTGACCCTCACCCCCAACACTGACCCTCACCTACAACACTGGCCCTCACCCCCAACACTGCCCCCCAACCCCAACACTGACCCTCACCCCCAACACTGACCCTCACCCCCAACACTGACCCTCTCCCCCGACACTGACCCCCAACACTGACCCTCACCCCCAACACTGACCCTCACCCCCAACACTGCCCCTCACCCCCAACACTGACCCCCAATACTGACCCTCACCCCCAACACTGACCCTCACCCGCAACACTGCCCCTCACCCCCAACACTGACCCTCACCCCAAACACTGACCCTCACCCCCAACACTGACCCCCAAACCCAACACTGACCCTCACCTACAACACTGACCCTCATCCCCAACACTGCCCCCCAACACCAACACTGACCCTCACCCCCAACACTGACCCTCACCCCCAACACTGACCCTCACCCCCAACACTGACCCTCTCCCCCGACACTGACCCTCACCCCCAACACTGACCCCCAACCCCAACACTGTCCCTCACCCCAAACATTGACCCCCAACCCCAACATTGACCCTCACCCCCAACACTGACCCTCACCCCCAACACTGACCCTCTCCCCCGACACTGACCCCCAACACTGACCCTCACCCCCAACACTGACCCTCACCCCCAACACTGCCCCTCACCCCCAACACTGACCCCCAATACTGACCCTCACCCCCAACACGGACCCTCACCCGCAACACTGCCCCTCACCCCCAACACTGACCCTCACCCCCAACACTGACCCTCACCCCCAACACTGACCCCCAAACCCAACACTGACCCTCACCTACAACACTGACCCTCATCCCCAACACTGCCCCCCAACACCAACACTGACCCTCACCCCCAACACTGACCCTCACCCCCAACACTGACCCTCACCCCCAACACTGACCCTCTCCCCCGACACTGACCCTCACCCCCAACACTGACCCCCAACCCCAACACTGTCCCTCACCCCAAACATTGACCCCCAACCCCAACACTGACCCTCACCCCCAACACTGACCCTCACCCCCAACACTGACCCTCTCCCCCGACACTGACCCTCACCCCCAACACTGACCCTCTCCCCCGACACTGACCCTCACCCCCAACACTGCCCCTCATCCCCAACACTGCCCCTCATCCCCAACACAGCCCCTCAACCCCAACACTGACCCTCACCCCCAACACTGCCCCTCACCCCCAACACTGACCCTCACCCCCAACACTGCCCTACACCCCCAACACTGACCCTCACCCCCAACACAGCCCCCCCAACCCCAACACTACCCCTCACCCCCATCACTGCACATCCAGCACTGTCCCCGACCCCCTATACTGACCCTCTCTCCCGACACTGACCCTCACCCCCAACACTGCTCCTCACCCCCAACACTGCGCCCCAACCCCAATACTGCCCCTCACCCCGAACACTGCCCCTCACCCCGAACACTGCCCCTCACCCCCAACACTGACCCTCACCCCCAACACTGACCCTCACCCCCAACACTGACCCATACCCCCAACACTGACCCCCAACCCCGACATTGCCCCTCACCCCCAACACTGACCCTCACCCCCAACACTGACCCTCACCCCCAACACGGCCCCTCACCCCCAACACTGCCCCTCACCCCAACACTGCCCCTCACCCCTAACACTGCCCCTCATCCCCAACAACGACTGTCACCCTCAACGCTGCCCCTCACCCACAATACTGCCCCTCCAATACTGACCCACACCCCCAACACTAACCCTCACCCAGAACACTGCCCCCCACCCCCTACACTGACCCTCACCCACAACACTGACCACCCAACACTGACCCTCACCCCCAACACTGACCCACACCCCCAACACTGCCCCTCACCCCCAACACTGCCCCCCAACCCCAACACTGACACTCACCCCCAACACTGACCCTCACCCCCAACACTGCCCCTCACCCCCAACACTGCCCCCCAACCCCAACACTGACACTCACCCCCAACACTGACCCTCACCCCCAACACTGACCCTCACCTACAACACTGGCCCTCACCCCCAACACTGCCCCCCAACCCCAACACTGACCCTCACCCCCAACACTGACCCTCACCCCCAACACTGACCCTCTCCCCCGACACTGACCCCCAACACTGACCCTCACCCCCAACACTGACCCTCACCCCCAACACTGCCCCTCACCCCCAACACTGACCCCCAATACTGACCCTCACCCCCAACACTGACCCTCACCCGCAACACTGCCCCTCACCCCCAACACTGACCCTCACCCCAAACACTGACCCTCACCCCCAACACTGACCCCCAAACCCAACACTGACCCTCACCTACAACACTGACCCTCATCCCCAACACTGCCCCCCAACACCAACACTGACCCTCACCCCCAACACTGACCCTCACCCCCAACACTGACCCTCACCCCCAACACTGACCCTCTCCCCCGACACTGACCCTCACCCCCAACACTGACCCCCAACCCCAACACTGTCCCTCACCCCAAACATTGACCCCCAACCCCAACACTGACCCTCACCCCCAACACTGACCTTCACCCCCAACACTGACCCTCTCCCCCGACACTGACCCCCAACACTGACCCTCACCCCCAACACTGACCCTCACCCCCAACACTGCCCCTCACCCCCAACACTGACCCCCAATACTGACCCTCACCCCCAACACGGACCCTCACCCGCAACACTGCCCCTCACCCCCAACACTGACCCTCACCCCCAACACTGACCCTCACCCCCAACACTGACCCCCAAACCCAACACTGACCCTCACCTACAACACTGACCCTCATCCCCAACACTGCCCCCCAACACCAACACTGACCCTCACCCCCAACACTGACCCTCACCCCCAACACTGACCCTCACCCCCAACACTGACCCTCTCCCCCGACACTGACCCTCACCCCCAACACTGACCCCCAACCCCAACACTGTCCCTCACCCCAAACATTGACCCCCAACCCCAACACTGACCCTCACCCCCAACACTGACCCTCACCCCCAACACTGACCCTCTCCCCCGACACTGACCCTCACCCCCAACACTGACCCTCTCCCCCGACACTGACCCTCACCCCCAACACTGCCCCTCATCCCCAACACTGCCCCTCATCCCCAACACAGCCCCTCAACCCCAACACTGACCCTCACCCCCAACACTGCCCCTCACCCCCAACACTGACCCTCACCCCCAACACTGCCCTACACCCCCAACACTGACCCTCACCCCCAACACAGCCCCCCCAACCCCAACACTACCCCTCACCCCCATCACTGCACACCCAGCACTGTCCCCGACCCCCTATACTGACCCTCTCTCCCGACACTGACCCTCACCCCCAACACTGCTCCTCACCCCCAACACTGCGCCCCAACCCCAATACTGCCCCTCACCCCGAACACTGCCCCTCATCCCGAACACTGCCCCTCACCCCCAACACTGACCCTCACCCCCAACACTGACCCTCACCCAAAACACTGACCCATACCCCCAACACTGACCCCCAACCCCGACATTGCCCCTCACCCCCAACACTGACCCTCACCCCCAACACTGACCCTCTCCCCCAACACGGCCCCTCACCCCCAACACTGCCCCTCACCCCCAACACTGCCCCTCACCCCTAACACTGCCCCTCATCCCCAACACTGACCCTCACCCCCAACACTGCCCCTCACCCCCAACACTGACCCTCACCCCCAACACTGCCCTACACCCCCAACACTGACCCTCACCCCCAACACAGCCCCCCCAACCCCAACACTACCCCTCACCCCCATCACTGCACACCCAGCACTGTCCCCGACCCCCTATACTGACCCTCTCTCCCGACACTGACCCTCACCCCCAACACTGCTCCTCACCCCCAACACTGCGCCCCAACCCCAATACTGCCCCTCACCCCGACCACTGCCCCTCATCCCGAACACTGCCCCTCACCCCCAACACTGACCCTCACCCCCAACACTGACCCTCACCCCCAACACTGACCCATACCCCCAACACTGACCCCCAACCCCGACATTGCCCCTCACCCCCAACACTGACCCTCACCCCCAACACTGACCCTCACCCCCAACACGGCCCCTCACCCCCAACACTGCCCCTCACCCCCAACACTGCCCCTCACCCCTAACACTGCCCCTCATCCCCAACAACGACTGTCACCCTCAACGCTGCCCCTCACCCACAATACTGCCCCTCCAATACTGACCCACAGCCCTAACACTGCCCCCAACACTAACCCTCACCCAGAACACTGCCCCCCACCCCCTACACTGACCCTCACCCACAACACTGACCACCCAACACTGACCCTCACCCCCAACACTGACCCACACCCCCAACACTGCCCCTCACCCCCAACACTGACCCCCAACCCCAACACTGACACTCACCCCCAACACTGACCCTCACCCCCAACACTGCCCCTCACCCCCAACACTGCCCCCCAACCCCAACACTGACACTCACCCCCAACACTGACCCTCACCCCCAACACTGGCCCTCACCCACAACACTGACCCACACCCCCAACAATGCACCCCAAGCCCAACACTGACCCTCACCCCAACACTGCCCCCAACCCCAACACTGACCATCACCCCCAACACTGCCCCTCACCCCCAACACTGCCCCCCGACCCCAACACTGACCCTCACCCCCAACACTGACCCTCGCCCCCAACACTGACCCTCACCCCCAACACTGCCCCCAACCCCAACACTGACCATCGCCCCCAACACTGCCCCCCGACCCCAACACTGACCCTCGCCCCCAACACTGACCCTCACCCCCAACACTGGCCCTCACCCACAGCACTGACCCACACCCCCAACAATGCACCCCAAGCCCAACACTGACCCTCACCCCCAACACTGCCCCCAACCCCAACACTGACCATCGCCCCCAACACTGACCCTCGCCCCCAACACTGCTCCTCAGCCCTGTAGCCACCTGTGTTGGCCACTTCCCGACTTTAAAATGGAGACCCGCTAAGACTACAGGGAAATTCAGTCAAACGCAGGAAAAACAGCAGGTGCAAAGTTTCCTGTGTATCAGAACATGCAGGAACCCAGACAGCACTGAAACTAACAGCCATCTACATATTGATGAGCGATCTCCGTGAACAATTGGAAACAGTTAAGGTAAACAAGGCCAAGCCAGACTCCTCGGCGCCAGCAGGAGCCAAGACAAAGGACGGCCAACGGACACTTAGGAACCGCCCAGCGATCAGGGAACCGCTCCAGTATTGGAGAAATCAATCCAAGTGATCGGAACGCAGTCCAATCACTTGGAACCAGGTACGGGGTCTGCCCCGAAGGGTGGCAAGCCCCTGGGGACTATAAAGTAAACTCCCCAAGTTCAAGTCATCCTTCTTGGCAGGGCCTCTCAGCAGCTCGAAACAACCCTTGACCGTGACCTGCCTAGCAGCTGCATCAACCAAGTATGTCTCCAGTCAACGCTCGCTACGAGATAGGCACTCCTAGCTACCAGTCTATACCAGCTTTGAAGCCTGTGGACTCAGAATCGAACGAAAGGCCATTTGTTCCCCTGACCTGGTGGGCCAGTCCAAAGCTAAGTATAGGCCTTTTAGTGTTAGAGATAGTCTAGTAAGTAGAGTTTTATACAAGAGTAGTGATTGACTGTGTATAATAAATGTGTTTTGATTTGAAACTAACTAACTGGTGTGTCGAGTTATTGATCAGCACTTGAACTTGAACCTCGTGGTGGTATTATAAAGATACCTGGCGACTCTAGAGCAAAGGTTATAAAACAGAGCAAATTAAGTAAAGGCAACAAACAGGGACATTTACTGGCGACATCTGATGGGACCCGACTTAGAAGTGGCCAACCCAGGTGGCTACACCCCCAAAGGTCCCCCTCACCCCCAACACTGCTCCTCACCCCCAACACTGCCCCTCACCCCCAACACTGCCCCGCATCCCCACCCCCAACTCTGACTCTCACCCCCAACCCCAACCCCACCCTCACACACCCCTGACCGTCACTGAACACCCCTACTCCCCTGGGCCCTCTCCCCACCCCCAAACCCACTCTCGCTCCAACTCTCCTCCCCCCCACCCCCACACTCGCCCCTGTCCACCCTCACTGCGTTCCCCGCACCCACCCTCACATCCAACCTAAACCCTCACTGAGCACTGACCACCTCCCCTGGGACCTCACCCCACGCCCACTCTCGCTTCAACCCTTCCCCAAATCCACCATCACCCCCTGTCCGCCCTCACTGCCTTCCCCACCCCCACCCCCACTCTCGCTCCAACCCTTCCCCACCCTCACACCCACCCTCAATCTCACCCCCACCCTCAACCTTGTTTTATCTCTTTGCCGCCTCCACCAGTTGTGCCACTTTCGCTGATCGATGTACACACTCACCCAGGTCCCCCCTGCTCCTGCACCCCCTTCACAATGTTCCCCTTTAGTTTAGAATGTCTCTCCATGTCGCTCTGACCAAAAAACACCAACTTCACAATTCTCTGCATTGAATTGTATCTGCAGTTTGTCCGACCACAAAGCCAACTTGTCAACATCCTCAAGTTCTGCAGCGTCCTCGCGACATTGCACAAAGGCTTCCGAGTTTCAGATCATGTGAAAACTGTGAGGTTGTGGCCTGAACACCGAGGTCCAGGTCATTCATATATTTCCGGAAAAGCCAAGGTTCCCTGGGGAGCTAAACATTCTTCCGCTCCAAAAACCACCCATTAACCATTGCTTCCTGTTACTGGGCCAATGTTGTATCTTTGTTGCTACTGTCTTATTTTTTAAGTAAATTTAGAGTACCCAATTCTTTTTTTTCCAATTAAGGGGCAATTTAGCGTAGCCAATCAACCTAATTAATAATCTTTATTGTCACAAGTAAGCTTATGTTAACAATGAAGTTACTGTGAAAATGCCCGAGTCGCCACATTCCAGCGCCTGGTCATCACACGAACCCGCCTCACATCTATTGACTCTGCCCACACCTCCCGCTGCCTCTGGGTCTACGCCACATCACTCAGTGACTGTGGCAGATCCCTATGTGACTATTCAGTCAGCGTCCGGGCAATGCCATCGACGCCCGCAGCCATGACCCGTTCTGACTGCCACGCTCTGGAGAGCAGCTGCAATGTCCAGGTGGCCCTCTGTGACAGGGCTGCCCTGTCCTGTGACTCAGCGCCCACACAGAGTGCCCCAGGCCTTGGACATCCTGACCTATGGTCGGTACCTCCGTCCCCGACATGCGGTGTTGGCGTGGGCGGCACGCATGGTTGGCACCACCTCCTGCACCTGCAGGCCGCTGGGCTCCTCCAACTGCACCTGCAGCTGCTGGATGGGTGCTGACACCCCTTCCTGTAGTCCCGGCTCTGTGTCTGCATCTCCAGCGTCGATGGGACCCCCGTTTCCCATCTGGAGACCCATCTGGACAGCAGCTAGTTCCTGGGGTCAGGCTGCCCTCCGACTGTCCACCCTGAGGTCAGGCTGCCCTCTGACTGTCCACCCTGAGGTCAGGCTGCCCTCCGACTGTCCACCCCGGGGTCAGGCTGCCCTCCGACTGTCCACCCCGGGGTCAGGCTGCCCTCCGACTGTCCACCCCGGGGTCAGGCTGCCCTCCGACTGTCCTCCCCGGGGTCAGGCTGCCCTCCGACTGTCCACCCTGAGGTCAGGCTGCCCTCTGACTGTCCACCCTGAGGTCAGGCTGCCCTCCGACTGTCCACCCCGGGGTCAGGCTGCCCTCCGACTGTCCACCCCGGGGTCAGGCTGCCCTCCGACTGTCCACCCCGGGGTCAGGCTGCCCTCCGACTGTCCACCCCGGGGTCAGGCTGCCCTCCGACTGTCCACCCTGGGGTCAGGCTGCCCTCCGACTGTCCACCCCGGGGTCAGGTTGCCCTCCGACTGTCCACCCCGGGGTCAGGCTGCCCTCCGACTGTCCACCCCGGGGTCAGGATGCCCTCCGACTGTCCACCCCGGGGTCAGGCTGCCCTCCGACTGTAAACCCTGGGGTCAGGCTGCCCTCCGACTGTCCTCCCCGGGGTCAGGCTGCCCTCCGACTGTCCTCCCCGGGGTCAGGCTGCCCTCCGACTGTCCACCCCGGGGTCAGGCTGCCCTCCGACTGTCCTCCCCGGGGTCAGGCTGCCCTCCGACTGTCCACCCTGAGGTCAGGCTGCCCTCTGACTGTCCACCCTGAGGTCAGGCTGCCCTCCGACTGTCCACCCCGGGGTCAGGCTGCCCTCCGACTGTCCACCCCGGGGTCAGGCTGCCCTCCGACTGTCCACCCCGGGGTCAGGCTGCCCTCCGACTGTCCACCCCGGGGTCAGGCTGCCCTCCGACTGTCCACCCTGGGGTCAGGCTGCCCTCCGACTGTCCACCCCGGGGTCAGGATGCCCTCCGACTGTCCACCCCGGGGTCAGGCTGCCCTCCGACTGTAAACCCTGGGGTCAGGCTGCCCTCCGACTGTCCTCCCCGGGGTCAGGCTGCCCTCCGACTGTCCTCCCCGGGGTCAGGCTGCCCTCCGACTGTCCACCCCGGGGTCAGGCTGCCCTCCGACTGTCCACCCTGAGGTCAGGCTGCCCTCCGACTGCCCACCCCGGGGTCAGGCTGCCCTCCGACTGTCCA